>NC_082690.1:67194373-67494373 GCF_949987515.2 Delphinus delphis | reverse complement strand
TTAAAAAAAGAAAATATACGTACATAATACTTCTCGGCTTCATGGTGTGCTTTAACCAAAACCACTCATTTCAACAAGAGCCTGTAGGCTTTAAGCCAATTACCCCCAATGTATTCTGTAAGCTATAGCTGGACGGTCCTCTCCTCATCAATTAAGTCATGGGAAAAAGCTCAGGATCACCAATGATCTCACTTAGAGAGCGATCCTCAAGGAAAGGCATTAAAAAAAAAAAAGTTTTCTACCCGAGAGTTTAGAGGCAAGGGGCTATTTTCATTACTTCTGGCATCTGAAGTATGGCAGATGGTCTAATCTTTCACATCTCTACACTGAACTCTATTCCAGAGGAAAAATAAAGAACCACAATTTAGCAGAGGTTAAGAAGACAAAGTTTATAACTGCAAACCATCCCCTTGCCCACAAAAGCCTAGGCCATTTGGATTATGGCCATTGCTCTTTAGTTGCAAGAAACAGACCCCTCTTCCACCATTCCCTCAAGCTAACGAATTAAAGGAAATTAATAAAATAAATACTGTGGTAGTCGGAATCCTAAAATGGGCCCTCAAGATTTTCTGTCCTGAAGCTAGGACTGTGAATAGGATGAGATATCATGTCCTGATAATCTCAGGTTACGAGGCAAAAGGGATTTTGCAGATGTAATTAAGGGTACTGGTTAGTTGATTGTGAGTTAATCAATAGATTATCTGGGTGAGCCTCACCTAATCACATGAGTGCTTTAAAAGCAGAGTTTTCTCCTGCTGGTAGCAGAAGAGGAATTCAGAGAGCTTGTGGGGGGCTCTCTGTTGCTGACATGGAGAGGCCACACGGCAAGGAACTGGGAGTAGCTTCTGGGAGCTAAGAGCAGTCCCTGCCAAAAGCCAGCAAGGAAATACAACTCAGTAACTCAGTCCTACAACCGCAAGGAATTGAAGATTGCCAACGAGCTGAATGAGCTTGGAAGTGAAATCTTCCCCGGGCCTCCAGATAAGGGGCCAGTCCTGCCAATTCCTTGATTTCAGTCTGAGACCCTGAGCAAAGAAGCCAGCCCACCCAGACTTCTGACCTATAGAACTGTGAGATAATGAATGGGTGCTGCTTTAAGCTGCTAACTTTTTGATAATTCATTATGCAGTCAGAGAAAACTAATACAGATACCCAGACAAGTCCATTGGACGAAACAAACACAAACCCCAATACAAATACAGTCAGGCCACAATGGGAAAGAGAATCCCCCAGGCAGTGAAACCTTCTCTGACACCTGGACTCTCTCTCTCCCTAGCTTCTCTTTTGATCTTGACCAACTTCCCAGGCTTACATGTGACGAGCATGGCTGTCAGCCCAAGCCTGACCGACCCACGGGGCCAGAACCTCTCTCCAACCAAGAAAGTCACTGTGTCCTTAGTTCAGATCCTGAGAGAGAAGCTCGTCACTTTCATTCATCCGGCAAATATTAATTGAGCACATGCAATTGTTAAGAATTGTTCTAGGTTTCTAGGTGCTGCGAGGACACAGCGATGAACAAGACAAACTCCTCCTCAAGGAGGTTTAAGTTCTATGAAGGGGAGAGACAAGGAAAAGGCAAGCATATATGTTAGGGCAGCAAAGATAGGTTGTAAGGGAGCACAGAGCAGGGCAATGGGATAAAGGGAAACAGGAAGTGCTATTTTTAAATCGGTGGTCATGGCCCTGGGCGGGAGGGGAGAATTTTAACAGAGATTTGAGTGACCGTGAAGGAGCCGGATATACAAACACATGGCGGGAGGAACATTCAGGAAGAGGAAACAGAAAGTTAAAAGGCTTTGGGATGGAAATTTACTTGTCCTGTAAAGGGAACAAGGAAGTCAGTAGAGCTGGAACAGAGAAAGCAAGGGGAGGATGCCAGGAAATGAGGTGGGAGTTGTAGCCTAGGCCAACACAAGTAGAGAGGACGGGCCACGGTATGGACTTCAGAAAACCTTTAGAGTTGACTGCAAAGCACTGACATGGATTGGCTGGTCTTAGGTCAGAGATCCAAACAAGGTTTAAAATATGGCCTCACAGGCCTGTCCCTTCAGCTGGGCCTCCGGTGCTGTCATTTCCAAAGAAGGGGGATGGGTGAGTTAGACTAGACACCTACTTCGTGTCCCCATTAGAGCAAGAACCAAAGTTGGTTAATTCAATCACGTTTCTACCACCTCTTAGAGGAGAAGCCTGAGGACTAAATCAGAAGAGTAAAGTCCGTAGGCAGGAATGGGTCATTGGTAAACTCAGTGAGGGTCTGTACCAAAGGCTCCTCCCTACAGAGACAGCTGGACCTCCTTCCACTCACGCCATGTGGTTTTGGAGGAGAATCAGCAGAATCATTGGCCAAGAAATGGTCGCATACCCCATTCATCCTCATGTCTTGAGAGAGAAGAGGGCATGAGGACACCTTCAGGTCAGAAATCAGGAGAGGGGCTCCAGAAGGGTTACCGTTCATTAAGTGCCCCAGGGTCAGCACTAGCAGAGTCTCCTCTGCCGCATCCCCAAACCTGTCCACTCTCCATCCTAAACACACTCTTACTTACAGCCTCTCTTTTCCTGGGTCGTCAGTCATTCTAGGCTCCATGGTGCCTACCCTCACCCCATTCTTTCTCAATCTTCCCCTAAACTGGATGAGCCAATCCCTAACCCTGAACTGCCTCTTCTTTCCTCTTTCTTTCCATGTTGGTCCAAAGTTTTCTGGAATTGATCCAACAAACACTTATTGGGCACCAGCCTCATGACCTTATGCAAGGCAGGAGGGATTAAAGCCCTGGGTTCAAAATCTGATCTGCCACTGATTAGCTGCCTTGATTTGGGCAAATAACTCAACCTCCTCAGCTTCTCCTGTGACATGGAGACAATAATATCTACCTTGAAAGGGTGTTCAGGGGTTAGGGTTATTAAGCAAAGTTTGTAGCACAAAGCTGGACACAAAGTAGGCCCCTGGTGGGTGTTTGTTGAATAAATGAATAAATGAGTGACAAGGGTTGAAGTATATCTGATGATTGGATATTGATGAAACTGTGATGAATGCTTCAGCAGAAGTACAAGGTCAAAGCGTGAATGGGAAGAAGTGCGCTGCCGTCTTTTCCTCTTCCTCTCTGCCTCCCCAGCACATTCCCCACACAGGCTGCCCAACTCCATTTCTGTGCTTCAGCTTCGGTGTCTTCCCCACATGTCTTCTTCAGATGAACGGCCTCCTCCTTCTCAAAGGAGACTTGGTACCAAGCATGGCCTTGATGCTCTTCTTTTTCACCCCCCATGTCATCCTCTCTATATCCACCCTCCAGGTCTGCTCTCTAAATTCAATTTAATTTAATTCTGGTGAACAAACCTTCACTGAGCACCTACTGTGTGCAGGGCAATGTGGACATAGAGATGAAAGGGCCACGGTCTCCGTGCAGAGCTCATATTCTAGCAGGATGACCACCAAGATGGCCAGTCTACACAGTGACACGACGGCCAGTCCACGGGACAGCAGCAACGTGCAGGCTGATTAACCTCTGGTGAGCTCTGGGAGTTTGTGGGGAGGCTGAGAAGAGAAGGTTTCTCAGACGAAGGGACCCAGGAGTTGAGCTTCGAGAATGAATAGGACCTTGCCCGGCAGAGGAGGGCAGAGCTTCCAATAGCTCACCTCCTCCTTCCCAAGGACTCTATACCTTTTTTTTTTTTTTTTTTTTTTTTTTTTTTTGCGGTACGTGGCCTCTCACTGTTGTGGCCTCTCCCGTTGCGGAGCACAGGCTCCGGACGCGCAGGATCAGCGGCCATGGCTCAGGGGCCCAGCCGCTCCGCGGCATGTGGGATCTTCCCGGACCGGGGCACGAACCTGTGTCCCCTGCATCGGCAGGCGGACTCTCAACCACTGCGCCACCAGGGAAGCCCTATACCTTTTTTTTTTTTAATTAATTTTTATGGAGTATAGTTGATTTACAATGTTGTGTTAGTTTCTGCTGTACAGCAAAGTGAATCAGTTATACATGTACAGATATCCACTCTTTTCTAGATTCTATTCCCATATAGGTCATTACAGAGTACTGGGTTTCCTATGCTCTACAGTAGGTCCTTATTAGTTATCTGTTCTATATATCGTAGTGTGCATATGTCAATCCCAGTTTATCCCCCCCACCCCCCACCCACAAGCACATTTATCATTCCTTTAGGAGAGTGTTTCTCAAGCAATCTGAAGAAAAGCACCAGTTTCTTTTTTTTTTAATTTTCAAATCATTGCAGACTGATACTCTGCAATATATGATAAAATAAATGACTAGAAAATGTTGAAATAACAGAACATACAAAATGCAAGCACAGTGATCACATGCTCAGATGGTGCACGGATATCAAATTGCTGTAAAAGTTTCTCCTCTTGTGGTGATGGGAGCACAACAGTGTGAATGTTCTTAATGCCACTGAACTTTGCACTTTAAAAATGGTGAAAATGGCTAAAATTTCTGTTATGTATATTTTACCATATACAAAAGTTTCTCCTTCATTTTCATAATACCCCCTATAGGAGTTTTGGAAAAGTTGAAGTTACTTTTAAGTCATTTTGTACTTCCATCTCTGTGATACTATGATTTACAAAAGGAAATATATATTTGGTCTTCATCCCCACTTCTGGTACAGAGCTCTGAAAACCCTTGGAACTTCCTAACTGATAAAAGCAATACAAGTTTTATATCATAACAAGCCTCTTTCGATCACACCTGAATTTATGCTAATGGGGTGAGTTTATGTTAATGAGGATAGGGGCTGGTTGTCAGGGGAACCTACTACTAGATTAGAGGGTTGGAATTTATCCTCACCCCCTGACCTCATGGGAGGGGAGAGGGGCTGGGGATTAAGTTCAATCACCAATGGCCAGTGATTTAATCAATCAAGCGTATGTAATGAAGCCTCCGTAAAAACCTGAAAAAGGATGGGGTTCAGAGAGCTTCCATTCTGTAAACATGTGCAGGTACTGGGAGAGTGGAACACCCAGTGAGGGTGTGGACGCTCTGCACCCCTTCTCACACGCCTTGCCCTAAGCATCTCTTCCATCTGGCTGTCCCCGGGCTGTACCCTTCATAAATGGGTAATCTAGTAAGCAAACCGTTTTCCTGAGTACTGTGAGTCACTCTAGCAAATTACTTGAACCTGAGGAGGGGTTTGTGGGAGCCTTCAGTGTATAGTGGGTCAGAGACACAGGTAACAACCTGGACTTGAAATTGGCATCTAAAGTGAGGGTGGGGGAGGGGGGACAGCCTTGTAAAACTGAGACCTTAACCTGTGAGGCTACCTCCAGGTAGACAGTATTAGAATAGGGTTGAATTGTAGGACATCCATCTGGTCAGTGGCCACTGAGAATTGGATTATTGCTTGACAGTGTTGGAAAACACACACTGGAATCACCAATATGAAAACTGTCACTAATGCTTTTCATAGTTTTTTTTTGAAATAGTTTGCACTCCCATCCTTTCCTTCCCAACCTAAGCCTGTACTTCCTCAGATCAGGGTCTGGCTCTGAAACCATCTGTCTAATGTCCTCCCTGGCCCCACCCCCCCAATCAAAAATGTCTTATACATGAGGAAGCTAAACTCATCTTCCTAAAACATAGTTTGCATGTTCTCACTCAAAAATATTTAGTGACTCCCTGGGGCCTTTGGCATCAATTTTAATTCCCTCACCTAACTTTAACAGAAGCCTATGACTATCACACATTACTTGCTTTATACTAACAGGACATTCTATTCCAGGCAGCCGAAGGTTCTCCCAGGCCACTTGTCCCATCTACTCCATCCCACACTGATCTCTCTATCTCCAGAACTCCTGCTCCCCAACCTCAATGAAACCTGGATCAGATATTATGACTGAAATGGCTCTAACGGCACGGTGCGTGGTTTCAACCGGTTTGAGAACAGGGACCAGTTCTGCTCACTCTCTCCTCGACTCTTGATGCTAGCGCCAAAAAGGAGGATTATTCAGTAATTTGGGGTGAGCTGTCAGCTTAATGGTGACCTAAGAGAACACCACTATATCAGTTCAATCATCCTACTGAATTAAGGCTAGCAAATCATAACATCTTCCTAAGATGTGCTTTACCCCTAATCCTGGGTAGAAGATAATGTCATCTATTTTGCAAATGAAAACACTGAGATACAGCCAGGAGAGAACTCAGTTGCCCAAGGTCACATAACTGGTAAGAGGAAAAAAGGTTTTGAAATATAATGTCTAACTCTAAACCTAGTACCATTTCCACTGTACACGCCAGCTTTTAAATGGCAGCTCTTCTCCGAGTTCTAGGAACTGCCCATTCATCGTCCCTGATGGCCTATGAGAATTTCACACCCAACATGGTAGTGCAAACCCTACGCGGATGCCATGGGGCTTTGCCCATCCAGAGCCCACAGGCACCAGCACTTGCTATTGCCACCAAAACGAACACTTTTCAGCCCTGAGACCCATGCCGTCATCTTAGAAGCAGACCGACCGTTAAGCACCACCGGTCACCTAGCGTGTTTCCCTTCCCATCCGAGTCGAATGGGAAGGATGTTTTCAGAAGTGACCTTTGATAAGATCAACCCTGTTTGTTTTTTCCTATGTTGTGGGATCAGGGTCATGGCTAGAAGTGAGGAGAGAGGGGGCAGAGGATGGGAACTCAGGGAATAATAAGTTTTAAGAACCAAGGAAAAGGGATAGTCCGTGGAGAAAACGGATGAAGTGTTAGGAGAAGGGGGAACCCTGAGAGATGCCTGTCACAGACAAGGAAGGGGAGTACTCCAAGAGGCTGACAGCTGAAGAGAGATCATGTGAAATGAAGAGAGAAAATTTGGAAGTTGGGAGGTCACGGGTAACCTTTGCTGGAACGATTTCAATGGGAGCAGAAGCCAGACTGCAGTTTGATACATGATTAGAAACTGCGAAAACACAGTGCTGTAGATGGATTTTCAAGACATTTGCTGAATAAGGGGGAAAAAGGAGCTGACTGAGGAGAAAGGATTGGGGTGGCACTGAGGGCTGGGGTAATGTTAGAGTCAGGGGTTTGTCCCAAGTCATTTACGCAGATTATGTGATTATCTCCAGCAGCTCTTAGCAGGCCTGTGGCAGGCTCAGCAAAAAAGGCCTTGGGAGTGGATTCAGGCTGGGGATTGCACAGCTGGGACAGTGAAAAAACAAAAGGAGTTGGGGTGGAGGTGGGGAAAACTGAGGATGCTGGAGAATGTGGCTGAAATAATCCACAATTGACCGGGCTGGGGTGTGGAGGACTGAGGGTCTGGGAGAATAGAGGGTCAGGAGCTAGAGGCTGGCGAGCACGTCTTCCTGGGAATTAAGAGATGGTGACGTGGAAGGTTGTGGGCAGGGAGAGGACGCTCAGAGGGCAAGCGTTCGGGAGTCCAAACGTGGGAGCGAAATCACGTGGTGGAGTGGATGGAGCAGCTGTGGATGCAGAGAGGACAGAGGAGGTACACGGCTGGTGGCCAGGTCAGTAAGGAGGCTGCTGCGTTCATGGGGAGGAGGGGCGTGTGTGACAACCCCAAGAGCTGAAGTCCTCGGTGAGCAAGAAGCTTCCAGGGGCTCGTAACAGATGGGAGTGGGCTGATCAGCCTAAAAGGAGGCGAGGTTTCAAAGGAGTCACGGAGGACAGTGAGCTACAAGTGTGCACGGAAAACCAGGGAAGCGTGGGAAGAAAGCCGTGTCCCAGAGACAGGCCCGGGTTTCTGGGAAAGTGCATGAGGAACGGGTTCAAGATGTCTGATGTTGGGGAGTTTCCTGACTGCAGAGCCAGGGCTCCAGACAGAGAGCCTGGTGGAAGGAGTGAGTGGAGCTGAAATGGATGGGAATGAGAAGACAGAGAATACAAGTGAGCAGAGGATTGGGGCCCACCTCGTGTTGGCCCCTCGTAAAGGGAGGGCAACCCAGTCTTCTGCTCCGAGGATCGGCAATCATTTTACAGAGGCCCGGAGCAGACGGCGGTGCCCCGAGTGCGGGGACCCTCTTGGCCCTCCCTGCCTCGAGCTGACCTGCAAGCAGAAGTCCCATCACCCGATGGTGGTCACAGCCACAGGCAAAGGCAGCGAGTGGCACAGAGAAGGATGAGAGGTGAAAGCCAGCGTGGCCTTGGCAATGGAGTGCCGGACGGAGGAAGACGGAGAAAACAAAGGGACTTCATAAAACCTAGTTTATGACTTTGGTGGGAGAATATCCCTCTGAGGGTTTAAAAAGGCATAAATGCCTGTCTAATCCTAAAAAGCATGCCGTAAAGGAAAGCACAGGCCTGTCTCAACAAGCTCCTTCCTAGCTGGGCCCGTTCTGGGTAGTCAACTCTTCTGTCAGGCTCAGAAAGACATTCTCAGGAATAATGAGGGCCTAGTTCTAATTAATTGGGCCCAGCTTGCAGCCGAGATAGCAATCAAAGCAATGGGAATGCAGAATTGACCCGCGCAGAAGGCTGCAAAATGCCACTCATTGCTCTCCTTTGGGGAACCGAGGGCTCCAAAACTGCTCCCCGTCAGTATGTTAGACTTGCCCCCCCCTCCCCGCCTTTCCAAACAGGATGGAAAAACTGCTTATGTGGTATGATATTTTAACCGGAGGGCACTTGGAAACTCAGAGTGTGAGGGTAGCCTGCACAGGAGTCTCGAGGCCAACCGTGGATTTATGGAAATGTCCGGCAAAGGGCTCACGGTGGCTCAGACCCGAGCCACGAGGTAAGGCAAGTTACGGCTCTGCCTGCCTCCCATTTCTCTCTTTATTTTTATCTTTGGGATCAGGCGTGTTGGAGAGAAAAGAGGAGGCCTGGTAACAACAGCTTCCCCGTCATTCTTGGTTACTTACATCTGTGGTCAATTTTCCACACTTTATTCCATAAAAGGTAAACGGGGCACGGTACTTGCAAGAGGATAATCTAAACAATATGAACCATGTTGCTGTTAAAGACCATCTGGTTGATCACGCTCAGCCCCAGACTTTTAACTCCTTGAGGTAAGAAAGATGCCAAACCCAGAGAGGCCGGGCCCTCCTTTGGTCTTTTACTCCAGAATCTTTCCCTCCCTCCTCAAGTTCATTAAAACAAGGACCTCTAAGGTCTCTGCCAGCCCTAATATTCTAGGCTGGCTGCTGGTGAAACTCGGCGAGTTTTGTGAATGAGCAACTTGCAAAATGCTTCTACCAAATGACTCTTCTCTTCTTTCTCTTTAAAAGGAAACATTAAAAGCTTAAAAAAAAGAAAAGCAAAGCAAAAAAAAAAAAAAAGCGCCCTATGCACAACCCAAACTAAAATACTCAAGTGCTGGAGTTGTTTCCTTCATAGCTGATCTGCTTCAAGCCAAGGGATCATTTACATAATTTTAATTTGAAAAAGCAACTGACACTCGTGAAGACACAATGAAGACCGTGCTTTGCTTTTATTTGGGCTTACACATTTTCTGGCCATCTGTTAGTCAAGAAAGTTGCAAACTCCAATAAGAGATGGGAAAATGGTGTTTTTCAGATGGTGTTTTTCATCCTTTGGGTGGGGAGCTGATGATAAGGGATTCCGGGAAAGTTTCAAATGGGTAAGGCCACTGTAAAAATGAGAGTTGGCCTTCCCTGTAAGGTGCAGCCCACCTGCAGGAGGAATTCAGCATTTGACCTAGAGGTTCAAGTGCATTTTATTCTTCCAGTCAGTCATTAAGAACTCTAGCTTTCCCCCAGCAACCTCTAAGGGTATTGGAACCATCAAAACAATTCAAGTTAATACACCTTTTAATATTTTAAGCCATGTGGTACTGCAGTATTCCATCAGGGAAGCATCTTCCAATATCAAGGCCACAACAGAACCCTCATTTCTAGCCAAGATCTCCTTTGTGTGTAACCACAGATTAGACCTAAGCAGTCAGTTTTCTGGAAAAAGGTTTTCCGAGGTCAAGGCAGAAAATGAGCTCAAATACTGTGGCTCTGCCAGGCTTCAACAATAATGTCTAAAACCAACAGTGCTAGAGCTACTACTAATTCCCCCTTTTAAAAGCATTCTGGAAAATCTCGATGACATAAACAGAAGACATCAAAACCCAAGGGAAGGCCACTTGGCATCCTACACACATGAGAGAATGTGGCTCTCAGTCTGTCAAGGCACTTTAAATTCCACAGGCCCAGATGAAGCAGTGGCTTTGCTGTTGTTGTTATTTAGCTCTGTTGACCTGACAGACAAACTGCTGCATCCTTCCTTCTCCCCACATCCTCCTGCGAGTTGCCTCCGCGGGTTGCACAAAGACGGAGTACTGAGTTGAAGGAGTACTGAGTTGAAGGAGTACTGAGTTGAAGGAGTTAATGGTCACCAGGAGAGCCCCTGGGAGATGAAGCTTCATATCCCATGATCATAAATCTCTTTCAAGGCAAGTTTGAACCAGGACTCAATTCTGCTACAGCTCCCCAAGCTCAGCATTCATCTTCAATTAGATAAAGTGACTTTCACATCTATTTATACTCTCTTCATTTCCCAACACATTTATCTCATGAAATGACAACTGGAAAACACTCCTGTCCTAAACACGCATGTTATTTTGAAAGAGTTACTGAACCAGGCTGAATAATGTAATTAATAGGCTTTTACTGGAATTCACTTTTAATATATGTTCTTAAACATCTGCGAACAATGTTTTTCAAGCAACAGGAAAGAAAGAAAATGAGAAAAAAAAACCCCATGATTTAATCATTCCTCAATCGTAGTAGTAATTTCACAATTCAAAGCATAGTAGGAAAAAGTTCATGTTAATTGAAAAAATGACTTTACTATGATTCTATGACTGGACATCAATCGCATTACAGCTCCTTTTGAAAAGCCCTTTCCCTCTGGAGAAGTAGGTTCCATCTCTTTTTTGGTTTTGGTCAAATGGACAGGAGACCCCAATGTAACTTAGAACGTTTATCTCTATGAAGACCAGAGCTGTGGTCAGAACAGGAAAAGCTGGGAATTTCCCACAGCTGCTGGGTTCAGATTAGCGCTCAGGTTTGGACCCATGGCAGAAGATGAGGAAAAAGTCCCCAAGGGCAAGTGAGGCACTGTGACTAAGTGTTGACGGCACAAGGAGAGTAACAAGAGGCAGGGAAGTCGGTGGAGAGTGAGATGAGGCTCCAGGTGGCATCAGCCTCAGGGTCCTCTGGACACAAGCTGATAAAGCCCAGCCCATTGGGCAGAGGGTCTGCATTTGGAAGGTCTAATAGTAGATGGTAAGGCTCTAGCGTGGAATGGGGGTGGGGCTGTCAGGCAGCTGAGAGCTCAGAGGGCTTTAAAGGAGCTAAGATGTTGGGGATAAATGAGTGAAGCCACTTGGGAACCAGCCAAGGATGGGACAGGCAGGGCAGACACATCAGAGAAGGGGCCTGGACTCTGAAGACCCTTTCCTGATGCTTAGCTGCTAAGCTCTCTATTACAACCACGATGGGATGGCACAGCCACGAGACAGGCCTGAGCCTTTTGGCTTGGATCTGGAGGTGAGGGCTGAGCACACAGGGTGTTTTGTGCCTCAAAACCTGGGATCGAGAGGATGCAGGACGGGTGATGGTCAAAATACTGAACAATGGGCAACATCCGGGCACTGTCCGGTCAGTGTGGGAAGATGTAGGGGTGCCTGCTGGTTTTGGACTGTGGGAGGGGCTGGCCGGGCCGAGGGAGGGGCAAGCTTGCCCTCGGAGGGTGGGGGTACTGGTGGAAATGGGGGAGCAGCTATTTACCAACCAATGCAAAAATAAACTGCCATGAGTCAGCCTGGGGAGAGGGGCGGGCAGGTTATTCCCACACCCCACTTGGCAGTTTTTTCACATCTGTGTGAAAGGGATATTGCTTAAGAAAGGAAAATATGGCCAAGGGTAGAGCCAGGGGAGCCTGTTTTGGTCAAATTTCTCAATAAAAGTTTGCTTTGCTGATAAAAATTTGTGCCTTTAATGTTAGGAATCGTGTCTTTTTGTTCTTGTGGCAGAAAAAAAGGTAGAAAACTTCCCTAACCCATCAGGCAGGTTTGGGTCTCTTTCGGGAAGCAGGACAGGAGGGGGCTGTGAACACCGCAGGGCAACTAACTGGATGGCTTGCCCCACTGCTCTGTTTATCACCATCCTCTGAGATCCTTCTTCCTCACGTTTATCTTTAAAGAAAGAGATCACGGAAACAAGTGTGCACTGTGAAGTTGTTAGGGACTGCATCAAACGTCAGGATCAGGGTGAGTAATGGGCTTGGGCAAGATCCACGTCAAACCCTCCACAGCACGCCTGGTATCAAGTTCTGGAAAGAAATGAGCCTCTGTGTGAGTTTTCCTGCTAGAGGCAGCATGAGCAACTACGACCTGTATGTCTGGGAGGGGGAAGGCAAAGAGAAGTACAGAGTTCCTCCCCAGAGAGGAGACCTCCCCGCTCATCAGGAGTGGGGTCAGTTGGGGTGTTGGAGCAGCTCCGACCCGCTCTCAGGTATTATGTTTTCAGGAACTCATGGAGCCGGTTGTTAAAAACAGCCATTATTAAAATTTAAATCATACACTTCTAATTAAATAAATTATGCTGAAAAACAAGGGTAATAAATACTCAAAACTCATCACTTATTTTGTTATCTATGCTCTTGGGATTTTGTACATTTATAAGATCTATGTGGTAGAAATACTACATAATGATGTGTTAAATCGTCTATCTCTTCCCAAGTCCACGTTCAAGGATATCACAAAATTGGCCACGACAGGGGTGGTATTTATACACACAAGTATATAAATAGCAAACACTGCAAGTCAGAGCTTGGTTTCTTGCTCTGTTGATTATCTAGAGTTAAGGAAGTGATGGAAGAAATGTCAATAATGCAGATTAAACTTAAAAGTGAGTCATGTCCACCTAGAGGGGTGGGATAGGGAGCGTGGGAGGGAGACGCAAGAGGGAGGAGGTATGGGGATACATGTATGGTTGACTCACTTTGTTATAAAGCAGAAACTAACACACCACTGTGAAGCAATTATGCTCCAATAAAGATGTTTCAAAAAACAACAACAAGAAAACGCTCCACCCAAAATTGAGCCTGTGAAGAGGAAAACAGAATCATGGAGCTCAGACAGCCCAGAATTGGGTAACTAGACTGTGAATAACTGCAAGTTAGTGTTCGCTGAGGCTTGAAGAATACAAAATAAATCTTTTCAATCCAAGAAAAAAAAAAGTGAGTCATGTCTGTAGTCATTACACTGTGAATAGTATTAAAAAAAAAAAAAAAAAAGGAGGAAAATACGCTCCCAGTATTTGAAAACGATTATCTGATTCGGCAAAGAAGGTGTTGAGCTTGGTGGTGAATGAGTAAGCTCTGATAAATGTAATGCTTAAGCTGAAAGAGGTTTCAGTTGAATGAATATAACACAGATCATCCTTGACTTTCGATGAAGTTACATCCCGATAAACCCACTGTTAAGTCTAAAATAGCGGATGTCGAAAATGCATTTAATACACTTAAGCTGCCAGACATCGTAGCTTAGCCTAGCCTACCTTACACATGCTCAGAACACTTACATCAACCTACAGTTGGGCAAACTCATCTCACACAAAGCCTACTTTATAATGAAATGTGGGATGTCTCATGTAATTGATTGTATTGAAAGTGAAAAACAGACTGGTTGTATGAGTACAGAATGGTTGTAAGGGTATCGGTTGTTTATCTTCATAGTGGCGTGGCTGACTGGGAGCTGTGTCTGCTGCCGCTGCCCAGCATCACAAGAGAGTATCATACCGCCCATCGCCAGCCCGGGGAAAGATCAAAATTCAAAAATCTAAGTACAGCTTCTATTGAATGTACATAGTTTTCTCACCATTGTAAAGTTGAAAAATCGTAAGCCGAACCACTGCGCAAGAGTGAGAAATAGTTTAGCAGATCACATATCAGATTTAATGACAGTAAATGAATTGGGAGTTAGTGGACTGGGATGAAATTCCACTAGTCAAATCATGGTTGAACTGCGACCATAGGTCAGCTATGGATAACACGACACAAAAATCAACAAAAACGTTCAGTGAGGATCAACTGGCTCGTGCAATTTACAAGAAAGAGGATTAGACATTTTATTATTACTTATGAATTGTGCGCTACAGATCCTTCATATCAATAAGACTTATATGTACTTATGCATTCATACACATACTTTTTTTTTTCTGGAGAACTGGTTGTTGAATATTTACCAGCACACAACAGAATGAGAGGGTCTGTAATCTCATGCCTTGGGGGAGAGTTTTTTCTTCCCCATTCCCACTGCCAAAGAGTTAAAGGGTCAGCGCTTCTTTTAAGACTCTGAACCTGGGACTTCCCTGGTGGCACAGTGGTTAAGACTCTGAGCTCCCAATGCAGGGGGCCCGGGTTTCTAGATCCCTGGTCAGGGAACTAGATCCCACATGCATGCCACAACTAAGAATTTGCATGCCACAACTAAGGAGCTGGCAAGCCATAACTAAGGAGCCCACCTGCCGCAACTAAGACACGGTGCAACCAAATTAAAAAAAATAAAAAAACAAGACTCTGAACTTGATTAAATTCTGGATTAAGACATGTCACACTCTCCCTACCAATCCACAGAATTTAGTCCTCCCCCAAATTCCTGAAGCTCCTTCTGTTTCTGTTCACTTGGCACTTAGCAAATGCTACCCGTATATTGACTTTTCAATTTACAGCATTTTAAATTTATGCCCCATCTCGTTTTAGGACAAAGGTCAGTCTCAGAAGCTTTCTCCATGCCTTTTAAAGGTGGCAGCGTGGAGTAGGTGCTCAAAAATGTCTTCATTCAGTTGGTCAATAGGTCAATGTAATATTCACGGAGTCTGATGTCTGCACTAGACACTTTGCCAACCCAGAAGTTCCAAGATTTAAGAACAACCTGTCTTGTCCTCGAGGATCTCACAGCTTTGTAACGATGATAGTGATGGTGATGTGATGACAGTCGGGGTTTGCCAAGTACCAAATATGTGCCAGATGCTATGCCAGGGACTTTGCATATAACATCTAGACATACCAGTATCTGTGAACATGTGGCTGACCATCCAAAGGAGATACCTCAAGATGGTACCTTGGTCATCTCAGGAGCCCAATCTGCCCTGGCTTAGTAATGTCAAATGCATGCAAGAGTGCATGAATGAATAACTGAACGGCCTAGTGTTAGCATCTAGTTATCCATCCTCTCTGCTGCTTCTCTTCTTCCCTCTGCTTACCTTACTTTCCTTCCTTCCTTTCACATGAGGGACTCTATATGGAAAAGGAAACTCGAGTGGCCTGAACTTGATATATGAAAGCGAAACTGCTTTCGATTGTGATGCAGACATCGTAATCTGGCAATGCCTAATGCACGCGGCTTGAGACTCCATTTTTGACCAACTTCTCTATTCATCTTCCACCATTGTTCTGCAAGTTTCCCAACCCCCCCTCATAGAGAGCAATTGGTCCATGGAGAAGAGCTGCTGGCTCTCTGAGGGAGGTCCCATAGGCTGGTAGTGAGCCCCGTCCCAGGTGTGAAGTTTTCCACAGCTGGGGAGACTTCCCCCAGGAGGAGGAAGCTTTGGAGTAGAGGGACATGAGGTGGGACCTGGCAGCCACTCCCAGGGGTTCTTCCTCCCTCTCCTGCTCTGTCAGTAGAGGAGCTTCTGGGCACACACCTAGATAGACACAGTCCTGCTCGCTGGAAACTGGAAACAGGTTTCCTCACATCTCAGTTGGAGAACCTGATGGTAATTTACTTCTCACCATTGTCATTCACCTTTTCTCAAGAGAATAAAAGTGAGCAGCACAGCAGCTATAACTTGACGTTTTTACCTAAACATTTATAACCTAAATTCGCCCTTAGATGCTTCCTTCTAATTTTATTCAGTCCACTCGGTAATCCATATGATAAACGTTTCTAGATAATTTTTATGGTACAGAACTTGCTTTTTTAAAAAATATGTCTGTTGTGGTAGAAAGCATTTCTAAAGCAGATGAAACCCATCTTTGCTCTCTTCAACAGAAAAGGCTGAACATAACGTAACCTTTGCTTGTACTACGGCAAGGCTGTCTCCACTGATGGTAATTGCTGATTTGGGCTAAAATAATCATGTATACACGTTGATGGTTTCATTTTTCTATTTTAGGAAGGGATTTGAACAGGATCGTGAAGACTGGTCAGACTTCAACAGACAGGGAGAGAAGAGGGGGAAAAAGAAAAAGAATGGGCCCCACGGAGGGCATAGATCTCATATCAGATCTCATGACAATAAAGTGTTGACCAATTTCATTATCTCACTCGACTTAAGTTATCTTTTCAGCTTGGTTAGCTAATTTAGCAAGGAGTTATAAATGATATTCCATACAAATGGCCCATTTCTTTTATAATAATTATATTTCCTTTTTCACTTATTTTCTTCTTTTCTACTGTACCAGTTTAAAAAAAACCAAAAAATCTTACTTTATTAGTCTGATTTGTACTGCATTTCTGATCCTAATTTTCATGCTATGCTTTTGCTGGTTAGTTTGTTTCTTTTCTAAATTCTAAATTCTTTAAAATGAGATTTCAAAGCCTTTTTTAAAAAGTCTAAGTAAAGCATATATATTTATTCCCTTATATCATATTTCCCTTTCTCTCCTCTTGCCCTGACTCCAAAATACTGATTTCTCCCCCAATTACACAGCATCCCCTGGTCCAAGCTCTGGCCTCTCACCTGGACTGCTGAAGGAGCCCCCTAATTTATCTGCCTGCTCCTACACCGCGCAACTCCATCACCCAGCGGTCAGAACTTGGGCTCTGGAGGCTCAAGACAACCTGGTTATATATTGACCCCTTCACCAACATTCTGTGTGACCCCTAGGCTAGTTGCTTCACACCTCTGAGCTTTGTTTTCCTCCATTGGAAAATGGGCATAATACAAGTACCGACATAATATGGATGTTCTCAGTATTAAATAAGATAATATATATGTATATTGCTTGGAGCAGTAGTGGGCACATACATTGGCTTAGAAAAATCTCTAACGTGTACATCCAGATGGCCTAAAACCCAAGTACTTTGGCATCTGGATCTGCCTCAACCATGTCAATTTCCCCTTTATTCACCATGCTCCAGTCACACACTGACCTTTGACTGTGTCTCAAACCCACTAAGCTCTTTCATGCTTCAGAGCCTTTGAACATGCTGTTCCCTCTGTCTAGCTTCTTTACTTGGCTTCACTTGGCTAATGAACAGTCCTTCAGCTCTCAGCTTAAATGTCACTTCCTAACCTGACCGAGGCCCTGATCGACCACCCAGGCTAACATTAACTGTCCATAACCTTCTCTTTCCTTTATAGCACTTAGTACGATTTAGAATTATGTAGTTGTTGGTTTCCTTGTTTAATACCAATCTCTCCTGCTAGACTGTGAATACCATGAAGCCAGGGACCATGTTGATTTTGTTCAACACTGTATCTCCCACACCTAGCACATAGGAGGTACTCAAGAGTTATCTGTTGAGTGAAGGGGAAACAGTGGCTGAATTAACAAACTTGGAAGATGAGTACGGTCCTTTATGGAATTTCCTTTGCCTTTTTCTCCTAATAGGTTATACTAGTTTACTAAAGCTAATAAAACCTGCCCTTGGCCACAGATTTTACTGTTTTTGCCTGGTAATGAAGTGAGATTCCTTAATTTATGAAAATACTTATTCAACAAGTATCTCTTAATACCTGCCACATACTCAGCTCTATATCCTGGACTCTGTTCGCTAAACAAAAGAAATAGAAGACCTGAAATCTCCCTCCACGCCCACCCCTACAGGGATATTAGACATATGACATGTACATAATGACACAGAAGATAATTAGATAATATGACAAGGATGTGAATAGTTATTTGCCAAAAAGAATGACACACTCAAGGAATACATTAAGATGAGAGCAGAGGGAAATCACTCAGGGAAAATCGCAAAGACAGGAACTTTGGGTGGGTCCTCAGGGTGAATGAGAGGTGAAGAGGAAAAGGGCATTCTCTGCGCAAGAAACTTGGAGCTGGGAAGAGGTAATGAGGTCAAGGGATGGGGGTGGGGAGATGAGAAGACTGACCTGGTGACGCATGTTGGGAAGTCCAGTGGGGCAGGGGGGTTGAAAGGTAGGGGGAAGCCTTGAAGAATCCAAGAAGAGGGAACGTGAAAATCCTCCTTCTTTTTGATTGCCAATGTCACATTCATGTTGTCATCCAGCACTTTGCCTAGTGTTTTACCAGAAGTTTAGATTCAGTGGTGCTTGCTGAACTAATTATGTTGAATAAAAAATGACAAACATGAAGAGACTCATATCAGAGGAACTGTGAGGAAGATTTTGTTCCCACCATACATTTCTAAAAGAAGCCCCTGATGGATTCTCAGGAGAACGTCACTAAATTTTCACATACCAGTTACATAAACTGTTTTAAAATATAGACAAGATATGTTATAGAACTCATATTAGGAAGGAAATAAGATCTTGATTGAACACTAATGAGGATGACACTGTGGGCAGCGGGGGTGTTTTGGAATTACAGGACTGTCTTACTCAAGAATGTAGTTTAATAAATCACAAATAATATCCTACAGACAGAAAGGGGAAACGTTTCAAAAACAAACAATATGAGCTATCCTACGAAGTTAGAATTAGCACTACATGGGGAAATTATTAGGATGGTTCAACACTTTGATAGAAAAAACATTATTTTTAAATCTAAGAATCATTTTGGTGGATGCTGAGCAGACCATCATTAACATTCAACATTAGCTCTTTATAAGAACCCTTTGAAATAGGAAGAGGGGGTGTATTCCTTGAGATAAAAACGATTGGAGATTTAAATCAGAGTTTCAATATTATTATTATTTTGTGTGTGTGTGTGTGTGGTACGCGGGCCTCTCACTGTTGTGGCCTCTCCCGTTGCGGAGCACAGGCTCAGCGGCCATGGCTCACGGACCCAGCCACTCCGTGGCCATGTGGGATCTTCCCGGACCGGGGCACGAACCCGCGTCCCCTGCGTCGGCAGGTGGATTCTCAACCACTGCGCCACCAGGGAAGCCCCTTCAATATTATTTTTAGTGTGGAGATCCTAGATGACAGCTGTCCATTCACATTTTCTGCAATGATGGAAACCTTTATTCCTGCACTGTCCGGTATAGCAGTAACTTGTCACATGTGCCATATCACATACTTAAATGTGGCTAATGTGACTGAAAAACCGATTTTTAAATTTTACTTAATTTTTAGTTTATTTGAATTTAAATATCCACCAGTGGCTAGTAGCTGCTAACTGTAGTGGATAGCACAGTCCTGGGGACTTTACTTTGCAAACACAGGCAGAGGTCTAAGATGCTCCTCTCAGCACCTCTACTGGAGGTCATAGTAAAAAAGATTGCAGGACAAGATGAACAAGAAATAGAGAATAAGTATAGGAAAGGCAGAAATAGAAATACCACTTTTTTGCAGATGATACAATAGTGTAAATAGAAAATGCAAGAACAATCCAATGCACACCAATGATGTAGAGCTAGAAAAGGCAGTGAAAAATGCTACTATCCCCAATACTGAAAAAAAAATAAAATACTTGAGAACCTACAAATCTAGATGAATAAGATATGTGGTGAAGTAAAAATGATAAAACCATAATGGGAAGGAAAATAAAGAAATACCTAAATAAACAAAGTTACAGCCATTGCTCCTGATTTAGAAAATTTAGAGTAATATCACTAACATTAGTCTATAAAACAAAAAACAGATTAACATAAGAACAATTAAATTCCTGCGAGCCTGCTCTAGTATGTGATTAATCACTAGCAAAATTAATAAGGAAAACTAAATACACAATAATACCAAAGAAGATTGGAGGATGTAATAATCAAATTTAAGTATGTATTATAAAGTGATCTTCAACAAAACTGAATTTTGTTGGATCAAAGCCAGGACAAAGACTCCAATAAAATAGTGATTCCAGAGATGAATTTAAGCACATATAAGTTCTTAGGATACAGCAAACAAACAAACAACTAAGAATCACAATAAATGGATGACAGAATCACCATTTAATAAATGCTGGTGGAACAATCTGGTATCAATAGTATCAATAAGAAGGAAAGTAGATTATATCCATAACTTACCAAACATGACAATACTTTCCAAATTGGTCATTTTAAAAAAAGGGTATTTATCCCAGCTATAGCTGAGAGATGACTTCATGACTATTGACAGACTAAATAGT
Organism: Delphinus delphis; assembly: GCF_949987515.2. NCBI lineage: Eukaryota > Metazoa > Chordata > Mammalia > Artiodactyla > Delphinidae > Delphinus > Delphinus delphis. Next base: position 67,474,199 of record NC_082690.1, on the reverse strand, counting down.
ATTATAAGGCAGGAGGGAGGTAGATTCAAATATTTTGAAGTCTATTTAAAGTCTCCCAAAAATTCTCAACAAAATATTAGCAGACTGAATCCAACAACACATAAAAAAGATCATACACCACAACTAAGTGGGATTCATCCCAAGTTCACATGGATGGTTCAACATATACAAATCAGTCAATGTGATACACCACATAAACAAAAGAAAAGACAAAAACCACAGGGATCATCTCAATAGATGCAGAAAAAGCATGTGACAAAATTCAACATCCATTTTATTCATGATAAAAACTCTTACCAAAGTGGGTATAAAGGGAACATAACTCAAGATAATAAAAGCTATTTATGACAAACCCACAGCTAATATAGTACTCAATGGGGAAAAGCTGAAAGCCTTCCCACTAAAATCTGGAACAAGACAAGGACGCCCACTCTCACCTTTTCTATTCAACACAGTATTGGAAGTCCTAGCCACAGCAATTAGACAAGAAAAAGAAATAAAATATATCCAAATTGAAAGGGAAGAGGTAAAATTGTCATTATATGCAATGATATGATACTATATACAGAAAATCCTAAAATCTCCACACAAAACTACTAGAACTGATAAACGGATTCAGCAAAGTAGCAGGATACAAGATTAACATACAGAAGTTGGTTGCATTTCTTTACACCAACAATGAAGTATCAGAAAGGGAACGTAAAAAAAAACAATACCTTTTAAAATCACACCCCCCAAAATAAAATGCATAGGAATAAACCTGACAAAGGAGGTGAAAGACTCGTATTCTGAGAACTATAAAACATTAATAAAGGAAATTAAGGAAATGGAAAGATATCCCATGCTCTTGGATTGGAAGAATCAACATTGTTAAAATGGCCATACTACCCAAAGCAATCTACAGATTTAATGCAATCCCTATCAAATTACCCATGACATTTTTCACAGAACTAGAACAAATAATCCTAAAATTTATACAGTACCATAAAAGACCCAGAATTAATAAAGCAATCCTGAGGAAAAAGAACAAAGCAGGAGGCATAACTCTCCCAGACTTCAGACAATACTACAAAGCTACAGTAATCAAAACAGTGTCGTATTGGAACAAAAACAGACATATGGATCAATGGAACAGAATAGAAAGCCCAGAAGTAAACCCACACACCTATGGTCAATTAATCTTCAACAAAGGAGGCAAGAATATACAATGGGTAAAAGACAGTCTTCAGCAAGTGGTGTTGGGAAAGTTGGACAGCTGCATGTAAATCAATGAAGTCAGAACATACCCTCTCACCATATACAAAAATAAACTCAAAATGGCTTAAAGACTTGAACATAAGACATAACACCATAAAATTCCTAGAAGAGAACACAGGCAAAACATTCTCTAACATAAATCATACCAATATTTTCTTATGTCAGTCTCCCAAGGCAATAGAAATAAAAACAAAAATAAACAAATGGGACTTAATCAGACTTAACAAGCTTTTGCACAGCAAAGGAAACCATAAACAAAATGAAAAGAAAACTTACAGAGTGGCAGAAAATATTTGCAAATGATGCGACCGACAAGGGCTTAATTTCCAAAATATACAAACAGCTCATACAACTCAACAACAAAAAAAACAAACAACTCAATCAAAAAAATGGGCAGAAGACCTAGACATTTCTCCAAAGAAGACATATAGATGGCCAATAGGCACACAAAAGGATTCTCAACATCACTAATAATTAGAGAAATGCAAATCAAAACTACAATGAGGTACCACCTCACACCAGTCAGAATAGCCATCATCAAAAAATCTACAAACAATAAATGCTGGAGAGGGTGTGGAGAAAAGGGAACCCTCCTACACTGTTGGTGGGAATGTAAGTTGGTGCAGCCACTGTGGAAAACAGTATGGAGGTTCCTCAGGGAACTGAAAACAGAATCACCATATGATCCAGTAATCCCAATCCTGGGCATATATCTGGATAAAACTATAATTAAAGAAGATACATGCATCCCTATGTTCAGAGCAGCACTATTCACAATAGCCAAGACATGGAAACAACCTAAATGTCCATTGACAGATGAATGGATAAAGAAGATGTGGTACATATATACAGTGGAATACTGCTCAGCCATAAAAAATAACAAAATAATGCCATTTGCAGCAACATGGATTCAACTAGGGATTATCACACTAAGTGAAGTAAGAATGAGAAATACAAATGCCATATGATACCATTTATATGTGGAACCTAAAATATGACACAAATGAACCTATCTATGAAACAGAAACAGAATCACAGACATAGAGAACAGACTGGTGGTTGCCAAGGGGGAGGGGGTTGGGAGAAGGATGGAGTGGGAGGTTGGGGTTAGCAGATGTAAGCTGTTATATATAGAATGGATAAACAACAAGGTCCTACTGTACAGCACAGAGAACTATATTCAATATCCTATGAAAACCATAATAGAAAAGAATATTAAGAAAGAATGTATATATATAAGAGAAACACTTTGCTGTGCAGTGGTAATTAACACAACATTGTAAATCAACTATACTTCAATTAAAAAAATAAAGTCTCCTTAATAAAAACTAACAAAACAAATATAAAAGGAGCAAAAGAAAGTTTTAAATTATGATAGATATAATGGATAAGTATTTACGATCCAAAATAGGAATGAAATCTTATATTGTGATATAAGCATACTGTCATCAGTAATGACACCCTATTTGACCAATGACTAATGAGGGAAAGGGAAAAGAGGGAGAGAGAAAGAACATTATTAAGCGGTAACCTGCGCCAGCCACTTTATACACGCATTCTGTTCCCTGGAAATGTACCTGATAAACCAACCCATGGGAAAATGTTCCACCTCACTAATAATTTAAGAAATATGAATCAAAATAACCGTATACCTACTTAAAAACAGCATAAGAGACAATGATAGAACAATACTGGCAGAGCTGTCGGGAACAAGTGTGCTCAACCATCGCTGGGGGCACTGTGAATGACTCCAGTGTTTCTGCAGGCTGTCTGACGCTATGGAACAAGAGCTATAAAACCTCTGATCCTTAATTCTTCTTTGGGACTACACTCCCAAGGAAATACTCAAAAGGAAAAGAGAGACAGAAAGGAAGAAAGTAAACAACGCGAACAAAGTTTCTAACAGCATATTAATAAAAACCAAAATCGAATCGGTTTAAATGTCCAATTCAGGGGAACATTAAGTAAATTCAGTATAGCAATCCAACAGGATTCCATGAAGTTATTAAAAACTATAAGTGATCACATAAACAGATCTACGGATATAAGTGTAAATATGGAACAATTTTTAAGTTAAAAAGACGTGTAAGGATCCTAAATGGGAGCACAGTGTAAAATATTTCACATTATACACAGAAGACGATGATTGTGAGTGGAAGCCCTTACCTGGCTGGGGCACTCTCCAAATGCAGGGAGAAGTCAAGTTAAAGCAGCAGCATCTGGCTTGCACAGCCCCCTGGTAAGACTTTGAACTCTATCAATGGATCCTGAACTACTCAATGCAGAATACTCCAGGCCTGACCTGTTCCCATATTTCTAGAGCTTAGATAGTTAAACTCCAAAAGAACATAATCAGAAAAAGATGTGATCAGCCCCAATACTTTGGGAATGCATCCTTCTGGTTTGTCCTTTTATTTTGTGGATTAAGGAATGGAGTGTACAAACTACATTTGTACAATTCCAGTTGAAGAACTTAAGCCATTTTTTCCCACAGAAATACGTAACTGACTAAAAGCACTACACCTAGATCATTGCCAACAAGTGCTTGATTTCTAACTGCCCTTGCAATCGTCACCAGCCTGTCTATAAAGCATGGCCTGGGCAGTTAGGTATTAAGAGGTGGGCAGTGAGATATGCCCTGGTGGATATCCTAAGACCACGTGAAGTCCATTTCAGCAAAACTATTCTGCAATCATTACAAAAATAGGAAAAAAAAGGCAAATTAAAAAAAAAAAATCTATTGTTGGGATTCATGTGGTATTTAGACTTGCAGAGCAAGAATCTGATAAATGTAGTCAGAGTCACCACATTGTACACTCTCCTTAGGAAAGTTCATTCTTGTGGCTTAATGGCCACCACCACCACCCTCATCCTCAATTCTAGTCCCACATCTTTGCCTAGATTTCCTAATAGGGCTGAGACGTTGGTAATCCTTCTGTTACCATGCTTGGATACCTTTGTCTGTGCCATCCTTTGTAGTGAATCAGATCCTCAGTCACCTCCCTGACCATCCCATGTCAAGCAATTCATAACGGGAAACACCTGAGTCCATCAAGATGTAACACACAGTAAATTCAGGATAGGACCACCCCTCAGAGCTGGTACAGACTGCAAAATACCCCCCAAAAAAGTCCTAAACAGGTGGATAAGAATAGACAGTTGACCGCTGTTTGGGTGACCATTGAGGGAAACAGGAATTGAAGACCTCTAGCAGCTCACTCCTTCCATCCTTGCTGGGAGCGGTGGGGTGGTAAGCAGAGCACAGGCTCTGGAGTTTACTGCCTGGACCTGAACGCTGGTTATGACACTTACTAGCTGTGTGACCATGGGAAACTAATTCACTAGGCCTCAGCTTTTTCCAACTGGGGATAATGATGGTTCTTGCCCCATAAGGTTGGTAAGAAGATGAAGTGATTTAAGACCTATAATGTGCTTAGAACAGTGCCTGGCACAGAGTAGGCACTCAATAAACGTCAGCTGCTATAATCATCTTCATCATCCACTAAGAACAAGTTTGGGCTCAGGATCAGAACCCACAGAACAATCCTTACTTCAAGCAGAAGCAAAGATGGAGAGAAAAGATCCAGAGAGGAGGGTCAGGAAGCCATCCGATAGCAAGAGAACAGAACAGAGTCATGTTAGTGGCAGGACACTAGACTGACAGTCCAGAAACTTCTACCAGTGAGGCCTCTCCTGCTGCCTTAGGTTCTGAGCACCCTTCATGCTCCTCCTCCTTAAGGTCCAGCTCTCCTGTGATGTCTGCTCAGCCTCTGGTCTGCCTTGTCTATTTTTTCAGACTTCTTGTCCACGTACATCCTTAAACTAAACCCCCTTCGCTTGAGATCATCTGAATAAGACTCTTTGCCTCTCTGAAACTACGATCAGCCAGCCGTGGCCTTTGTTTTCTAGACGAAGATGTGAGGCATCAACGAAGCAGAGTGAATTCTCGGCCAAGCTGGGCTGCACCAGGCCTCTCAACTCCCAGCACAGTGCTCTTTCCAGCTGAACCGTCTCCTGGCTTGTGGAGTTGTCTCCTGGCCAGGCTGCTGCTGTTTGAAGTTTGCTTGCCTCAGACCCTGAAGGCTTCCCCCACCTTTCAGGGGTCTGTGGCAGCAAGCGTGGCCAGGGTTTTTCCTGCCGCGGTACAGTTCTTGCCATTTTTAAAATAAATAACAGAAACCAAAGGGTGTGCATGGGCTTCAGATATTTCTCTGCACGCTCTTTAGCGCTCCCATGCCTCCTGTTCCCTCGCCTACTCTAGCTGTGCCCAACTCATTGTTACTGGAACCCCTTACAGGGAAGGCTGAAAGGGACTAAGAATTTAGCTCTGCAGTCATTTCCTTGGGTCTCTGTAAAGCCCTCCCTCCCTCTTAATTAGCAGCCTCACTTCCTCTCTGTCCTGCTTTTTCTCCTCTACTGTTGTAAAATCCATTTCCCCCCAGTCAGTAGAATCTCCCTTTTCCCCAGCCAGAAGAATTTTTCAACTTCCCTGCTCAAATTTCAACCCAATAATTCCTTCCCTAATGCACACCACCTTTTCCCCGCTTCAGATTGTCAAAGGCCCATCAGTTCCCCATCTTCTCCTAATTTTTCATTATTTGGACTTTCTGGCTCTCAGCCCTTGAGGACCCTTTCTTTTTTCTGCCTCAAATAGTGTCTGCTTATACAGTATTCTTAGGCTCTTTTTTCTCTCCATTTTGGGCTGGGAACCAATCCCAAACTGCCTTCCCTTAGTTACAGTTTCCTACTTTTTTTGTTGTTATTATGTCCCTCCGCACCACTCAACACCACGCAGGGTGCTGGCTTCTGTCTTCACGCCTTACTTTTCCAAACAGAATGGGTAGAATTTGCTTCTTCCCTCATCTTGCCTCAACTATAGATCACCCAAAAGAATTCCTTGTTTTGCTAAGGCACCAAAAGCGAAGGCAACAAAAGTTAAAAAAAAAAAAATAGATAAATTGAACTACATCAAATTTAATACTTCTGTGCATCAAAGGACAGAATCAACAAAGTGGCATCCCAGAGAATGGAAGAAAATATTTGTAAATCAGGTATCTGATAAGGGGTTAATATCCAGAATATATTAAAAACTCCTATAACTTAACAATGACAAAAAATGTGATTAAAAAATGGGCAAAGAACTTGATAGACATTTCTCCAAAGATACACAAATGGCCGATGAGCATGTGAAAAGAAGCTCACGTCTCTAACATGTGGGAAGTGCACATCAAAACCACAATGAGATACCACCTCACACCCACTAGGATGCCTACTATGAAAAAAACAAGAACTAGCATGTGTTGGGGAGGATGTGGAAATATTGGAATCCTTGTGCACTACTGGTGGGAACATAAAATTGTACAACTACTATGGAAAACAGTATGGTGGTTCCTCAATAAATCAGAAATAGACTTACCATATTACCCAGCAATTCCACTTCTGGGTGTATGTCCAAAAGAATTGAAAGCAGGAACTCAAACATATATATCTATGTTCACAACAGCATTATTCACAATAGCCAAATGTCCAGGGACAGATGAATGGATAAGCAAAATGTGGTATATATATGCAATGGAATACTTTTTTATAGGCATATTTTTATTTATCTATTTATTTACATCTTTATTGGAGTATAATTGCTTTACAATGGTGTGCTGGTTTCTGCTGTATAACAAAGTGAACCACCTATACATATACATATATCCCCATATCCCCTCCCTCTTGCGTCTCCCTCCCACCCTCCCTATCCCACCCCTCTAGGTGGTCACAAAGCACGGAGCTCATCTCCCTGTGCTATGTGGCTGCTTCCCACTAGCTAGCTATTTTACATTTGGTAGTGCATATATGTCCATGCCACTCTCTCACTTCGTTCCAGCTTACACTTCTCCCTCCCCGTGTCCTCAAGTCCATTCTCTATGTCTGCATCTTTATTCCTGCCCTGCCCCTGGGTTCTTTAGAACCATTTTCTTTTTTTTTAGATTCCATATATATATGTTAGCGTACGGTATTAGTTTTTCTCTTTCTAAACTTACTTCACTCTGTATGACAGTCTCTAGGTGCATGCACGTCTCTACAAGAGACACAATTTCGTTTCTTTTTATGGCTGGGTAATATTCCATTGTATATATGTGCCACATCTTCTTTATCCATTCAACTGTTGATGGACACTTAGGTTGCTTCCATGTCCTGGGTATTGTAAAGAGAGCTGCAATGAACATTGTGGTACATGACTCTTTTTGAATTATGGTTTTCTCAGGGTATATGCCCAGTAGGGGGATTGCTGGGTCGTATGGTAGTTCTATTTTTAGTTTTTTAAGGAACCTCTATACCGTTCTCCATAGTGGCTGTATCAATTTACATTCCCACCAACAGTGTGACAGGGTTCCCTTTTCTCCACATCCTCTCCAGCATTTATTGTTTGTAGATTTTTTGATGATGGCCATTCTGACCGGTGTGAGGTGATACCTCATGGTAGTTTTGGTTTGCATTTCTCTAATGATTAGTGATGTTGCACATCCTTTCATGTGTTTGTTGGCAATCTGCATATCTTCTTTGGAGAAATGTCTACTTAGGTCTTCTGCCCATTTTTGGAATGGGTTGTTTGTTTTTTTGATATTGAGCTGCATGAGCTGCTTGTAAATTTTGGAGATTGATCCTTTGTCAGTTATGCAATGGAATATTATTCAGCCTCAAAAAGGAAAGAAATTCTGACACGTGCAACTACATAGATAAACCTTAAGAACACTATGCGAAGCCAGTCCCAAAAAGACAAATACTGAATGATTCTACCTATATGAGGTATATAGTCAAATTCATAGGGACAGAAAGTAGAATGGTGGTTTCCAGGGTCTGGGGGAAATGGGGAGTTGCTGTTTAATGGGTATAGAGTTTCAGTTTTGCAAGATGAAAAGAGTTCTGTAGATCAGCTGTGCAGCAGTGTGAATGTAGTGAACACCACTGAACTGTGAACTTGAACATCATTAAGACCGTACATTTTATGTTATGTGTATTTTACAATTAAAAAAAAAAAAGAAGAAGAACTTCTTGGTCACAGTTTGGTTATTTCACTAATTCACTTACTAATGGCAAGTTATTCAATTTCTCCATGGTTCAATTTTCTCATCTGTAAATGGGATTAGCTAGTACCTACTTCAGAGGCCGTTGTGAGGATTAAGTAAATTTCTATATGCAACGTGTTTATAAAAGTACCTGGGGCTTCCCTGGTGGCGCAGTGGTTAAGAGTCCGCCTGCCGATGCAGGGGACGCGGGTTCGTGCCCCGGTCCGGGAAGATCCCACATGCCGCAGAGCGGCTGGGCCCATGAGCCATGGCCGCTGAGCCCGCACGTCCGGAGCCTGTGCTCCACAACGGGAGAGGCCACAACAGTGAGAGGCCTGCGTAGCGCAAAAAAAAAAAAAAAAAAAAAAAAAAAAAAAAGTACCTGACACAAAGTATTGTTCAATAAATGTCAGTTATCACAGTAGTAATAATAATTATTATTATAGTGTGCAAGGTATTATTCGAAGCACTTCCCTACGTTAGGGCACTCAGTCTTCTCCAACCCTACCCACAACCTCCACCCCCAATAAAGCTGAAATTTTACAGATGAGGAAACAGAGGCTCAGAGATGTTAAGTGATCTGCCTGGATCACAAAGCCAGTGGGTGGTGGATAAAGATTAAGTCTGGCTCCAGTGAGGTCCAGTTGCCTTACAGTCATTGTGCTGGCTCCCAATCAAGTCAGAACTGAATCTTACATCTCAAACATGAACTAGGGGCAGGGCAGGCTGTGGTAGGGACGGATGAGAAATCTGGGCTCTGCTCCAGGCCAGCAACCCACCAGCTAAAGAATTCCAACTGTCTTCATCCTCCTCCCACACCTATCCTGCCACAGGGATGAGACCAGCTGGATGCAACAAAGAGAAACCAAGACAAGAGTGGGAAGTGGTCCCAGAGTTCACCACGGCCCTCAAGCAGATGGAAGAGCAAGATCCAGGGGGACACCTCAGAGGCCTGTGGTCAGGGCCTGCCAGGGCACCTTCACCAATCCCACAAGGAGGGAATAAAACCCATGCCACCCGGAGACTGGGAGCATCCATCATGGAGAACAAAAGCCAGGGAGGGGGCCCGCACACCCATCTCAGACTCTCAATGGGCCCACGCTAATCTCCTTGGAGAATTTCTGAGAATGAGGCAGGAATTCTGTTCCTGGTTTTCCTCAGGACCCAGACGGGTATGCCAGCAAGAACCTTCCAATGACTGGCAGTTTGGGGGTTCTTTTTTCTTTCTAACAAGTGATTTTTCCTCCTCACCCGAGTCTTTTATTTTTTATTTTTTATTTTTATTTTTTTATTTTTTCCGAGTCTTTTAAAATACCCAAGCTGGGGCTTCCCTGGTGGCGCAGTGGTTGGGAGTCTGTCTGCTGATGCAGGGGACACAGGTTCGTGCCCTGGTCTGGGAAGATCCCACATGCCGCGGAGCGGCTGGGCCCGTGAGCCATGGCCGCTGAGCCTGCGCGTCCGGAGCCTGTGCTCCACAACCGGAGAAGCCACAACAGTGAGAGGCCCGCCTACCACAAAAAAAAATAATAATAAAATAAAATAAAATAAAATAAAATAAAATACCCAAGCTGGCCTTGGGTGGCCTCTGGTCACTTTGCATTAGAATCTGGTTGTGGTGGGTCTCCAACCCAGAGGAAAGTGTATCACCCAGCCAGAAGTGCCTTGCTGACTCTCCCTTCAGTGCTGCCCAGCTGGAAAGGCATCCAGCCACCTGAGAGGACTCAGCTCAGGCTATGAGCAAGAAGGAAGGCTTGGCACCAGAGGGCCACTGAAGCAAAAAGAATCCAGAAATAGGATTTTGACATTTGGGGAAGTTTTTTTTCCCCTTCCAACATTGGGAGGAACTCTGTAAACACAAACTTAACTTGGGCCCTTCTCTGTGGGAAAAAAGCTTGAATAAATCCTCTCTCAGATTGAAAAATCCCCCTCTCCTACCAATTGTTCTTTATATTAGGCAAGCAGTACATATTCATTGTAGAAAATAAATGAGAAAATGCAGACAAGAAAATTAAAATCACTCCAAACCCTACCTTCCCAGTTTCAACCATTGTTAACACTTTGGGTGCGTACCTCCAGACTTTGTTCAATGCAAATATAAATGTATATACACATATAAATATGTAAATACTTTCCGAAAAGATTTTAATTAATATACTGTGAAAATCATTCCATGTTAATAATATAGAGCTGCACCGTAGTGTTAATGATATCATGGTATATTATACATGTACTATACATACGCCATGATTTATTTAATGTCTCTTATTAGACATATAGTTTATTTCAAAGTTTTCACAAGCATGGACAATGCTGTTATCCACACAGGGTTCACACCCTTGTCTAATTATTTCTTAAAAATAAACTCCTCAAGGTGGAATCGCTGGATCGAAACGTTTTTGTAATATGCATAAGTCTCCCGAATTCGTCTATTTCATTGATATACAAGTTTTCTTAAGTGAGGGACCTCTGCACTGTGTTTATAATCTGAACCAGCCCTCCGTTTTCTCAAACACAGTTCTCCATTATAAGTAGTTCCAAAAGAAAACTCCTTAAACCCCTTGTCTATGGGCTCATAAATGACTCAGTGGCATTTAAAAGATACACCATTTCATTTTGACTTTAGTAATCCGCTAAACAGAGATTCACGGGACAGATGTACCAGGATACTTGCCACGCAAAACATATTTGTGCAACGTTAGACTAACTACCCACCTTCAGACCACTCCCATCCTCTGCCCCTCCATCTCTCTGTTTTCTTTGTAACTTTCTTCTCCTCATCCCTCCCTCCATTTATCCATCCACCCACCCATCCATCCTTCTTCCTCTCCCTTTCTTTACAAATCGCTCTCCTTCTTTCTTTCCCATCCCCACCCTTCTCTTTCTCCCTTTCTTTCCTTCCTTTCTCCTTATCTCCTCTTCCTCCCAGAAGAAGTAGGGACCCTTCATCAGAACAGACAGTGTTGGAGTTGCACAAAGTTTCCAGCTGCACAGAGAGCTGTAGAAGCTGTCTATGAAATCCTCAGTTCTTGGCATTCATTATTTAAGTTCTGTGGCAATGGGTTTGCTTTGAAGTCTACTGACTCATCCTCCTCCTTAACTTCTTATTTCCTGTAAATGATCCATTTGTTTTTGGCAAGGTCCACGTCACACAGCATTCCCATCAGAAGGGGCTGTTCCACAACCCTGGGCACAGTGTGAACACCGCCTTTTGCAGTGGAACTGGAAGCAAGATGGGCACGTGTAGACTCTGCTTTCTTGAAAGTTGCTTCAACTAGCCCCCATGCCGCCTCGAGTTAATAATGTGAAACGCATGCTCCATCTGCCTGCTAAAGGGTGACAAAGCCATTTATGTTCATAATGGCCAAAATGATTCCACAGATGAAAAGTTTTCTAAAGCTGCTCACATAGGCTAGTGGATCAGTTCCACCAAAGGGGAAAATTCCCCCTCAATCATTCCACTTGAGACCTCTTTGCCAAAACGGGCAGTTCACCAAAGCATTAAGATGTTAAAAGGGGGAAACAAATGGAGATTATAAACAGTTCTCATAAGTTTTTAAACTCTCTGCCCCTAATAAGGCATGCATAGATTAGTGCCAGCAGCTTAGTGGGAAAGGTCATGTGCCTTTTCACAAAGATCCAGGGAGCTACGCGGGGCTCTTGTGGACTTCAGAAATTAAACAAATCAGTTACAAAGAAAAAAATCAGTTCTTCTTTAAGAAAAAAATCAAATTGGGCTGAAAAATACTATTATCAGCAAAACGCTAAATCTTCTCCCCTCCCCCTGCCCCCAGACTCCCCACCTCCCCGGCTGGTGGGAGCAGAAAGATATTCCTTTGATATAAGAGCAAATAAAAGTTTGAATTATTGACTGCTCATGTTAATGCTGAATTTTACTACCACCATATTTCAAAATGAAATTATTCTAACATCTACGCCTCAAATTAAGATCTGTGATGATATATATTGCAGTCCAGAAAATGTCTTAGGTTCAGATGATGTAAAAGTTGATTCCCCCGGAGAGTAAACACTGGCCATTGTTTCTCAAGGGCTAAAACTCTCCTCATCCCTCCAAATAAATTTAAGTACTGATGACATCAGGGAGTGCTGCCTGGTTATCAAAGCACATCTGGGGGTGGGAGTGGGGAGGGCAAGATAATGCCACTTAATAGTCAAAGTGGTGGATATGTCTTAAACGCAGGGTCGTCAAAATAGGGCTTTCTCCTATAATTTACAGAAATGAAAGCCCTATGAGAAAGTTCAGCATATAGCACACAAAACTTAACTCTTTCCTCTCTGTCATACTGGAATCCTAGTTTCAAGTTTCTCACTCCATCTTTGCTCCCATGGGCCCTACAATGTCTTTTGGGGGTGTTCACAGCTGTCCAGTGCCCAAATGCCCATCTGTGTAAGTACAGCCAAAAGCTCACTTGCCAGAGAGAAACTCTCTCCCCAAGTCCTGAAGTCCTCGGTCCTGCCCTACTGGCCTCCGCACATCGCTCACCAAGGCAGTGGGAGTGGAGGACGTGGGTGAAAAGCAAAGAGCTAAGCCAGCCCGCCTGTGCCCAGGTGGGTTCCTGCAGCCAGCCTTACGTTCTGAAAAGAGCACGGCCCCTCAATCTGTGGCATTCGTTCCTCTGACACAATGGGAAGATGTCTTCTCCTCCCAAAACCTCCGTGGAGGAAAACTTCACCAACTTCCACTAGGCTCACTAATGAGAGGTTCGTGAACAGGCATCAGGGGCCAGCCACACCCCACAGAGCTCCTCTCCCACCCCGCAGACAGGGTCACTGGCCAAACGACGTCAAGAATCTAATTCCACTTTTTAAATCACTTTTCACAGTTCCTCTCACTTCTTATGAAAACAAGATCAAATGTTTGTAAGGACTCGCTTGAATATATTTTCACTTTCCAAGCACAAACCAGGGGACAAAAAAAAAAAAAAAGAGAGAGAGAGAGAAAGAAAAAGAGAAATTCTCGGCAGCCACAGGACAAGAACGCCTTTTTCCTTTCCTGCCAAATCCAAGCATTATGCACATAGAAAGAACATGATGCAATAAAAACATCTCCAAATGCTTTCTGATACATTCTCTCATTTAATCTTCCAACTCAACGCTCACATTTTAAGCGCAGTTTTAGAGCCTTAAATTCCTCCAGAGGTGCTAAAATAAAAAAGAATTTGAAGCATTATTTCATACTAACGAAGCAAGAGAGAAGGAGTTTCAGGCTTCTTAAAATAAAAATTTATCTTCAAACGCCTCAGAGTCTGCATGAAACACAGCAAACAGTCTGTTGACTCGAGGGAAGTAGGCTGCCGTAAAATGTACCTAACTCCTCACTGGCATTGCTAGTTTTTTGTGTGTTTTAATTTTAAAACCGGAGTGTAATTATCTCTTATTTACTAGAGTCACAAATACCGCCAAAGGGAATACAAACCACTCCTTTGGGGATGAAGATGCTGACAAAGGTTTGACAACAAAACATGATGAATAGCTTCATGATGACCCGGGGTGAGTCCCGGAGCGCGGCGAAGTGAACTTGCCGAGGCTGTGCCAGGTACGGCCGCATGATGTCCGGCCAAGGGCACAGTACACACCTGGTCCTGAGAAACTGGGAGGTTTCTAAAGGGACTTAGGCTATCGTGTGGGACAAAAGTCCAAGAGGTTTTTGCACATCCTACTTTAGTTATGGTTCTGTGTAGAAACTGCTTTGCTCTCCAGTTACAAACGCTCTCCTATTTAAGAAAGCTGTGGATGGACAATTAATGTCTTTCAGCTGGGGCTGGAGTGTTCTCCAAGTTTGGTTCTGGGCTCTACCGTTTAGCATCTCATTCTCAGAAATCCTGGTGAGAGAGCCTTCGGGACAGACAGCTACCAGTGCCAGTTTCCTGGAGCCTGTCCGATGGGCACCTCACCTGACCACAGCCGCGTTTGGGAAGCCAAACAGAAGATGGGTGTGGAAGGATCATAAACAGTGGGGTCAAAACCCTTAGGAGGAGTCCGCCTCTTAAAACGTGCGAGGTCAGAGATTCCATCTTAACTTTGCTCTTAAAGTAAACTATAAAAGCCTTCTGGGGCTTCCCTGGTGGCGCAGTGGTTGAGAGTCCGCCTGCCGATGCAGGGGACGCGGGTTTGTGCCCCGGTCCGGGAAGATCCCTCATGCCGCGGAGCGGCTGGGCCTGTGAGCCATGGCCGCTGAGCCTGTGCTCCGCAACGGGAGAGGCCACAACAGTGAGAGGCCCACGTACAAACAAATAAACAAACAAAAGCCTTCTGAGTACAAATAGCATTAAATTCTAGCAGATATCCCTCTGTATTTGTCTATCATGACTGCCAAGAAGCTCATGGCCCCAGAACTGTAAGATATTATCATCCTTTTTATCATTATTATTAATGATGGGTTTACTTGTAATACCTATACATTTCTGTCTCCTGTGATAATCCCTTCCCATCCCCTGGAGCAGAGACATGTTTCATGATTGGCATCTTAAAAGGAGCCTTTTGGGGTGTGTTTGGGTGATTGACAAGCCTTCAGGTTTTGAAGTCAGAGAGAATCTGATTTCTAGCCTTGACAAACCACTTCATGTGGCTGACCCTCACTTTCCTCATCTATGAGGTGGAGCTCATATCTCTGTAGCAGAATGGGCAGGGATTATACTGCTCTAATTCCCTCTGGGTGTCCAAGGGCAAGTGTCTGGCATGGGCAGAATCTCCATCCCAAAGTCTAGCATGGAGTAGGCACCCAATACACAAGGGCTATTTTACTCTTATTACTGTTAGTAATATCAGCCGCAAGAACAAAATAATAGATGTTACTGACCCCAGAGGCCAATTTCTAATTCAAGCGTCATTCTCTCAAATTAATTCAGCTGTTTTTTCCCCTCCTCATAGAATTCAAAAAAAGCCCTGAGATTCTGGCTCCAACTTCTCAGTGATAATCTTGGCTTTAGGAATATCCATGAAGAGTTTCTGATCCAGGGAGAACTATTAACACTGGAGTGGAAGCAGAAATTGGGAAATCTGAATGAAGTGAAGGTCTGCTGGCAGCTATAATGAGATCATTTGCTCCTGCAAATACTATTTCTTGGCTATTGGTATCTTTTGTGCCGATTTCTGCAGGCAGAGACCTCTGGGGGAAAAATGACGGTCCAGGGCCCACACATGTTTTCAGAACAGACTGGTACATCCTGTCCTTGCTGCAGAGCCTGGCACATCAGTAGCAAAACAGACCTCTCTTTTGACACACTTTCTTTGTGGATTCTGCAGGACTCGAGTCTTGCTGCTGAAGCCACCACTGAACCTTCTTCTCTGGCTGGGCCAGTGAACTGCTCCCTGGAGCCCCCTGGTGGCCCTTTCCATGTTCACACCATGTACTCACACCCCTCTGGGGCAGGGAGAAAGCAGCTTTAAAAGAACCACCCAGGGCTTCCCTGGTGGCGCAGTGGTTGGGAGTCCGCCTGCCGGTGCAGGGGACGCGGGTTCGTGCCCTAGTCCGGGAGGATCCCACATGCCGCGGAGCGGCTGGGCCCGTGAGCCATGGCCGCTGAGCCTGTGCGTCCGGAGCCTGTGCTCCGCAGCGGGAGAGGCTGCAGCAGTGAAAGGACCGCGTACCAGGGGGAAAAAAAAAAAAAAAAGAACAACCCAAGGGTTGGTTATTGGCATCCCGCATCCATTGGGGCACGCCACATTCCTAGGATCAAGTCAACGTGCTGTGTTAAGGCTGGTACGGATACAGCACCTTTCTCTAATGTCAGAGTCATTCACTAAGCATCTCTTGAGCACCTACTGTGTGCCTAGGCCTCACACCGGGCATGAGGAATACAGAGAGGACTATGACTCAGTCTCTGCTCTCAAGAAGCTTCCAGCCTAGAGGGAGAGGTGGACCTGTGAACCAAGAAGAACAATACAGAGAGATGTGACAAGTTTTGAGGGAACCCCGGGGACAGTGACTTTTCCTTAGGGAAAGAGGGAAGGACATCAGGGAGGGGGAAAAGTTAAACTGGATCTTAGAGACCAGGAAAAGCCAGGCAGAGAAAGGAGGGTAGGCATTCCAGGTAGAAGAATCAATATACCTCAAAGCCCAGACCTACTGGGGGACTTCGGTGAAGCTGGGATGCTCCCAGCAAGGAGAGGAGGCTGGTGAAGTGGGCAGGGCAGACTGAGAAGGGTCTCGTAGGCCACACCAAGGAGCCCGGACTCCACTTCTCCATCTGTGATTCTCCAAACCGTGCTTGAGGCTTCCTGCAGACATTTGATTCTAATTTCATGGATGTTGAAGCTAAGAGAACACTGTAGTGCTGAAGCTAAGGGAACCCAGACATTTGCAGTCAGTGGATTGTGGATCGTGGATCCACTGATTGCAAATGCCTGTGTTCAGCTGCAGGCTAACCAGGAAAGAAACATCAGACAAATTCCGATAGCGGGGCATCCTACAAAATATCTACAAAATACCAGTACTCCTGAAAATTGCCATGAAAAACAAGGGAAGTCTGAGAACCTGTCACAGACAAGAGGAGCCTACGGAAGTGTGACAGTTAAATGTAATATGCTTTCCTGGATGGAATCCCAGAACAGAAAAATGACGTTCTTAGGTCAAAACTAAGGCAATAAAGTACAGACCCTAGTTAATGGTTCTATATCGATATTGGTTCATTAATTGTAACAAACGTGCCACACTAATGTAAGACGTTAACAATAGGGGAAACTAGATGCCAGGTAAATGGGAATTCTCTGTACTCTCCTCACAATTTTCGGTAAATCTGAAACTGTTCAAAAAAATACAATTTATTTTTAAAACGTTGTCTGTTCATCCAAACAGCTAAACTATTGTCCCCAGTGGGCTGTATAATTAAATGTTAATTATACAATTATATAATTAAATGATAATTAAACGTTATACATGAGACTTAGAAAATTAATTCATATTCTAGTAACAATAGCCAACATTTATTGAGTACCTATGCCGGGCCAGGCACTCTACTAAGTACTTTACATACCTCATCACGTTTGATCTCCAGAACAGCCCCCTGAACTAAGAACTGCCAACATCCCCGTTTTACAGATGAGGAAATGGAGGATGGAGCAGTTAGACAACTTGCCTGAGGTTATATAAGTGGCAGAGTCTGGATTTGAACCCAGGTCTGTCTGATGCTAGAGTTCAGATGCTTAATGATGTTTCTATACTGACTTTCAGTTTTACATACTGATATTTCATTGAAAAAGAAATGTACTGAGTTTATTTTTCTTCTTAATGTTTGAAACCACAGCTATAAATGGGTTGAGTAGAGGGAGGGAGTTCTCCAGGGGAGGAGGATGGCTGGTGTTGGAGTGAACGTTCTGACAGCTTCAGTGGGAAGGACGGACTGGTACAGGCTGGGCCCCCGTTGCTGAGATTTTCTAGCAACGTCTCCAAAAGGAGCAGGAGAGGCAACCACAGAGAATGAACTTCCCTAAAAGGATACAGCAAAAGCCCTTGCACAGGAACCCTTCGTATCCAGCCCCAACCAATCAAACCACGGGCGTTGCTGAGCCTCTGACTTGCGCCTGGCTGGGCCTGCCTCTGGAAGCCCCTGGCTGCCGCCTCCACAGACAGGACCCAATGGTTAGTAAAGGGAAAATAAGTGCAGCCCAAGCGACGCAGCAGGTTGGCCTGGAGCCCCGCCAGGGGAGGGGCCAGGTCTGGGAGGGAGTACTTCCTGTGGGCTGGGTTAGGCTGGGGTGCTTCAGGGAGGAGGCCTGCAGGCTGAGAAGGGCAGATGGAGAGACTTCAGGCAGGGCCCAGGGCCAGCACAGGGCAATCCCACCCCTCCCTGCAGTCCGTGTGCCTGGGTCACCCAGCCCAAGGGTACTGGAGCTGAGAGCCCAACCTCTTACCATGAGCTCTGTAGCTTCTCCTGCCCTCCCAGATGGATGAAAAGCAGGCCTCATTTCACCCATGTACCCGAGAGGCTATTATGTGCCACCCAGAGGTATATATGGAGTTTGGCATCCCTAGAGGTTACGGAAAACACCAGCGAGTCTCCTAGATGGTCAACCCCCCAAAAGCACAGATGCTATCTTACGTAGCCTGGCACGTCATAGGCACCAATCAATAGATGGTGAACTAAACAGATTTAAAAATTCACGGGTCACAGGTCATACTGGAGCGCACTAAATTGGAGCTTGGAATATTTAGTACAAAATCCTTACCACATACTTAGTGGCTTAAAACAACACAAATTCATTATCTCACAGTTCTGGCAGTCAGAAGTCCAAATGGGTTTTCACTGGGCTCAAATCAAGATGTTGGCAGGGCTGCCTTACCTTCTGGAGGCTCTAAGAGAGAACCCATTTCCTCGCCTTTTCCAGCTCTGTGGCCACCTGCGTTCCTTGGTTTGTGGCCGCTACCCCAACTTCAAAGCCAGTAACACTGCATCTCTCTGACCTTCCTCCATGGTCATGTCTCCTCTGACTTCCTACTGCCTCCTTCTTCCTCTTCTAAGGATGCTTGTGATGACACTGGACCCACCTGGATAATCCAGGACTCTCCCCCTATTTTAAGGTCAGCTAATTAACAACGTTAATTCCATTTGCACCTTAATTCTCCTTTGCCATGTAAGGTGGCATAGTTACAAGTTCCAAGGATTAGGACATGGGACATTTGGGGGGTGCCATTATTCAGCCTACCACAAACTTCATCTTTTAAGGCCAAACTATAGGAGACAACCAGTTTTTGTCCAAAACATGCAAATATTAATGACCACTTATCAAGCACCTACTGTGTACCAGGCATATCACTAGGTACCTTGCATATATTATCTTAGTTAATTGCAGTTAATGTTCAAAGAAGCAGGCACTGTAATAAACCAGATCGTGTTATTCACTTGCTAAAATCCTCTGATGGTGTCCCATATGTTTTGGGGAAAAACTCACAGTCTTGTGATGGCCCTATGGGGCCCATGGAATCTAGCCTTGGCTTGACTCCCAGCCCTGTCTCCCACCAGCCTTCCCTTGACCACCATGCTTCAACCACGGGAGCCTCCTTTCAGATCCTTGAACTTCCGCGGCTGCACCTGCTGACCCCTCTTTCTGGAACATTCATCCTCATGATCTTCACATAGCCAGCCCTCCGTCATTATTCAGATCTCTAGCCTATTCACTGCCACATCTCCAGCTCCTAAAATAGGGCTTAGCACATCGTAGGCACACAAGACATATTTAAAGATGAACTAAGCTGAATTATATCAGTGAGGAAATGAGATGACATGGCCAAGTTCACAGAGCTAGTCAGCCGGGATTCCGACTCAGAGTGAAGTCTACACCCCCGCCTCTCAAGGAGCCACCCCCGAGCTCCCCATCAGAGACCCCTGGTCCAGCTGGGAGTTGTGGGGATGAAAACACTAGGTCGAGCTCTTGAGCAGTCCCTGCTCACTGGAGGGCTGTGAAAGAGTGACACAGCCTGCTGACCAGGCACCACATCCCAACCAATCAGCGAGCACGACGGAGTATGGTCTGCACGCTTGGCTGGGAGGGCTACGAGACCAGGAGAGGACACGGTCATGGCAAACCAAGAATTCCTAATCAAGTGGGGGAAAACAGTACAAAACATAAAACCATCAGATGCACCGGGAGGCATGTGATCCAGGGTTCACTCTGACAAGAAGGGCTGCAGGACCAGACGTGAGAGCACAATGGGCGCAACAGCAGTTGGGCTGACCCAGCAGGGCTGGGGCGGGTGGTGTGGGGTGAGGTGGAATGGTGGATAGGGGAATGCACGAGCAGAGGCGTAGCTCCTCGTAATGGCATGTGTGGAAGACAATCAGCAGAAGGCAACGAGCATATTAGGAAGCAGGGGAAAATAAAGTCAAGTTAGAACCTGACTCTGGGGGCCTTATAAGCTGAACTGAGGGCTTCCCTGGTGGTGCAGTGGTTGAGAGTCCGCCTGCCGATGCAGGGGACACGAGTTCGTGCCTCGGTCCAGGAAGATCCCACATGCCGCGGAGCGGCTGGGCCCATGAGCCATGGCCACTGAGCCTGCGCGTCCGGAGCCTGTGCTCCGCAACGGGAGAAGCCACAACAGTGAGAGGCCTGCGTACCGCAAAAAAAAAAGAAAAGGTGAACTGAGGAATCTATGCTTTATCCTTTCAAAGGATGGAGAGTCCTGGCAGGTTCCTGAGCAGGAGAAAAGCCCATGTTTTAGGAAGACTTATTTTAGCAATGGAAGCAGCATGGATTGGACAGCAGGAAGACCTGTTCTCCACTAGGCAGAGTAGATACCAAAAAGACCTCCAATCACAAAACACCTCCATAGTAATATTACTCAGCCATAAAAAAGAATGAAATAATGCTATTTGCAGCAACATGGATAGACCTAGACATTATCATACTAAGTGAAGTAACTCAAAGACAAATATCATATGATCTCACTCATGTATGGAATCTAATTTAAAACATGATCAAAGGAACTTATTCACAAAACAGAAACAGACTTGCAGATATCGAAAACAAACTTATGGTTACCAAAGGGGAAACATGGTGGGGGGGAGATAAATCAGGAGCTTGGGATGAATACACACACACTACTATATATAAGATGGATAGCCAACAAGGACCTACTGTATAGCACAGGGAACTCTACTCAATATTCTGTGATGACCTATATGAGAAAAGAATCTAAAAAAGGATGAATATATGTATATGTATAACTGAATCACTTTGCTGTACCTCTGAAACTAACACAGCACTGTAAATCAACTATACTCCAATAAAATTAAAAAACAGAAACAAAAAACCCTCCATAGCACAAAGCCAACTGTTGGGACTCGATTCCCTTGGGTTAAGCACTGCCCTCACGCTAATGCCCTTCAAGAAAGTGATGATGCAGGGAGAACCCAACATCTCCAGGTCATGAGTGTGTCAAACTGCTTTCCTCTGTGGTGGGGATCATTTGGGCAGCTGGGAATGGATGCAAGGGTGTAAGAAGCAACCAAGAAAGAGGAGAAAAAAAAAAAATATGACCTGTAACTGAAGCCTAAGCAATCCTCTCTTCTCCCAATCCCTAGAGTGAATATTTCCAGTTTTTTGGGGTTTTTTTCTGATTTCAGAAAACAAATTGAAAAGTTGGCTGGAAAGAATTCTTGATTCACTGAGCATGTTTTCAATGAAATATTTTAAAATATCCTTTCATGTTTTATCTTCTCGATGCTTCAACTCCAAAGAATAAATCTATATTTCTGTGGCCCTTCCCTAGCACCAGTTCATCTACAACGCCTGCAGTAAAAAACTATACTCATACACTACTTTTTTCTAAAGACATCCAAGATAGAATGGAGGCTTCAGAAATAAACCTTAAAAAAAGAAAAAGATGGTTCCAACCTCCAAAGGAATTGATTTTTCCATATTCTAGTAATCAGATATATGCTTTTTAAACATTAGCATTTGCATTGCTGTCGTTTTGGGGGAACTTAAACAGATGTCATCATGTTTTTCTAAGGGTTACAGCAACAGCAGCCCTGGTATGCCACTATTTTATTTTATTTTTATTTATTTATTTTTTTAAATTTTATTTATTTATTTATTTATTTTTGTCTGTGTTGGGTCTTCGTTTCTGTGCGAGGGCTTTCTCTAGTTGCAGCAAGTGGGGGCCACTCTTCATCGCGGTGCGCGGGCCTCTCACTATCGCGGCCTCTCTTGTTGTGGAGCGCAGGCTCAGTAATTGTGGCTCACAGGACTAGTTGCTCCGTGGCATGTGGGATCTTCCCAGACCAGGGCTCGAACCCATGTCCCCTGCATTGGCAGGCAGATTCTCATCCACTGCGCCACCAGAGAAGCCCGCCACTATTTTAATGTGTGATGGGGAGGCCACTGCAACACAGATTCCAGAGACTGAAATCCCAACCAAGCTAAGTACACTGAAGAACTCTTATTAAAATTCCTTGCAGGGCCTCTGAAGAACCAAACACGTCAGCCATGAGCCAGCAAGACAGCAACCAGTAGGACAGCATGATAACGATGGCACCGATGCTGGCAGACTTTTGTCCCTGCTTATCACATTCCCTCCTGCCCCAGCTGTAGACAAGGGAAACAGGAAGAGGGAGTGGAAAGAGAGTGAGAGACCATGACCGGCCCACCACCCACCGCCCGTGCCCGACTCCTGGGGCAGGTTGGGCCGGGAGGAGGGGAAGAGCACGGAACCGGATGGGAAGCTGAAGTTCTGCTTTCAGACTGGACTAGACTTTCATACCTACCGATGAGTCGTAATTCCCTAAAGGTCCTCAGAGCTGGACATGCAATCCACCTCAGATGTCACAGAGCGTGTTTTTTGTTTTGTTTTGTTTTGGGTTTTTTTGCGGTGCGCGGGCCTCTCACTGCCGCGGCCTCCCCCGTTGCGGAGCACAGGCTCCGGACGCGCAGGCTCAGCGGCCATAGCTCATGGGCCTAGCCGCTCCGCGGCATGTGGGATCTTCCCGGACTGGGGCACGAACCCGTGTCCCCTGCATCGGCAGGCGGACTCTCAACCACTGCGCCACCAGGGAAGCCCACAGAGCGTGTTTTAAGGCAGTGCTTGGCAGGGTTGTGGGGGAAGCTCTTTCCTGATTGAACTCCCGCAGAAGTCAGCCGACGCAATAAATTCGTTATAGAATAAAAAGCCAAAGAACAACAGAATATCGTTTTTCGCCCAGCATGTTGAAAAGGTAAAAGACAAAATGATGCCCAGTTTTGACGAGAGTGAAGTAAAACAGGCATCTCTTTATACTTCTGGTATGTTCTAGTCCATTCGGGCTGCTATAACAGAACACCACAGTCTGGGTGGCTTATAAACATTTCTCATAGTCTGGAGGCCGAAGTTCAAAGTCAAGGCACCAGCATGGTCACGTTCTCCGGTGAGGACCCTCCTCCTGGTTCAGAACCGGCCCCTTCTCGCTGTGTCCTTTTATAGTGGAAGAGGCTAGAGCTCTTTCTGGAGCCTCTTTTATAAGGCATTAATCCCACTCATGAGGGCTCCACCCTCATGACTTAAGCACCTCCCAAAGGCCCCACCTACTAACACCATAACACCAGGCATTAGGAGTTCAACAGATGCATTTGGGGGGAACACAAACATTCAGACCATAGCATGGTCTATAAATCGGGGCAAATCTTCTTGGGCAGTGCCTCTCACGCTGCAATGTACGTACAAGTCACATGCGCATCTAGCTAAGATGCAGATTCTGATTCAGTAGGTCTGGGTGAGACCCAAGAATCTGCCTTTCTCACAAGCCACCCAGTTATACCGATGGTATCGGTGCAAGGATCACACCTTGATAGGCCTAGAGAAAATTTGGCAACGTGTATCAAAAGCCTTAAAATCTTTATAACTTTTGACTCAGTGATTCTCTGCCAATGATATATCCTAGAGACTAATAAGGAATACATAAAAAGAAGATGTACCCGTTGATGTTTATCACAATGTTACATCTACAGTGGAAACTGGATACAACCTAAATATCTGACAACAGGGAAATTTATAAACAAACGACGGTAAAGCCATTTGGTGAAAAAAACAATAGAGTCATATCAAGTTCTTAGAAAATGTTTGCTGCTGCTGTGAAAAAATGTTCATGACATGGGAAGCAAAAAGATCAAAATACAAAGTTGGGGTGTGTCATATGTGATAGTCAGTTTTACGTGTCAACTTGGCTAGGCCATAGTACCCAGTTACTTAATCAAACACTAGATTTTGCTGTGAAGGTATTTTGCAGATGGGGTTAACATCTACCATCAGCTGACTTTAAGTGAAGAAAATTACCCTCTGTAATGTGGGCAGATCTCGTCAGTTCAAGGCCTTACAAACAAAAACTGAGATTTCCCAAAGAAGAAGAGGTTCTGCCTCAAGACTGTAGCCTTAGCTCCTGCCTGAGTGTTCAGCTTGCTGGCCTGCCCTACAGATTTCAGACCTGCCAATCCCACAGTCATGTAAACCAAGCCCTTGAAATAAATCTCTTCATATATATATGTGTGTGTGTGTATCTGTTAATACGTATGTGTATGTGTGTATGTTATGTGTATGTGTGTATATATATTTATGAACACCCACACATACACACATATATCTCCCATTGGTTCTGTTTCTCTGGAGAATCCTGACTGATACACAGCATGATTCTAATTTTATAAAAACAAAGCGAAAAACATTTATGTGTACAAATTACATTGAAAAAGCTTGAGTTCCATAACTGAATATATAGTATGATTCTTATTTTATTGTTAAAATATTAGATATATGAACGAGAGAGAGGAAAACATCCAAATATTAACAGTAAAAAGACTGTGGTTTATTTTAATGTTTGTCTTGATACTTAATATTTTTTTCTAAATGTTTTCTTATACGCATATATTACTTTTGTAATCAGGGAAATCATAGTTACAATATGATCTGAATTGAACAGTGCAATTTCAGTTTCCGCTGAGAGGTATACCACGCAATTTTAGGCAACCTGAAGAAGAGAATACCCTTCTTTATCATTTCACCTGCTTCTCGAGTCAAAAACAGCATTCTTGGCATTTCCTCCAGACCTGTCCCAGTCCCTTTTTTGGTGTCCCATTCAGCCTCCTGCCCTGTCCTTCACTCTCTCAAATAAAAAACCCATTAGATGGGCAAGGCAGTGACTTTTATTATCCCCGTTTTATAAATGAGGAAACTGAGGCTAAAAGGGTTTAAGTGGTTTGTACATAGATACCCAGCTGGTAATCAGCACAGCCCAAATTCCTTCCTTTGTAAACTGGAAAACCAGGCACATGTGAGTGATTTTCATTACTGTTCCCATATGGACCGTGTGAGAACCATGTCAATTACATTACGAGGTCTTCTCCCTGGCCTTCCACAGCCTTCCTCAGTGACTTCAGACAATGGCTCATTAAGCTCCAGAAAAGATGTGGATGGCCAGGGTCAGGTGCCGGGACCAAAAAGGCTCTGGGTTTGGCTACATGTGCAAACCCCCTGGCCAGGGCCTCTGATGACTCAAGCTCCACAGCTGGAAGCTGGAAGCAAGCAGGGCCACCCGCACTGCCCCAAATGGGGCCAAATCCAGTGCTTTCTTTCCAGTCCCCACCTAATGATGGGCACAAGGCCCTGGCCAGCTGCCACCCTGTGCCCATGAGGGACGGCTCCACTGCAGAAGACTTAGGATACAAAAGCAATTCCAACTGCCGGCAGCATCAAGTTCTTGGATTGGGCTCTGATATGAAGGGCTTTCCCTCTTCCCTCAACTTGGGCCTGCTGAGACTGAGTGTACTCTTGAATCCCTTTAGGACTGGCCCCTTTCCTGGGACCCTGACACCCTCCTTGGCATTCCCAGGGAACAGGGTGTGGAGGTACAAGCATCCCTGCAACAAACGGGCTGATCTTCTCAAATCATGAGCCCTTTACCTCCAAGCACTAGAGCCCCAGCCTATCCTGCTGTCACCCACAACCCTAAGACCCAAAGGTAATCCAGGCTGGGATAGTACTGGTGTTTGCTAAACAAATGAATAAACATACTACACACAGGCTGTAACTGAGGTTCTGGCCAGCCTCCTATCTAAGCATTTCCCAATGATTTAAAAAAAAAAAAAAGAGCCATATTAAATGGTGAGCCAGCTAGATGGCTGCTTGGGGTGCAAGTTTATAAGAAATGTTAAAACATCCCTGGAATAAATTGGAAATATGGTACCAGTTAACTCGGGCTTCCACCCCTTCCATACTGATAAAGTATAATTCGTCCCCCTTCTGTCAAAGAAGATAATGCACTTGGTGGGAGGGTGGAGGGAAAGGCAGAGTCCTCTTGGAAAGCTACCTTGGATGAAGATGCTTGCACTGCCAAAGGTGCAAGTTGCAAGGTATAACTAGAGGCCACAACACCAACCCAGCTGACGGGAGCCTGAAGTCAGCAGGTCCAGGTCTGTGGAAATTTAGAAACGAAACTAACCCTAGCCATTACACCTATTTAGTGGGAATAAGTGACTTATTTGAGTAACTCAGTTTAAACTCCATTTTAATATTTTCCAAGATGTTGCTTAGTTCAGAAAATCACGCAAAACAAACACGTGTAATCCCTTATTCTGAAGACAAAGAAACAGGCTTGCTAGCTTTATTTATATAAACACCAGCTTCTCCCCATCCCCACTATATAAATGTTGAACACATACTTCAAGTATTTGGCCTAATACTGTCTGGATCTCACATCAGAACCCCTCAGGCCATTGGTGAAATGCTCAGAGCACTGGCCGGGCACTGGGAAGGCGAGGGGGCTCCGATCAGCCTCTGACAATCAGCTCCCCCTGAGGGCTGTGTAGTGTCCCATCGCCCACTAGGGGACAAATCAGGGCACCTGCTCCTCATTCAGGTGACCTCAAAACCAAAGACTCGGGCTGCTCATGGCAAAACTGGAAAAGCAAGAGGATTCCCCTCCCCCTATGCTGTTCCGATTAATAGAAAAGGTAGGGAAGGGAGAGGGAGGAGAATAAAGGTGGCAGCGTGGAGTAGGGGTTTCATAAAGAAGTCTTGGAGGGCTTCCCTGGTGGCGCAGTGGTTGAGAGTCCGCCTGCCGAAGCAGGGGACACGGGTTCGTGCCCTGGTCCGGGAAGATCCCACATGCCGCGGAGCGGCTGGGCCCGTGAGCCATGGCCGCTGAGCCTGCGTGTCCGGAGCCCGTGCTCCGCAAAGTCTTGGAAAGACAGAGAGAAGAGGAAACTGAGAAAAGTGGATAGGATCTTAGAGCTGCCCCCCACCCCACTGGCCTCTGTGAGGAGGGAGGGAGGCAGTCAAGACATGTGCTGGCAGGGTTGATGGCGTGTGCTCTACACAAAGATTTAATGGGCAGAGTTAACCATGGCTTATAGAGCGGGGTTGAGAAATACCTTCTCCACTGTGCCAAGTACATTACAGAAAAGTTACCATCAGCATCAGAAAATGTATTCCGGTTTCTGGGACTGAGATGAGGTCCAGCATGGAGACTCAACAACTGAATCACAAGTATTAAACTTTCATATGGAGGGCCAGACCCAGGAGGAAAACAAGCTCTTTCTTATGCACATTTGTGCATGTTATCTGCCATGAAGCAGAATATACACATTGACATCCCTTTGAAATTGTAAGGAAGGGCAACAGCTCATGGCTTCATGCTTATTGAGAGCTTATTATGTGCCAGGCACTGCTCTATGTGTCTGACATGTATTAGCTCATTATATTTCTCATATCATGAGGACAAACAGGTCTCAACAAATCCCTTTAAGGGAAATACAGGTCAACATTTATTGCCAGACTCCAGACTGCTCCCCAGGCCTCACTCTGCCTACACTGCTAGTACAGCACACAGCAATACAGTTAGATATTTGTGTGCAGGCATCTAGACTTCCCTAAAATCATCCAGATTTCAAAAATTCTTCCTACTTTCCCCATCATTAACAAAAATGTGTCAGAAATTCCGGTGGATCAGTAGTTTCAAAATTGCTTCATTCAAGCTGGCTTGCGATACTTACAAAAGAGGCACAAATCACACACACACACACACACACACACACACACACAAAGGAAAAGAAAAAGAAAAAAAGAGAGAAAAAATATTTCTAAGGAAATAATTGGAAATACTTGAGAAACGTCCCTGTCTGAGTCTGTTGGGCTGCTGTAACAAAATACCATCAATGTGGTGGCTTATAAACAACAGAAATTTATTTCTCACAGTTCTTAAAGGTTAGAAGTCTAAGATCAAGGCACCAGCATGCTTGTGTCCAGTGAGGGCCTACCTCCTGTTCATAGCTGGCACCTTCTCACTGTGTCCTTGCATGGTGGAAGGGACCAAGGGCTCTCTCTGGAGCCTCTGTTATAAAGGCGCTAACCTCCCTCAAATCACATCCCAAAGGCCCCACCTCCTAACACCATCACTTGGGGGTTAGGATTTCAACATATGAATTTGGGGGGACAAAATCATTCAGATCATAACAGTCCCATATAGGGAATTCCCTGTCAGCCCACTGGTTAGGACTCCTCGCTTTCACTGCAGGGGGACCGGGTTCAATCCCTGGTTGGGGAACCAAGATCCCACGAGCTGCGTGTCACGGCCAAAAAAACCAAACCAAACCAAAGAAAACAAACAGTCCTGTATACTTGCTTCGTATATTATGCATCGGTACGTTGACGCATAATATTTGGTATGAATTCAGATGGGTTATTCTAAAGATGGGGACCATCAAGACCATATAAAGGCATTCCCCAATTCTGGCAGCAGAGAAAAGGGGAAGGACCTGGAAAATGGAGATACCATACATCAGTAAGTACAGACGTTATGTACAGATTTACTAGGCTTCCAATCTAAAATAGTTTGAAATCTGTTCAAAGCAATAACATTAGCCCGGAGATGGAAACAACCTATGTGTCCATCATCGGATGAATGGATAAAGAAGATGTGGCACATATATATAATGGAATATTACTCAGCCATAAAAAGAAACGAAATTGAGCTATTTGTAATGAGGTGGATGGACCTAGAGTCTGTCATACAGAGTGAAGTAAGTCAGAAAGAGAAAGACAAATACCGTATGCTAACACATATATATGGAATTTAAGAAAAAAAAAATGTCACGAAGAACCTAGGGGTAAGACAGGAATAAAGACACAGACCTACTAGAGAATGGACTTGAGGATATGGGGAGGGCGAAGGGTAAGCTGTGACAAAGCGAGAGAGTGGCATGGACATATATACACTACCAAACGTAAGGTAGATAGCTAGTGGGAAGCAGCCGCATGGCACAGGGATATCGGCTCGGTGCGAACACCTGGAGGAGTGGGACAGGGAGGGTGGGAGGGAGGGAGGGAGACGCAAGAGAGAAGAGATATGGGAACATATGTATATGTATAACTGATTCACTTTGTTATAAAGCAGAAACTAACACACCATTGTAAAGCAATTATACTCCAAAAAAAAAAATAACATTTTATTCTAGTGCCCAACTGAGTATAAAGCAAAAGAGGAAATATAAATGGCTACATGCATGGAAAATGTTCAATCTCACTAGTAATCAAAAAAATTAAAAACAATTAAGGTTGTTCCCATTAATTAAATTATAATAAGGAATGCAGAAAAGGATGTTGTTAAGCAGACACTCTCATAGACTACTGCTGGGAGCATATATTGGCATATATCCCTTTTAGAAAGTAACTTGGTAATAACTATCAAGAAATTTAAAAGGCTTCATATTGTTTGATCCAGTTATTCCATTCTAGGAAAACTACCCTATGGAAATATTAAATATGGAAAAGTAAATATACTAAAACAGTTCAACATCATATTTTTATCATGGCAAATACCTGGGAACATACTAAACTCCATGCTAGAGGGACTAGATTGTTAATCTATGGTACATCTTTCAGATGGAATATTATTATTATATCATAGCATTAAAGATTATACTCAAGAATGTTTACAGTAACATTGTAACAGGAAATGTGGTAAGAAAAAGAAATGTGTAGAGACTAAAAATAAACCCCCCAAAATAGAAAAATACTGAAAATAAACACGCTAAAATGGAAACATTGCCTGTCGATGTCAGTGCAACTGAGAGTGTGATTCACAGACCAGCACCAGTCTGCGAACTGTGTTAACTGTTTATAAAGAAAATAATATTACAGTATGCATTTGGAAACTTTTAGCAATTTGATATTGCTGCGACATCGAAAAGCATGTCCCACGGAATTGAGAGTTGAACAGGGTGCAGACCAGCTTGAGTGCTGTCAAACTGGGATGGAGAATTCCAGGTGACACGAGCTGCACAGCAGTCACACACAGTGCGACATCACAGTCCGTAAAGGACTGGAAATAAAAAACAACTGGCCCTTTATGTGGACCACTGGTCTAGGTGGTAGCACTGTAGATACTTTCATCTTTCTCTTCTATATTTTTCAAATTTTTTTATAACACTCTATTGTTATTATAAGAAAAAACATGTTTTATTTTTTTTAATGCAAGTAAAAAGAGGAAAATAAATGTCACTTAACTGTTATATCTTTGGAAAACTTTCCTATAGAAATATACAAACATATACTGAGAGGCAGGAAGACACAGTGGTTAGGAAGGTAGATTCTAGAGCTGATAATCTGGGTTTCAACCCTGGCTCCACTGTTCCACCATTTACCAGCTATGGGCTAGTTGCCCAACCTCTTTGTGCCTCAGTTTATGCATGCATAAAACAGGGATAATAATAGAACCTGTCTCATAGTGACTCACTGGGTTTGGCAGAATTAAATGAGTCAACATACATAAGGCCCTGGAACACAATAAGCTCTACAGAAATGTTCACTCTTACTATTATTACAAATCATAGGCAGGGATGAGAGCTACAGCCAACCACATTTTCCAATTTTTTATTTGCAAAATGGGTCAAGAGGAACGGTAGAAATAGTAGTAACAACTGCAATTAATATTAAGCGCTTGTGTGCCAGGTTCCAAGCCAAGCACTTGACATGAGTTAGCTTATTCATTATTAACAACACTAGAGATGGATAATACGTTCTTTTCATCCCTTCTGCAGAGGGGAAAACTGAGGTTCAGAGAAATGAAGTGACTTGCCCAGGGTCACTAAGCTCTTAGGTGTGTCTTCCTCCAGGGCACTTAGCTAGACACAGGAGGACAGGGGTCCCTAGAGGCTAGACTGTGAGACCCTTGAGAGCAGAAATGCACTGGGTCTTGTTCCCAGGGGGAGCCAGGGTCAGCAGCCTATTCAAAGACAAGGCCACAAGAAAAATCCAGGCCTTGTTTCCAGCCAGGGCCCTCACTGGGTCCCCCTCAGCCAGGTCAGCAAACAGCAGCTGGCCCTCCTCCGTAGCCTGGTCGGGGCGTTGCTCATAGGGAGTGATCTAAGCCCTGAGGAAGGCAGCTCTTGGAATGCAACGGGAGGATGTAGGGGCTTATGAGTCATTCTGCTCCCCTCCTCACTGTGGTCCTGCATGCAATTTATTACCCTCGTCACTGGGATGGCTGGGGATTGGTGGGGCAGTCGTCCCTAAAAGGAAATCAGTCTGTTAACAAGTCCCATCTCTCCCTGCCAAAGGGGCTGGAGACAGAAGGAAGGACGCTGGTAGCACCCGGCTGTTTCCGGGCCTGGAGGGATTCAAGGAGGCAGAGAGGCTTGTGGGACACTTAGCAAGACCCTGGCTTCAGCCATCTGCTTGCGGATGCCCTTCTGTGAATTTCTCCACCAGTGAGAAATCTGGGCCCTCTGCAGCAAAGGGTATCCATTCCAGAAGAGCGTGAAACCTCTAAATATTCACCCCAAAAGTTGAAGGGAGAAAACAAAAATCCTTCCCTCAGAGAACGGGGACAGTGGGCCTGGGAGTGGTGAGACAGTGAAGAACACACAGAATTTTGCCCTGAAATCCAGAACACTCTCTCTCTACCAGAAGTCTGAGAATTTGATGCCTAAAAATGTGTGGCCAAGGAAAAGCATTTCCAGTAAAATTACAGTTCAGGATAACTTTTCGTTTCTACCCTCTCTTTTCAAGTGTGAATTCTTAAAGAGAAACAAGAGTTTTAAAGTTTGGGTAGGCGTTTTTCTTCCCTAGTATTTCCTTTTTAGTGAGCAATTTGGTAACCTCCAACAAAATTCAAACGTAACAAATGTTTGACCCAGCAATTTCACCTCTAAGAATTTATTGTACAGATAAACAGGTATAGAATGTTCTTGTTTGCAAGCCTATACAATGCAGCACTGTTTGGAGTAGCAAAAGACTACAAAAAAACTTAAATGTCCATTGATAGGGAACTGGTTAAATTTAACAATGGCACATCCAGGCAGTGCATTAAAATGTTTATTAAAAACTGAGGTAAATCCATATGTGAAAGATACTCAAGATAAATGGGTCTGTGAAAAGTATAAACTGCTAAACACTCTTTACAATGTTATTCCAGATCTATAAGAATAGGAGGAGTATATATGCTTACAAAAGAGAGAATATCTGGGCTTCCCTGGTGGTGCAGTGGTTGGGAGTCCTCCTGCCGATGCGGGGGACACGGGTTCGTGCCCCGGTCCGGGAAGATCCCACATGCCGCGGAGCGGTTGGGCCCGTGAGCCATGGCCGCTGAGCCTGCGCGATCGGAGCCTGTGCTCCGCAACGGGAGAGGCCACAACAGTGAGAGGGCTGCGTACCGCAAAAAAAAAAAAAAAAAAAAAGAGAGAATATCTGACACTACACTATTATGATGATCATCATCGGATACACTATCATCTTGAAAGCCTGAGAGTCGGAAAGTAAAGGGGCCCTTACTTTCCAGTTTATATTTCTGGCCTCTTTGAATTTTTTTTTTTTTTTTTTTTTTTTACCATTTAGCTAGTTTAATAAAAATAAAAGCAATAATATCATCTGGCTAAACATAAGAGGTAAAGTCCATGAGAGTCAAGACACAGCTTTCTCTAGGGCCTTGACAGTGTATGCCAGGGACTCATATATATGGAACTCCCCCTGAGGGTCAGGCTCTAGTTTAAACACTTTGCAAGTACCAATTCCTTTAGTCCTCATGAAAACCCTGTGAAGTGGGTACTAGTAATATGCCATTTTGCAGATGAGGAAGCTGGGGCTCAGAGAGAAATCCCAGGTCATGCAGCCAGTGTGTGGTGGGACCAGGCAGGCTGGGGGGCTCCGGAGCTAGAAACCTCCCTACCAGGCTGCCTCTCAATAAACGTTTGTTGATGAAATGGACAAACTAGAAAAGCAGCCAACACCTTTAAAGCCAGAGAAACTGTAAATAAATAAACAGTTACTATTGTTACTCTTTTATTCATCATTGTTAGTTATTATTGGCGAATGAAAAATAAACACCATTCAGAAAAGCCAGGTGGGCAAAGCATTAGATTTGAGTATGAAGAAACGGATTCCCATCCCTGCTCTACCACTTAGTGGCTGAGAGACCTTGGGCAAGTCACTTCATCTCTCTGAGCCTCAGTTTCCTCACCTGTAAAATGGACATGACAGGACCTCCCATGGTTACTGTTAAGGATTAAATGTGACATCATATATGAACGCACCTCTGTGCTTGACGTTCACTGGATACGTGTAAAAATAGGAAAAGCTACTGAGAATGGGATGAACTATGTTCAGAGCACCACCAAGCAGACCCCCATCATTTTCAACCTGCTGAATTTTAAAAAGGAACTGAACAACTTATATGCATATATACTCCAACGATCTGAGGAGGAAATCAGAGTTTTTAATTGTTCTGATCCTGCCTCTAGAATATTGATTTAGGACATTTAATACCATCTCCAAATGCCAGGCTTAATTTGCATTGGGTTGGAAGCCGGGCTGCTGAGCGGTGGCTGTTGATTTTACGCAGGGGCTTGGGAGGGCCTGCAGCCCACCTTCCTCCTGGCCCGCAGCCAGACAAGAGCTGGCTTCACCTGGGACTCCGGCGAACTGGCTGTCTGAGGAGGCCACGTCTTTGATGGATTTTCACTGTTTGATTAAAGTGCAGCTGGGGCCTGGGGCTGAGCCGTACCTTTCGGCAAGATGTTCTTCACTGGTTGCACGAGCAGCCTGTGCTGAGGCCGTTTGGCCAGGGCAGAGCCCGACTTTGGCCCAATCTCTCCTCACCCAGGAAGCCTGTACTTCTGCCTTTTGGAGGCCCCGGGGCTCATTTTCAGGAGCTCAAGCCTCTGGGCACTGAATCTCAATTCAAAACCATGGCTTCCAGAGTCCCAGAAGACCTGCTTTACAAAACACCCCAGGCTGCTCAGCTGTTCTCCAGCAAATGCATTCAGTGCTCTGAGCCCACCCCCAGCACTTCATTTACCATCCAGGGGGCTAGAGGAAGTCCATTCATTATAGTCTGATTCATCAAAGTCTCCTTTACTGTAACTATTATGGAAAATTTCAAATAGACCCCAAAGTGAGAGATTAGTACCAGAATCCTCCATGTACCCATCATCATTCTACAATAATTGACAACTCGCAGCCACTTTTCTCCACCGACACTGCA
Source organism: Delphinus delphis (assembly GCF_949987515.2). Taxonomy (NCBI): domain Eukaryota; kingdom Metazoa; phylum Chordata; class Mammalia; order Artiodactyla; family Delphinidae; genus Delphinus; species Delphinus delphis. Next base: position 67,439,926 of record NC_082690.1, on the reverse strand, counting down.
TGATTTCAAGCAAATCCTAGATATTTGATCCTGTCATCCACAAACATTTCAGTATGTATCTCAAAAAGATAAGGACTTTTTTCCCTTTTAAGGTAACCATCCTCCCACCTGACAAATTAACAATAACTTCTTCATGTCATCAAATCTCCCGCGAATGTTTACGTTTTCCTAATTGTCTCGTAAATGACTTAGAGAAGTTGCTTTGTTTGAAGCAGGATCCCAACAAGGTTCTGGCTGCGTTTTGAATGGTACCTACGGTGTATTTGGCTTTCTCATCTTCTCTTCCCTTCAACCCCTACCTCGCACAGTGGTCCTGTGTGAGGGTTTTTGAAGCCCAGAGACACCACACACTTATATGGCCTTGGACACATAACCAAGCTCTCTCTTCAGCTTCCTCGCCTGGAAATGGGAATAATTATAACTCCTTATCTCCTGGGGTTAATTGTGAAGATTAAAAGAAGCAGAACATGTAAAGTGCGCAAACACTCAATTAATATTAGTTCTCACTGTTATTATTTTCTGAAGGACAGCAACTTTGACAGAATTCCCAAGTACAGCATCCAGGCAACCAAATACAGTCACAGGTGGGAAGAAAACCGAGCAAAAACTGATGTGACCTTCTCCATTTTTCTCAGACTTTGAGCCACTGTTCACAGTGAGGAGGTAGAATGTGCTAGTTTAGAATTAGTCTCTGGAGCCAAACTGCCAGTGTTCAAATCCCATGTCTTCCACTTGCTAGCGACAGCAAAATGATGCATGCACTTGCCAAAGCTCCTTTCCTTGCCCTCTGGGCAGACAACTCAACTATGATTCTTGGTCTCTCGTACATGTAGGTATGGCCCCATAACTGAGCTGTGACCAGTGGTGAGTGGGCAGAAGTGATATGGATGTCTATACCTGACCCATAAAAACTTCCCACTGCAGTCTTGTTCTCTTTCTCACTAGCTGGCTGATTGGTGAGGACTCAAAGAACCTGAAGGAAGGCAGAGCCATAAGGGGTAAGGGGCCTGGATCCCTGAATGACCACGTGGAAGGCAATCCAATCAATAACGATGCCATCGGGTTCTGCTATAAGCAAGAAATATACTTTTATGATGTTAAGTTTCTGAGAATTGGGGGCTTATCCGTACAGCAGCTAGTGTTACCTTAAGCAGGACACCAGCCCTGACCTTGGGCAAGTTACCTGGCCTCTCTGTCCCTCACTTTCCACATCTGTAAAGGGGCAGAGATGCTAATAATATCTATGTCATGGGGCTGTTAGGAAGATCAAATAAGTTAATATATGTAAAGCCTCTACCGCATTGCCTGGCCCATAACTGCACAACGCACTTATGTAATTATTGTCACTGTTGTGTTAATATTATTATTTGAAAAGCAATGGTATATCACCAAGAATTTCCGTATTTCACTTAAATGTACACGTTTTAAATCTTTGCTAGTTTCCTGGTATAATTTTTCTTTAACAATTTGGGGTTAAAACTGTATTCCAGGGCTTCCCTGGTGGCGCAGTGGTTGAGAGTCCGCCTGTCGATGCAGGGGACACGGGTTCGTGCCCTGGTCCAGGAAGATCCCACATGCCGCGGAGCGGCTGGGCCCGTGAGCCATGGCCGCTGCGCCTGTGCTCCGCAATGGGAAAGGCCGCAACAGTGAGAGGCCCGCGTACCGCAAAAAAAAAAAAAAAAAAAAAAAAAAGCTATGAAAATGAAAAAAAAAAACAAACAAACTGTATTCCAGACAAACAATTTCTAATAATGCAAGTCAGCGGTATAACAGGATGATGACAATTCGCTTCACAGGAAATATTTCAGGAATACAGTCATTCTGCAAGACGAAGAGGCACCTAGTACAAGACGCAGCATGTCTGCAGTGCTCCTCGCCAACATTTAAAAAATGGGAGGATGAGACTTCACCGGGGTGCACCTTTCTGGGTGGCAGGCAGGGCTCTCATCATGCTCAGGACGGAGGAGAGGTGCACTGAACTCTATGGAATTTAAAAAGCCTAAGTGCCCAAGAAGACTTACAAATGGTCAAAAAGCACATGGAAAGAGGCTCAACCTCATTAGCCACTGGGGAGATGCAAATGAAAACCACAATGAGGTACTCTTCACACCCACTGGAAGGGTTATAATCAAAAGGTCAGATAATAACCAATGTTGGTGAGGATGTAGAGACACTGGATCCCTCATACACTGCTGGTGGGAAGGTAAGATAGTGCAGCCTGGAAGTTCTTCAACATGTTAAGCACAGAGTTGGCCTATGAGCCAGCAATGCCACACTCCTAGGTATATACCCGAGAGAAATGAAAACACAAGTCCACACAAAAACTTGTACGTGAAAATTGATAGCCACGTTATTCATAATAGCCAAAAAGTACAAACCATTCAAATGTCCATCAACTGAGGAAAGGATAAACAAAATGTGGTGTATCTATATAATAGATATTCAACATTGGTCAGCCATAAAAAGGAATTAAGTACCGATACGAGCTACAACATGGATGGACTTTGAAAATACTACGCTAAGTGAAAAAATTCAGTCACAAAAGACCACATATCACAGGATTCCTTTTATATGAAATGTCCAGAATAGGTAAATCTAGAGAGACAGATTGGTTACTTGGAGGTAAGGGAATGGGGAGGGGAGGGTACAGGCTTTCTCTTTAGGGTGGTGAGAACATTCTAAAGTTGGTCGTGTCGAGGGTTGTGCAACTTTGAATATATTAAAAAAATACTGAATTTTCCTGCTCAAACGGCTGAATTGTATCTCAATAAAGCTGCAATATTTTTTTTAAAAGTACCCACTCCTCTATACGGATCAGACCACCTCTCCTCTGGACTCCAGCTGCCATCAGAAATCAGAGCACGTTCCCACCTCATCAGAAGCCTTTGAGAATTATGTGCCCTGTGTTACAATCCAGGTCTGTCCCTGTGCACAAGTGACAATGCCATGACCCACATATGCTAACGAGTCTGAAACTCAGGTGAGAGGTCACGGCTGGAAGTGTAGCTTGGGGAGTTACCAGCACATCCAGGTAGCAGATGAAACTGTCATCCACACTCCCATGTAAACTGATAACCCGACATAACTGTCCAACCCTAGCGATACAAGCAAGGTGTTTTTTGGTTTTCGTTTTCTATTTTTTGTCCACATAAGAGCATAAGCTAGACCATGAACCACATGTCCCAGAACCAGAAATAATGAAAGGGCTAGGTAGCTGGGAGCCCAAATTACTTAAATTGATGTCATATCATTTGAAAAGTGACATTCAAGCCTTACAAACTGAAGGACAATTGCTATCTATCTAATTCATGGCCCTGGACTCCTGTTTCCCACCTGCTCCAACACCAATTTAAGCAATTCTGAACTTTGGTCTCCGAGGCAGAATGTCTCAGATTTATTGAAGTGTCGGGTCCCAACTGTGCTAACATCCACCCCTGGCAGGGCCATTACCAGGTGTGAAATCTGGGTGCCCCTCACCCCCGCCAAGTTCGGCACGGCGACAATCAGAAGGAACAAATCAACCTGCCTCTGCCTAGTCATCGTGGGAGCCTTGTAATTTACCGTAATGACAGGCATGGAGGAGAAGCGGGTGAAGAGATCGTTCTGTTCTCCAGGCCCTTGTCCATGTGCTGGAGGGGCTACTGAGCCCTGCAACCCTCAGCCAAGAGGCAGCTGCTGCTCCTCGCGAGGGGCTGTTTCGGGACTTGCCTGTATCCTGAGTTGCTTTCAAATGGAATTGCGCTACCCTTCTTCTGTGTTTTGCAGACAGCACCCAAACTGTCGGTTCCTCCTGCCCCTGTTTCTCCCAACTGTCATCATTAACCACCTGTCATCTGCAGGTCTGTCCCCCAGGGCTGGGAGCCCTGGATAGCTCTGCCTTTCGATAAACCAGAAACACCCCTCTCCACTGAAAGGAAAGTTTATTTCCAGGCCTGGAGTGTAGGGGAGGCTGAGCGAGACGAGACCCAGGCTTCCCATGAGCCTTGGCAGCCTCCCCTCCTACCTCCACTCTGGAGGGCCAGGGAATCCTGAGTCCACACTGAGCCTTAGCCTGCCCCTGCTCCTTTCCTCCTCCGCTAGGGTCCTGACTTGCCTGCTAGGTTCTGCCAGCTTCTGTCCCCAGGACCCTGAATCTCAGACCCCACCTACACTTGGAGGAGCCTCCCTGATTCAGGATGCAGATACCCAAAAGGTGCCAGGGATCCCTGCACCCTGCCATCTCGGTGCTCACGGACCAGGAGTGCCCTTGCCCCCGAAACTGGGCGACTGGTGTTGCAGACCCTCTTCCTGAACTCCTCTCTCACTTCCCTGCCCCACAGGATGCATTTTCCCTCCCAGCAGGCCCCACAGCCAAAGCCATGCCGGCCAAGACAAAAACTGCTTTAGGAAGAATTGTTTTGAATTGAAAAGTCAATGTAATACTGCAATTGGCAGATTATTCTACCGATGAACGTTTCCTAGAAAGAAACAAGTGCAGAACCTGGCTCCATCGAGCCCTGTGGTGTAGTCGGGAGCTCTGCGACCTTGGGTTTACATCATTGAGGGAGCAGACACAGGCCGGCAGCCTTGCCCATCTGCCATCCAACATCATCAGCCCCAGGAGATCTGCTGCATCATCCCCAGCTCCTCAGGGTCAGGCTGCGTTTTTCACAGCCTAGAAGAGGGGAGTTGCCTCTGGATTTTAAAAGAGATAAGGGAATGAGTGAAGAGAAATGGGATATGACTCAGCGATGAAATAAATGCCCGCAATACATCACTCCTAGGGAGGGGATCTGCCTCCACAAGTGATTCCCCAGAAATACTCCCTGGGGTGCTGGGTGTGATAATTACATGCTCCAGCTGGCTCTGATCCATTCTCAGGAGATGAAATGGGACACCTGACTACTGCCTCCTAAGCAGGTTGAGGAAACTGAGCCCCAGAGGCATCAGCCCTGCCCACTCTGTCAAAATCCAACCTGAAACTCAGAAGGCTCCCGAATCCCGTCCCTTCTCTTGTCAGCCTGTGGGGTTCCTCCTCTGGCTTCAAGACCCAGCTTGAAAGCACCACATCGCCTAAGGGGCCCTTCACCCCTGAGATCCAAATTTGTCTGCTGTGGCACTCAGCCCCCTGTCTTGCGATTACCTCCCATTTGTCTGTGGTTACCGACTTGTGGGGCAAGTCCAAGAATTCAGAGGTTAGGAGATGGGAGGAAGTGATCAAGGGAAGGAGGGGCTTCTTGAACAAACCTCCACTGGGTCTTACATGCGCCTGGTGAGAACTCAGAGTGACAAAGGGTGGCAGCTGTGACTTCAAGGATGATTATTGCCAAGGCGGACACACCTTGGGTCCTGTTATAGACCAGGCCATGGAAGGGTGAAGAATGGCCATGAGAGGATGTTCTGAAATGAAGACCTGCCTGTACTAGAGCTTACTTTGCACGTATCAGTGGCCAGGATGGAAATCTGTGCTCTCCTGACCCATTCATTTCCCATCCTACCCCACCCCACAGGTGACCTGGTCCTGCCAGAACAGAAACTTTTAGCCTAACAATGTTGGTTTTACTTTGAAACAACCTACCAGGAAGACCACCCAGACCCAAAAGCAGTCATGTCTCCTGGTTATCAATTATAAAATATTGATAGTAAGCAAGCCAACTGTTACCCTTTGACCCTATAATTGTACTTCTGGAGCTCTAGTCAAAAAAAAATTACTCTGAATATTTAAAAAAAACAACAACACTTTAGGCATTATTTGTAGAAAAATTTTTAAAAGCACCAAAAGAAATGGTTAAGTAAACAATAGGACATTCACTCGGTGGAATATTATGCACCAATAAAAAGTATGTTTAATTAAAAACTATAATAACATGAAAACTATTTACATTATAATAAATGAAAATAAAGATACAGATTTTTTATCTATATAATATACATGGTATAATTACAATTATAAAAAAAGAAAAGTTATAAAGAAGGAAAAAGGAGAAAAAAAAACCACCCCAAATCCTAATAGTGATTGCCTTTGGGAATTGGAACATTGCATGATTGTTTTCTCTTTATATTTTCCCATAAATCCCATAAGTATAGGTTAATTTTATAATGGGGAAGAAAAAACAACTTTTATTTAAAAAGTCAGGAGCTAAGTGATTTGGTTCATTCTTCCTTCCCCCAGGAGAGTGTGCAGTAGTTAAGACTATTTCTGTTTAAACTGATGAAGTTCACTGCTTCTTCCATCCATGGCCTAACATTTCCCTAAGGCTGGTTTGAAGGGAAGCCAATGACACTAGTCACAAAGTTGGTTTTTCTAAGGCTGCGGCAGGTGGGTATGTTCGGAGCAAACAGAATGATCACTTAGTAAATGCTAGGAGAACCAGATTGTAAGCGAGTGCTAGAGGGCTCCCACCCCACACAGATATTCTTCCCGGGCCTGACAAGGAGGCAGCGACCATGAACAGGAGCGAGGCGGAGCTCAGGGGGGCCTGGCATCAGCCACCCTCTGCTTTGGGAGGTTCTTTTTCTTGGTGGGCTGGAGTGGGGAGAGTTGTAGTGATGGAGCTCCCTTGCTGGGAAGTAACAATCGTGGCCGGGCTCTGGCCGATTTTCAGATTTCCTTAGTTCTGCACTTAGTGAGTAAATGAAGCTGAGAGAGGCAAGAAGGGATAAACGGGGCGGGGGAACAGGGCCAACTTGGAGGAACGAAAGGGATTCTGAATCTCTCTTGTAGAGTTCCATCTGCACGTTTCTCTTGTCTCCCCCAAACCTTGCAATTAGGCTACTCCACCTCCGTCCTTCTTCATTGAAGCACTTTAACATGAACGTGTGCAATGCCATTTCCACAAATGAAAACAAAGAATGCTGGCCTTGTCCCACCCTTGGCCAGTGGGCTTCCTCTCAGGCGCTCTGCTGCCGCTGCCCAATCCGCGCCCACAGATTCTAGGACCCACACCTCTGGTCTCTGGCGGCCTTTGTGTGTTTGTCAAATAACAGAGCTAAGTGATAATGTCTTCCCACAAAGAGATTCCTGAGGGGAGGGGGGAGGCAGTTTTCTAAGCCACACACACACACACACACAGCCAGAAGCGAGGCCTGGATGGAATCAAGGCCCCAGAAGAGTCATCGAAGCTTAGAGCAGAGTTCGAAGTAACCTGGGCATATTATCCCCACTGACCTTTCTGGCACTTAAATACTGCTTTGCAGAGCACCTGTTAAGTGCCGATGCTGTGCTAGGCACCTGGGATACAATGTGAACAGAACAAATACAACTTCTGTCCTCTGGAGTCTACAGGGAAGATGGAAAAGAAAGGATGAGGCCATCTTGTCCCAGGGGCCCTGGTCCTCAGGCAAAGCCCTCATTTGGATTTCCTACTGACTGCAGGCTACAGAACATATTGAATATGTAAGAGAATGTTTACATCTTTTTTTAAGGTATTTTATTTTTATTTTTAAAAGTATTTTTAAAGCCTTTTATTATTAAAATTGTTGTAGCGCTTTCCTCAACTGTGTTCCTTTTCCCATGGCAGTAAGTGGAGATTTTAGATGCTTACACATGTTTACATAAGGATTTCATCTCTCCTCCTGTACTAATGGCTAAAACGTAATTATGAGCTGTGCTTGTTAACCAAATGGAGATATGCCATGAGACAAGGAGACCGATTCCTAATATGGAGGTGTCCTTGGGCCGCAGCCCACTTATCCTGGTTTCCATCTCCTCCTCCCGACACAGAGGTGCCTTCATTAGTGGAGGAAAGAAAGAGGTCTTTGTGATGATGTCACTCCCAGACCACCCTACACAGACAATAAAACTGAATTTGAGAGAAGCCTGGTGAAATGAGAGCTCCGAAGTCATAGAATACCAGAGCTGCAAGGGCCCTGAAAGGTTACTTAGCCTAATCGCCTGATGTTAGAAACGGGCAAAGGGGAAGAGACTTGTCTAAGGTTACACAACCAGTTAGTGGTGGGCTGTTTTCACCAAGGTAAATACGGGGAAATTCATTCCATAGAAACTGCAATATCATTATGTGTTAAATACTATGCCAGGCAGGAGGGGCACAGGAGGAGAACTCTCATCAGAATGTGACATGCACAGCCACATGGCAGCATGTGGAAGCGTCTTCCCACAAAGGGAAGCGTCTCACTCTTCCTAGGGGAGCTACAGAAGGCATCAAGCAGGACGGGATATCTGAGTTGGGTCTCAATGATTGAACAGGAGTTTGTTGCAGAGAGAAGGGAAGAAGGTCATTCCAGAAACATGGAACCACATGTCTAAAGGTGAAAACACGTGGAAGAACATGATGTGTTTGGGGAATGAAGAGCATTTTCGTATAGCTAAAATGGAGGCTTCTTGAAAGGGATATAATGGAGACTAGACCAAAAGGGCAGACCACGGGGCTTCCCTGGTGGCGCAGTGGTTGGGAGTCCGCCTGCCGATGCAGGGGACACAGGTTTGTACCCCGGTCCGGGAAGATCCCACATGCCGCGGAGCGGCTGGGCCCGTGAGCCATGGCCACTGAGCCTGCGCGTCCAGAGCCTGTGCTCCGCAACGGGAGAGGCCACAACAGTGAGAGGCCCGCGTACCGCCAAAAAAAAAAAAAAAAAAAAGGCAGACCACGGAAAAACTGTGAAGGACTTAATACCACGCTAAGAAGTTTGCTGGGGAGATGTTATCTCGGTGCTTAATAAAACCACATATCGGCAAAAGGATGAAGGGTGGGTTGAACAAAAAAGGACCAGAGCTAGGGAGACTAGTGGGGTGGATACGGCAATACTTCAGGTGGAAAATAAAGACGCTGAAGATTAATAAAATAGGCAATCCCAAAGAAGACAAAGAGCACTCATGAGGCCTGCATTAAGGCAGCAATATTTAGATGGCAGAATTAGCAGGACCTCGTGAGAGATGATTGGCTGTGGGGATGAAACAGAGCAGGGATGGGCGAACTACTGCCCAAGGCCATATCCAGCCTCCATCCATTTTTGCACAGCCCCAGTACTAGGAACGGTTTTCATATTTTACAAGTGACTGAAAAAGAACAAAAGAAAAAGAATATTTTGTGACATATTAAAATTATGTGAAGTTCAAACTTCAGTGTCCATAAGTACAGTTTCATTGGAACACAGCCAGGCTGGTTCATCTGCCTATCGTCTGTGGCCTCAAGGGCAGAGCTGTGTAGAGGCCAGAGGGCCAGCAAAGTCTAAAATATTTACTACCTGCCTCTTTGAAAAAAGTTGCTGACCTCTGAAACAGAGGACAACTGCAACATTTCCACCTTAGGCAGCTGGTGGGATGGTGGAAGAGGAGAAGCAGATTTGGGCAAGTGGGACAAATAATAATTCCATTACAGGCATGCTGAATCTGAGGGTCCCGTGACACATCCAGGAGACAGTGGAAAGATGTATCTGGATACAAGATCTGGATTTGAGATGTGGATTGGGGGACCACAAATGGGCAGGTGGCCCTTGAAGCCATGGGAGTAAGTGAGAAAATCCATGGAGAGGAAAACAGAATGAGAGGGCAAAGCAGGTGAAGTCAGGACCCCGGGAAATGCTGCTGAGAGGTAAACAAATAACAGAAGCTCGAGAAGGAGTCCAAAAAAAATAGACACAGGGAACAATTCAGTGTGGATAAGATCAAGGGAGAAGAGAATTTTAAGAAATTTTAAGAAAGAAAAAGTTGAGGGACTTTTAAGGAATTTTAAGAAAGAAAAAGTTGAGGGACTTCCCTGGTGGCACAGTGGTTAAGAATCCGCCTGCCAATGCAGGGGACATGGGTTCTATCCCTGGCCTGGGAAGATCCCACATGCCGCGGAGCAACTAAGCCCATCTGCCACAACTACTGAGCCTGTGCTCTAGAGCCCGCGAGCCACAACTACTGAGCCCGCACGCCTAGAGCCTGTGCTCTGCAACAAAGAGAAGCCACCGCAATGAGAAGCCCATGCACCACAATGAAGAGTAGCCCCCGCTCGCCACAACTAGAGAAAGCCCGTGCATAGCAACGAAGACCCAATGCAGCCATAAATAAACAAACAAATAAATAAATAAATTTATAAAAAGAAAAAGTTGAATAATACGAACGCCACCAAGAGCCCAAGAGGAGTGACGATTGAAAAGGAGACTGGATTCTGGAGAATTTAGCCAGTGAAGTGTAAATCTTGGGAACAGAATAAATTCTTCAATCGACTTCCAGGAGTCCACACTCTCCCACTTCCCCTCCTATCACACTGGTCACTCCTTTCCAGCCTCTCTCGCTGGTTCCCCCTCATCTCCCAATTTCTAAATGTTGGAAAGTCCATGAACCTCTTCTACGTCCTATACTCCTTCCTTGATGATCTCCTTCAGTCTCATGGCTTTAAGTACACCTACACACAGAGATGTCTCCAGCCCAGAACCCTCCCCTGAGCTAGATTCCTAGAACCAACTGCGAACTCAATATGGCCCCGGGAAGTCCAGGAGGCACCTCTAACTAAACAGGTCCAAAAGAGAGTCCTGCTCTTTCTCCCCACATCAGCTCTTCCTGTAGAATTCTCCAACTCAGTTAACGTCAATTCCATCTTTGGGTTTGTTCAAACCCAAACCCTGGAGTCATCTTGATTCTACTCTCTCACCTTCCATCCGATCTTTCAACAGATCCTATCCACTGTATCTTCAAACTATATCCAGAACTGAACGCTCACCCCTCCACTGCTACCGCTCAGTGCCAGACCACCTCTGTCTCTCACCTGGATCACTACAGTGGCCTCCTAACTCACCTCCCTGTTTCCACTCCTGCCCCCCTCAGCCACTTACCACCATCAGAGCAAGCGTGATCACATTATTCCTCGGCACAAAACTTCCCGCGTCCCTCTCAGTAAAGGCCCCAGGCTTACGATGGCCTCCAGAACACTACACAGCTGTCCCCTCACTCTAATTACCCCTGAGACCTCACCACCTTCCACAGTTGTCCTCAAGACACCAGGCCCACTCCCGCCTCAGGGTCTTTGAATCTGCATTCCCTCTACCTGCAGTGTTCTTCTCCAAGATACACATACTGTGCTCCCTCACTTCCTCAGGACCTTACCCAAGTAAACCCTTCTCGGTGAGGCCTTCTCTAGCCACCCTATTTAAAACTGTCAACCATCCCTCCTCCCTCACTCCACAACGCTCCATTTCCCCCTTCCCTGCTTTATTTTGCTCTAGAGCACTTATCACTACTCTAATACAATATGTACATTTTACCAATTAATCTTGTCTTTTCTACTAGAAGGCAAGCTCATGAAGGCAGGGATGTCTGTCTGTTTGTTCCCTGCCATATCCCAGCACCTAACACAGTGCCTGTCACATGGCAGGCAACTCAATAAATAACTGGTGAAACAATGGGAATAGTGGATCAGCAAGTGACTAGGAGCTCAGAAAGGGGAAGCCAGTGCAGACAACTTTTCCAAGGCCTCTGGTGAGCAACTAAGAGGAAACTAGCATCGGGAGTGTCTACAAATGGCAAAGACTCAAGCATATTTGCAGATGTTAAGGTGCTAGAGCAGCATGAAAAAGATTGGGGATATGAGAAAAACGATATGGCTATGCCAAGTCTGGGAAGAAGTGGAAGTGAAGGGCCTCATGAGCAAGGGAAGAAAGGACCTCCTCGGAGGGGACTAAGAGAGGGAGGGGACAGGAAAGGACAGGTGTAGATACAGATGGGACTGGCGGGTGGGGGGGGTGAAGAAAATTTGAACAAGTTCATACCTGGCACTTAATTTTCTATCTCAAGGTCTGGGGAAGAGCTTGAGTGACAAGGGTTTCAACATGGCACTTTGGAAAATGAAGATGCAAGCTGATTAGGAGAGAAGGATTGCTCAGCAATGCTGAGGCTTCTGCTCACTCTAGAAACCATAAATCTATTGCAGAATTTGGGGATTTCCCCCAGTTACACGGGACAGCCAATGAGAACCAAAATGGTACACTTTGGGCACCAGACAAAATGTAAAAACTCTGAGGGATGATAAATAAGTGGTTAAAATATAGGAATAACCATTGCTGCAGGCCTAATTTAGGACACCTTCAGCTGGGAGATACAATTCAAGATGACATTCCTGGAAAGAGCAAGTCGTGAAGACAGATTTGGAGGAAGGCAGGTGAAAAGCGGCCCTTTGGCAAGTAGACTCTGAAAGGCTAGTCTAAGAACTACACAGCATCAATGGGGACTGGAAACCCAAAACGAGAAGATCCACAGAGGAAAAACAAAAGCTACCTAGCTACGACTCATGAGAATGGGACCAGATATTTGTAAATGCTGAAATGTGACATCTTGGGAAACAGGATGATCTGACTTGCAAAGAAAGATCCCTCATTTCTAAAGGACCAAAAGAGTGCTACACAGGCTTCATACTGTCGTGTGAAGCTTTTTGCAGAACCTGCAGAATCTTCTTGCAGTCCATGATGAAAAGACTATTTCAAATTTGAAAGACTATTTAAAACTGAGCCGTCAATTTTAATAGCTTCCATTATTTGTGCCATGCTTTGTCTCATTTAAGCCTCACAACCTCCATGTAAGGAAGGAATTTTTATTCCCATTTTATGGATGAAAAAACAGAGGTTTCGAAGCATTGAGGAACTTGTCCGAAGTCATAGCAATAAATAGCCAGACCAGAAATCAAGCCCAAATATGTCTGGTCCCAAAGACCATGCTTTTAGCCTCTATTCTCTCTTGCCTCCCTCATGCTATTTTTTTCTTATGAAACACAGGAGTGATCATTAGTTTTACTATATTCTTATGAGACTGCCAGTCATTCTATGATATGTTAGTAGGTATTCTTAGGAAAACATACTTTTAATATGAAATTATTGACCTAAATATTCTAACATGTATCTGACTGTGAGACACAACAGGTTTCAAGTGAATGAATGGGAGTCCTTGGGCCCAGGAGAATTCTACGCCAAAGCACTGGGGAAATCTGTGGATAGACCAGCGTCCATGATCTTGAGGAATCATGAAGAATGGGAGGTTCCAGAACACTAGGAGGAACATGGAAGAAGGCAGTCTCTGCAAAGCACAGAGCTGTGAGTTTATGCAGGATCCAGAGCAAGACCTAGCCTTATTGCTACTGAAGAGATGGTTAGTGGGCCCTTGACAGGGAAAGCACCGATCACGGAGATCCAGCACATGCTCGCCAAGAGCAGGTCATTTCAGACCAACCCCACTGCCATCTTTGACTTTGCAGGACCACCCCGTGTAGCAGCAAGCGGCTATAGCTGGGTGACGGCATCCCTTTAGAAGAAGCACATGCTCTTCCATTCACCCCCTTACATCGCCTGGATTAGCTAATAGACTGAATAAAAGAATCAGGACTTAACAGTTAAGTACTATAACAAGGCTAAAAATAAGATCTTGCCCTTGGTTTCAAAAACCCAACTGAGCCAATCCAAGATAGGGAAGGGAATGATTTAGGAGCAACAAACATTAAAATGTCTTTGAGTGAGCTGGTAACAAGCTCAGAGAGAGCTGTGATGTTGCTGGCAGAATAAAGGAAAGCAGCCTCAGCTGCATTAACAGAATGTGGTGTCTCTGCTAGAACAAAGGAGGTGACAGCCCTGTCCTAACGGACCGGACTACCACCATACTGTGTTGACTTCTGGGCAGCTCACTTTGAGAGCCTGCTAGTTATTCTCTGTTTCTCAACACTCCCACTATGATCTACTCTCTGCATTGCTCTGCGCCCTAAGGGAGCTGACCCCGACGTATTGCATCACCCAGATTCCCTTGCCCTGGTGACTTCCCACGGGGTCTGGCCAATGGGAAGAACCAGCAAGAGGTTCAAGGGCAAGAAGAGAGAGAACATGCAAGTACCTCTTGCGCCACTGTCTCCCTGCTCCATCTCCACATTTCCGACAGTGGCTGTGTCCCTCTACAGCTACAGTTCCTATCAGGCAGCGCCCCTTCCATAGCTCCAGCTCTCAGTGGGTTGCGGTTTGCTCCCCTGGCCCTTCAGGCCTAGGGGTGGTAATGGCTTCCCCTTGGTGGTAACTCCTAGCTGTCTCAGCATCCTTCTGGGTTCTCTTCACCCTGCCCACATCTCTGTAAACAGTCCCTTCACCACATTATTTTTAAAATCCCAACTAATGTGCCCTTCTGTTTCTTGCGCAGACCCTGACTGAAACTGAAAAGATAGGATACCAGGGGGCCATGAAGCTCATCTGTGAGGACCAGCTACTGGAACAGAGGATGTTTGGACTGATCAAGGGGCTCCACAAAACAGGCTGGTCCACTTGGACAAAGTGAAGAGCCACCGTCCCACTCGTTCTCCTGGCTGCATGAACAGAATAGTAGACATACAGAGAGACCACCTTTGAGCTCAATATAAAGTAAACTTTTCTAAAGAGTTGGCAAAGTGGGGTGAGCACTTCTGGTAGGTCATGAGCTTCAGTAATTCTCAGGTGCCCAGTCTCAAGCTGGAGAGCCCATATCGGGAACACTGTAGGAAAAAGTTACAGGGATACCTAGGAAAAGACTCTCCAATCCAGGGTTTCACAATTTGTTACCAACTACACACTACTCACACAACGGTTTTCCGAAATAAGCACACTGGAGGGAGGGCAGGGACATTTTTGGGGATATGTTTTGCTGCTTCTCAATTCAATATAGAGAATAGAAGTCTAGTTCTTTGTATCAAACTTGATAATTCTCAACACTGAGTTCTTTTTCATGCTTTAAGATAACTCAGGAACATGAAACTTATTTTACATATCATCATCACAAACTTAAAAATGTTTATTCCCAAACCACTGAAGTCTATGAAAATAAAAAAATTTTTTAACTAAGCATCTTCTACCTACACACCAGTCACTAGCCCTTTTTCCGACTGTCACCTCATTATTCAAAATAAAAATCAGGATGCTACAAATAAATGGTGGAGAGGATGTGAAGAAAAGGGAACCCTTGTCTACTGTTGGTGGGAATGTAAATTGGTGCAGCCACTTTGGAAAACAGTATGGAGGGTCCTTAAAAAACTAAAAATAGAACTATCATATGACCCAGCAATTCCACTCCTGGGTATATATCTGGAAAAGATGAAAACTCTAATTCAAAAAGATACATGTACCCTAATGTTCATAGCAGCACTATTTACGATAGCCAAGATGTGGAACCAACCCAAGTGCCTATCAATAGATGACGGGATTAATAAGATGTGGTGTAAGAGAAAAACAAATACCGTATGCTAACACATATATATGGAATCTAAAAAAAAAAAAAAAAAGGTTCTAATGAACCCAGGGGCAGGACAGGAATAAAAATGCAGACGTAGAGAATGCACTTGAGGACACGGGGAGGGGGAAGAGTAAGATGGGACGAAGTGAGAGAGTACCACTGACATATATACACTACCAAATGTAAAACAGATAGCTAGTGGGAAGCAGCCGCATAGCACAGGGAGATCAGCTCAGGGCTTTGTGACCACCTAGAGGGGTGGGATAGGGAGGGGGGGAGGGAGACGCAAGAGGGAGGAGATATGGGGATATATGTATACGTACAGCTGATTCACTTTGTTATACAGCAGAAACTAACACAACATTGTAAAGCAACTATACTCCAATAAAGGTGTTTAAAAAAAATAGATGTGGTGCATATATATATATATATATATATATATATATATAGGAATATTACTCAGCCATAAAAAAGGAACACTGCCATTTGCAGCAACATGGATGGACCTAGAGAATATTAGGCTTAGTGAATTAAGTCAGACAAAGGCAAATACCGTATGATATCACATATATGTGGAATCTAAAAAAATAATACAAATGAATGTATATGCAAAGCAGAAACAGACTCACAGATATAGAAAACAAACTTGTGGTTATCAAAGGAAAGAGAGAAGCAGGGAGGGACAAGTTAGGGGTGTGAGATTACAGATACAAACTATTATATATAAAGTAGATACGCAACAAGGATATACTGTATAGCACAGGGAATTATACCCATTATCTTGTAATAATCTGCAAAAAATACTGAATCGCTATGCAGTACACCTGAAACAAACACAATATTGTAAATCAACTATACTTCAATTTAAAAAAAAAGGATGCAAAATCTGCCCATGGGACAAAATATTTTACATGTAAACTGTCCTGGAAAAAAATAAGATCACCTCAATTCACCCTGGTGAGAAAAAGGAAATGGTTTTTGCGAGAGCCCTTAACTCTTGAGTTCACAGAAGGGTCAGATCAGATCCCAGGATGCTACAAGTGTGTGTGTCTAATCGAGGTTTTCTCCTTGGGTGTGAGTTTATCATTTATCACAAGGCGGGACTGCTAGGACTGCCACCTCTCCACTCATTCGTTCGACAAACATTTGGTGTTGATCTACACATTAATAGAGCCCTGCTGGGCCCTGGGGACGGACGAGAGATCCAGAGGCCAAGGCTGCTACCGTACACTTCAGCAGGTCTAGGAAATGATCTGATTTCAAAGACCAATGAAGGCAAAGAGTGAGAATGACGGCGCCCAGAAAAGTTTCAGAAGAAACTTGGAAACTGCCAGCCTTCGGCGCGGAGAAGGCGGGGACTTGGGGCCCAGGGGAGGACGCCGCCTCCGGGCTGGCGGGCCCGGCCGCCTCCTCGGCCCCCGGCCCAGCGCGGGCGTCGCCTGGTTGCAGGCCCGAGTCGCCACACCCGATCGCCGCGGGGCCCAGGAGGGCAGCGCCCGGGCGACCCAGAGCAGGGCTGCGGCGAGGCCCGGCCCCATGAGACATTCCCGGGCAGCGCGCGCCCACACCGCCGCGCGCCCCGCTCCCCGGCGCCGGGCACCCGCGGCGCGCTCCCGCCCTGCCCGAGGAGCCCCGGCCCCTCGGCCCCCCTCCCGGCAGCTCGCCGGCCCGGGCCGCACTCACCCTCCTTGGCTTTCTTCCTCCGGGCCAGAGTTCCTCCGAGTTTCCCCAAGAAGGAGTCATCTTTCTTCCGGGACGGGGGCGACTTGGGAGTGGGGGACTTGGGGACAGACGGCGACTTCTGCGGGGAGGTGGCCATGGCGACGAAGCGGGCAGCCGCGGGCCGGTCGGGACGCGGAGCGGGCGCCGGGCGGACGCGGCGGGCGCGGCGGGACTGAGGCTGCGGCTTTCCAAACGGAAGCGGAATTATTCCAAGCATTTGAGGCAGCTCACGCTCGCCTTTCCCTTCCCTCTCTCCCTCCCTCGCGCCGCCCTCCGCCCTGAAAGGAGCTGCGCGCTCGGGGCCCGCGCCCCGCTGCTGCCCGGAGCAGGGAGGATGCCCCAGATCTGCCCCTTGCAGGATGTGCGGCCTTACCTGTTTCGGTGTGTATGACCCTCTCAGCCTGGGAGCCCTGGAGCCTGGAGGCCGTAGTTGCCCCGGCTCCGCACTCAGCAGAGTTCCTCGCTCCAACCCAGGGTTCAGTGATTGCTGAACTGAACCCACCTGCTACTCTGTCTCCCGCTGATTTGGCCCGGCTGCTGGGTGAGGAGCTCGCTCCTCCCCTGCATTTCAAACTGTAGTTATTAGGCCCGTGTCTTGTGCCCATGAAAGAGTGAGCCTGCTCAGGAAGAAATAGAGGGAACCAAAATGTGTTCGGGCCCCACCAGCTGGACACATCCAGCTGTTCCTGCACTTATCCATGACTGTCAACCTCCTCTACACCTCCAACCAAGAATGAGAAGTTTGAAGTTCATGAGTACAGGCCAACACCTAGAGACATCTGTGTTTCTAGCAGCTCAATGGCTTGTACAAAGGAGGATCCCAAATGTAGGTGGAAACATGAATGGGAAGGTACGGCCATCGGCTCCTGTGGGAACCGCCTCTCCACCCCTCCCCCACCCCCAACTTATCTTGCCTTAAATAAAAGCAACAGAGTGACAGGGGAGTGGCACAAAAGCCAGCATTTCAAGGACTCATGCTGGAAATGATTAAAAGGCACATTTTACTGTGCTTGGCCACTTGAGGTTCTCACTTGGGCTCCCCTGGCTGTCTTCGGGTCTCTTTTTCACACACACACACACACTCACACAACCCCTTGGCAACTGTGTTTCCTCCAAGTAGCTACAGCTGATTGACCCTGAGTGATCACCTGACCCAAAGGGCCCTAATGCTTGACTGGAGAGCAGCCAATCAGATAGTCTCCATCAAGAATCTAAGCTAGAGACAGTTGTCAGAAGTCCAGCACTTAGCGATGATAATGCAGACTCAAGACTGGGGGGGTCCATTTTTAGCCACAGGCCTGCCGATGAGTAGAGAAACAAAACAATGGAGCAACGAAGTGTGCTCAAGAAGCCTTGTGGTCTGAGTAATGAAAAACCATGGGAGTAGCTGCCTGGACCTAGAACCTCTTCTGAGGGCCTACCTGTAGTTCTCAGGAGGGCCATCTGTGCTTCCTTCTGAGGACATGTTCCTAAAGCCTTGTAATCACCCATCCACCTTTACTTGAGCCAGTCAGCCAACTAACAAGCAACGATTCCTGAGAACATAAATTTAACGAGGTGGTCAATAGATTCTCAGCAGATATGTGTTCATCTTGTCTTTGCTTAAGAGTCGTAATTTGACCTTTTTTGAAAGTTATGCTTTAGCTGTTTCCTCTTACCTAGTAGAAAGCAGAGAACTCACAATGACTGCTAGAATTCATGCGGGAGATTACAATAACCACCTGCTCCTGCACCACCACCCTGATAAACCTTAAAGACATGTTGAAACGTCAAAGTAGGTTCCCGTTTTGATTACATCATTCATAATTCTTGTGCAGGATATTTTATACATAAGGATATGTCCAAAATCTGATCTCCACCCTTGGAACTCTTATCGGGGAATCATGAGACACACACCTCAATAGCTGTGTGATCTTGGACAAGTTTACTCCCATTTCTGAGTCTCTGTTTCTTCATCTACAGAATGAAGTGGTGGGAGAACATAATGGTTCTCAAACCTGATTGTGCTTCACAGTCCCTTAGGGAGTTTGTTACAGTCATGGGCCCAGTCTCTAGAAATTCTGATTCAGTACATCTGAAGTGAAACCAAGGGATAGGTATTTTTTAACAGGGATTAATTACATCAGGTGATTTTGATGTAGCTGATTCATGCACTGATGTTCGGGCACCTAGAACCACTTCCAGTTCTGTGGTTCTCTATTCTTCACCAATTGCTGATCTCCGTATGCAGGGCTTAGGTTCTAAATACGACATGGTCAAATTTATACATGGAGATCTCTTAAACTGCTCATGCATGCTTTTGCATCTACACTCCTCTTTGGTAATTTTTATGCATACTAAAGTTTGAAAATGATTGAGCAAGACTAAATGGAGGAACAAACAAAGGCTTGATTGTGGGATGCTAGCTCCCGGGAACTACCAGCAAAATAAGGTGTAGAGAAGGCAAAGCTGAGTTTATTGTACACCATGGTAAGGAGATTCCTGCCTTGGTAGGGTCTTAGCAGCATCTTGGACTAGGGTAGAGCACAACAGGGATATTTCTAAGGTTTTGGAATCTGGTTTAAGGCAGGTCTTTCAGTGGGGTTAGTGCTTGATTAACTTTGGCTAAGGATTGTAATATACTAGGTTAGGATTGGTGGACACAGGGCAAGATTTTCAAAGAGTCTTGGAGGGTAAATAGTCTTTAATGTTATCTATTGAAAAGTTTAAGTGTTTTATGTTCATTTCAATGAGATTTGGGGGGAGGTTCTTGAACAATAAAGTTATTTGTAACTTTCATCTTTCTATGCAAGAGTTTTTTTTTGTGGTACGCGGGCCTCTCACTGTTGTGGTCTCTCCTGTTGTGGAGCACAGGCTCCGGACGCGCAGGCTCAGCGGCCATGGCTCACGGGCCCAGCCGCTCCGCGGCATGTGGGATCTTCCCGGACCGGGGCACGAACCCGTGTCCCCTGCATCGGCAGGCAGACGCTCAACCACTGCACCACCAAGGAACCCCGCAAGAGTTTTTTTGAATAGTTGAAGTTATATTGTTAAAGACAGGGGACTGGTAAAGTCCCGTTAAGGTGACAGTAACCTATATGGGTATGAATGGATTCCAAGGTCTCAGAATTATGCAGATGTCTTGTTATTCAAACTTTTCTGCCTCTTAGATAATTATCAATCTCTCTTGAAAGGCCAAGTGGAATGGATGCTGAATTATAAATCAGTGCTATTCAAAGTGTAGTCTGAAAACCAGTATTGTCTGCAAACTGCTGTTAGTCCTTGATGATCTAAATATAGAAACTAGAGTGTTTAGAAACTTTTATACAATTTAACAGTGCAATTTTATATTTATTCTTTTATATTGTATTTTACAAAAATATTGATCTACGATGGATTGGACCTTCACCGTAGATCGTTTGAAAAGCACTGTTCTAACTTGCACTGGTTTGCTTACAGATTTTTATACACTCTCTTTGTTTTTTTTTGTTTTTTTTTTTTTTTTTTTTTTTTGCGGTGCGCGGGCCTCTCACTGTTGTGGCCTCTCCCGTTGCGGAGAACAGGCTCCGGACGCGCAGGCTCCGGACGCGCAGGCTCAGCGGCCATGGCTCACGGGCCTAGCCCCTCCACGGCATGTGGGATCTTCCCGGACTGGAGCACGAACCCGTGTCCCCTGAATCGGCAGGCGAATTCTCAACCACTGCGCCACCAGGGAAGCCCTATACACTCTCTTTTGATATTATGCTTTTATAGTCCTTATGGATATGAATTGATCGGGTGTTTGTTCAAAGGTTAAATGACATAATATATTGGAAAGCACCTTGCATGGGGCCTGGCATTGAAGAAGACAGAATCTAAATCTAGCTTAATCAGGGACACACACTGCAGGCTGTTCATTGATAAGATGCAAAGAAGAACCTGCGCCAGCTCCCTCTAATCTAAATTGATACTTACAATCATGGCCCCACTGACCAGCTGCCCCTCTCATGCTTGGTCATTGGTTTCATCTTACCCAGGCGTTACATGATAAGGACAGCCTCATAAGTTACATGTGTGTTGCTGTGAGACTCTGCTGACTCTCTAGGCCAGTCTCTCTTTGAAATGTATACCTAAGCAAACTGTCCTGGGAGAGAATAACTCAGATTCCAGTCCTAGCTCAGTGGCTCGATGACCTTGGGCAAATATCTGTCCTTCCTGTACTTTCATTTCCATCATCAATAAAGTGAAACCAAGGTAGTTCCTACTAACTGAACATCCCACTTATCTTATGATCGACAGTTTCAATCTAGGTTATACCCAACAGAATGAGTACATTTGTGTACCTGTATACATGTTCTAGAAGATTCATAGCAGCACCATTCAAATGCCTATTAACAGTTGAATTGATAGGTAAATTGGGATAGTCACACAACGTAATGTTATACAGCGATGAGAATGAACAGTTTGCAACTCCAGAAGCAATAGGAATGTCTTTCACAATATGTTGAGTGAAAAAAAATTCAGACACAAAAGAGCCTATGCTGTATCATTCTATTCATATAAAGTTCAAAAAACAGGCGAAACTAGTCTCTGATGTTAGAGTCATGAAAATGATTAGGTTTGGGAGGGATAGTGACTAGAACAGGGAGGGGGGAAGGTATGAGAGAGGCTACTGGAGCTGGTGATGTTCTGTTTCTTGATCCGGGTGCTGATTACTTTGAAAATTCATGGAGTGTTTACTTAATAATTTGAGCAATTTTCTGTAAGTATATTGTACTTCAATAAAAGTTTACACACTTATCACAAAAATGACTGATTTTTTTTAAATGAAGCCATGGGATTGCATGCTCTGTAGGGTCCCCTTTACCTCTATGGTCGCCTTCTCCGACTCCCACGTTTAACTTATGAGCTGTTCTGATCACGTAACCCTTGAGTAAGATGAAACTGATGACCAGTGACCCACATCACTCAAAAATCCACTCAAACTAGGACAGTTCTGTCCCCAGACCTTCCCTTAGAAGGCCATTTTTCTAGCTAAGCACGTGCAGCCCTCAGCCACCCAGCATTGTTCCCATTCTGGTCCCCTCAGCAATTTCAACATGTAGGGCTTTGTGATTTACAAGGTAGGACCGTGTCATGGTGAAGGTCTGGGGTTCAAATTGCCATTCAGCAGCCAAATAACAGTATAATTTAACCTCTCTGTGCCTCAGTTTTCTCATCAAAATGAGTTCTCTCCTCATAAGCTTATTGGGACGATCAAGAGAGTTAGTATAAACAAACTACTCAGCTCAGTGCCCAGCAGATAACAAGTCTTGGTTCAATAAATATTCATTATTAGTATCTCTTTTGAGACTCATATGATATTATCGTTACCTCCATTACATAGATGAATAACTTGAAATTTGGAGAGTTTAAACTTGCTTCAGATCACATAGCAAATAACCGAGAGAATAATACTATAGCCTTTAGAATCTGTTCTGTCAAAGAGTCATAGAATCTACAGTTTTCAGCTAGGATTATAGTCCTTCAGAATAAAGACTATATTTCCCTAATAGGTGTGAGTACATGATTAAATTTCAACCAATGAGATGTAAGCAAAAGTGTTATATGACAGCTTCTAGGAGTCCTCCTAACAGTAGATGGGAATTGGATGTTCAGCTTCTCAGACCATCAGACTATGTGATACAGGCCAAGCCTCCCACTGAGAACAGCTGGAAAAGCTGGACAAAATGTAAACTAAATCTGTTTGAGAGCACTGGAAAGCTGACGGAACTTCCAGGGCCAAGATCTAGGAGAAGGAGGAAACCCAGAGAGGTGAGCCGGTCACTGGGACTACTTTCCCCCTAGCGGCACCTGCCAATTTCAGAGGCAGCAGCTGAAGAGGTTGAGCAGGGCAGTTGCCAACCTCACAAGTGTAGACAGACAGAAGTTCAGGTGGCACCAAACTGGGGGCCTCTAGTAAGGCCCCCTCGCTTTGGTTTGGGACTCCAAAAGATTTCACTCTAGTAGACAAAGAGAAAAGAAAGGCATTTTCAGTTAAAAAAAAACACACAACTGAGAAAAATTATTAATAAATAGCAGATCCAAACAAAAGGAAATACTAAAGTGGATGGCAGAAGGAAAATTGTTCCAGATGGAAGAAGAAAGAACAAATAAAAGGATAAATATATGGGTGCAGCTAAAAGAATGTTAACTACATAAAATGACAATAATAATGTCTTACAGGGTTTAAAAATACATAAATCAAATTAAAATGCACAAAAGCAAAAGCATTTAAATTGGGAAGTGAGTAAATGAAGTTAAGTTCTAAGATCCAGGCATCATCTGTGAAGAAGTAGAAGTAACAATTTATACTGGACTTTGATAAATCGAGGAATCATGTTGCAACCTCTAGGGTAACCATTAAAAGAATAGTAAAAGAGTAACTACTAAGATAATGGAGAGATAATTGGAGTGTGTGTGTTCCATTCAGACAGATTTCGTAAATTGTGTTTATATCTGTCATATTTAAGGCGACTTGTCTTTTGCATTCTATTTTGCTGTGTTCCTTTTTTGCTGCGTAGGTTAAAAACCCAGGATAGAGGTAAACTAAGCATCTCAAATCAAATTAAGGTAAAATTCAAACTGGAAGAGGCTTTCACTGGGGAAAGCTTCACATTCCCCAACTGTGAATACCATATGTTATGGGTTGAATTGTGTCCCCTAAAAAAGACAGGTTGAAGTCCTAACCCCTAGAACCTTAGAATATGACGTTATTTGGAAGTGGAGTCACTGCAGATGTAACTAGTTATGTTAAAATAGCATGTTAGGGGGCTTCCCTGGTGGCGCAGTGGTTGAGAGTCCGCCTGCCAATGCAGGGGACGTGGGTTTGTGCCCCGGTCCGGGAAGATCCCACATGCCACGGAGCGGCTGGGCCCGTGAGCCATGGCCGCTAAGCCTGCGCGTCCAGACCTGTGCTCCACAATGGGAGAGGCCACAACAGTGAGAGGCCCGCGTACCGCAAAAAAAAGCATGTTAGGTCATACTAGGTGGGCATCTAATACAGTAAGACCAGTTAGGAGAGGATGGAATTTAGACCCTGACATGCACAGAGGAAAGATGATGTGAAAACACATGGGAGGAAGAGGCCCACTGGAATTGTGCTGTCACAGCCAAGGAATGCCTGGGGCCACCAAAAGCTGGAAGAGACCAGAAAATACCCTCCCCTAGGGGCTTGAGAGGAAGCATGCCTGGAAGTCACCTTCATTTTGGACTTCTGGCCTCCAGAACTGGGAGAGAGTAAATTTCTGTTGTTTTAAGCCACCCAGTTTGTGGTGCTTTGTTACAGCAGCCCTAGGAAACTGATATACCATCTAAGGGACAATATGGGAGGCGCCTGCAGATCATGAAGAGGGTTTTACAAAGGGTCTGGATCCCAATCAGTCATTGGAGGTTGTTTGACTACATCAAAGCAGCGGGATCAGGGGATGTGGAGAGAAGCTAGACAGAGCCTCTTGGAGACCTCTTTAATCACTGAAAGCAAGGTATGCTCACGGGATGAAAAGAATGTGTGAAATGAAATGGTTCTGGACTCAGAGCCTTAAGTGAGAATTCCTATTGCACATTCCCCTCAGGAACTCTGGGATATTAGCAGTGGCCTTCGAAGACCAGGCTGCCAGTGGGCATGTCCTTCAGGGGTCCTACTTGCTGAGGGCAGGGGTGGGCAAGGGCTTCTCTAGGTGAGCAGGGAATGCATTGGACCAGGGGGAACGTTGGTAGACCTCAGCCTTGGTTTGTGACATGGTGGACTGAGGGTGGGGATGGTTTTGAGGCTCCCACAGATGATGCTATTCAAATGGCCTCTGATCCAGCCATGGCGGAATGTGTCCCAAGTTCTCAGAGACAGGTGACCTGCTTACCTATTCTTCAGGTGCCTAGGGATGAACTGTAAACATTAGTAGGGGGATTTCCTCACCTGAGCATGATAGCTGAGCGTCACCTACATGTAGAGTTGAAGCCACTAAAATCAGTGGCTCCTACTTATTTAGCAGAGGACTGGAGAACCCTCCAAAGAATCAGCAGCAGGGGTGAAGATTTTAAGGATAGAAAGGGGCAGTTGCCACCCACTTCAGACTCAGCTACGTAAGAGTACCTGGGGTTCCAGTGATTCTGTTGGTGTGGTCTGTGTCACAGGCCACCGAGATAATTCCCAAGGTCTCCCCTACCCCTTCCCAGGGCAGGTAATCAGGGGAGCAAGGTCTTCTTTGTCACGGATGTAATCCGTTGTAATCCATCTTCTTCCCACACCCACCTCCAGGCTTGTGTGGTCTGGAGGAGCGAGAGTCTTTGCTTTCATCTTTGCTGGGGAAGATATTACGGCTTTTCATACTTAAGTGTTTCCTTTTAGGGAGTAAGGTTAGAAGTACTACATCTGATGGGGAGATGCAACCGAATCACCAGGGCCAGAGAGTGTCTTCAAGGTGTCCTTGAAGAACCGTTGGCCAAAAAAGATCTGTAAGAGGCTGGGTATTTGGTCAGCAGAGGCCAACTCAGAGAGTCCCAAAAGGTAGGTGACGATGCTCTGAGAAGTGCATTTCTTGGTCTTGTTTACTGTGGAAACTGCCCATTCTTTTCCGTTCTGCTGAGATCTGAGGTGTTGTTTTCTGTTTCTGCTGTCAGGATTTGAACAGTTTGAGATTCACCATGGCCATCCCGACTCTAAAGTTATAGGCTAGCCATTTCCATTTTAAAATTGGAGCCTATGTAGGGCAGACTCACTCTCGCAAGGAACATGCAAGGTAGGGAGGAGGGGAGGGAGGCAGGGAGAGAGGATCAGCCCCACTTCACAGATAAAGACACTGAGGCACAGCTGAGCTGTTCAGTGTCATCCAGTGAGCAGTGGCAGAGCTGGAATCTGGGCCCTGAGTTAGTGACTCATGCTCAGCTTACCATGAATAATTATACTTGTTGATTTTTTCTTGAGACACACACACACACACATACACACATATCCCCCAAATTCTTAGGGAACCATTTTCTGCTTTTCTGGCGATAGGCAGGGGACTGAATTCTTGTGCCTCTGGTGTACGGGGAACTGATGCCCTGCATCAGGTTATTTCAGTGTCACACAGGCCCCCGAGTGCTGTTTCCCAGTGAGCCCTGTATTGCTCCCCTCTCCACCTCTGCGCACTCTCTGTAAGCACCTGCAGAAGCCAGCTCGCTCTCAGCTGGTTCCCAACCCACTCCCTGGTCCTTCCTCTCCCATCCCCTTGGCCCTGTGCTCTCAGCCCCCTACCCTTGGGACTGGGGATTGGATTGTATAGTGCAATTTCGGGCAAAAAGTCCCCTTGGGGGGTGGGTCCACGGCAGTGCGTCGGCAGTACCTGATCCCCCAGGATAAAACAAGATGCCTGTTCCTAGAGTATCATGGTTACTGTAAGATTTTGTGAGCAGTGGTGGAGGTTAGGTAATTTAACTGTTTAAACGATTGTTTTTGTGTTTGAGTATATATAGATGTAGAATAGAAGGAAAAAAAAAACACTTCAAAGTGGCAGCTTGGGCTTTTAATGCCAGATTTCCCTGAGCAGGGCTGGGCACTGGTGTGTTGGGAGAGGGTAGCAATGAGAACAGATCTAGGAAAGGAAGGGAAGGAACAGGTAGGCACAAGGCACAAGTGTGGGTGGGGACACAGAGAGAGGTCATACGGCCTGGCGTCAAGGGCCTGGGCTCTAGAGGCCAGCATCTGGGCCCAGCCCCAGTTTCACCACTTTGTACCTGGACTACCAGGTGAGCTCCTGGGCCTCTTGTGTCTCCGTCTCATCATCTCAAAATGGGGCAATGTTTATCTTAAGGATTTTGTTTTCAGAATTAAATGGAATAATGCACCTCCAGAGCTTATTACAGCACCTGGCAGGTGAGGTGAGCTGCATTCACGGGATCTATTACCGTTATCAGGGTCAGAGGGCTCCTCAGGGGAGCTGTGACAGCATAGGTCTTGCTTTTTTTGTTTCTAGAAAGGAGCTGGGAGAGGGAGTGAGTGTCAAATTACCCATCCTGCCCTGAAGGCTGAGGGGTGGTGAGAGAAGCCCTGTGGGCAAGTGAGCCCCAGCATGGGCGCAAGGAAAGCTTGCAGAACGCCACGGAAGGTGGCTGGTCTTTCCCTTGGCATGTGAGCGCTTGTGAAACAGGAGCTCTCATCTGCATTTATGTTTACTTTCTGTTGACAGTCAATGTAAAAAAGGAATCATTTCAAATATTCCACCAGCAGACAAGCGCTTCCGAACAATGCAGAACTCAGTGTGAAATGATGGGGAACAGACACTTGACTCACCTGATGCGGCAATTCTGGTGAATCACGTGCTCACGTTTCATGAATTTGCAATGCCGGGATTAAGAACAGAAACAAACAAATAAACCAAAAACTTCAGTCCTGAAAGGGTGTGAGTTGAAGGAAGGGGCCAGCTCTGTGCAGAGGTGAGTATTCCTGTTGCATGAATGAAATACAAAACCGGGTTGTACCGGGTAAGAGAAATGGGAGCTGGGACAGGAGTGGCCCCCTCTCTCCCCCTCCCCAGCTCTGAGAACAGCTTTCTTTGTTGAGAGAATACACCTGAGGCAAGCCTTCTTCGCTTCTCCTCCCACTCACATCCAGGTAAGTCCTGCCAGGTGCCCCGGTGGGAATAAAGCATCCAATGATACTTCACAGACTCCTACATGAAATCAAAGCTTTGCTCACGTCCTTTCACTGGAATAAAGAAATGAAACGGACGCTGCCCTCAGAGGTGCCAGACCAAACCCGCATGTTTGGATTCCTTCTACAGAAAACCATTTGTTTTGGGTTCATTTCGGTATTTATAGCAGTGCACATGTAACACATTTCAATCCACGTGAATAGTTCCCAATTGCTGAAGCAAATTAATCTTTCACAAGCCACTCAGCAGTGAGGTTAGAAGATAAACAGTAGGTGAAACAGTACCCGCTCCCCTGTACGTGGACCTTCTTATTACAATAAACTCCTACATTTGAGCTTGCTACATCCAATGACTGCCACTCTCTCCGTTCATGTGGCAGCCCCAGCTGCCCCCTGCCACCTCTGCCCTGCTGAGGGAGTTCTCTCATCAACTGCCTGGGTGAGACATGCTGCCGTTTTCAGTTTGGAAGGAAAAGCCTGTAAATCTGCTTCCTGGGAAGGCAGACACTGCTGAATCGTCATCTGCCTCCAGAATGCAGGAAACATCAATTTCATTGCAGCTCGTCAGAGCTGCAAACACCTGCCACTTCCTTTCTCAGTTGCAATTAATATGCTGCATCTCAACATCCCTTGATTCCAAGCAGCCTAACACTGCCGAAGTCCAGGTTTAAATGAAACAGTATAAGCTGAGGTTATTTTTCACAGTTTTAGAAACATGAACTTGTGTTTTTATTGCCAAAGAAGCACTACAAATAGTTGGGGAGATAAGTCTTTGTGCTTGAGATAAATGTGAGAAGAATAGGTTGATGATTATAATAAAAACGGCTCTTTATTTTATTTTTTTTATTTCTTTGGGAATGGTACTTGTTTATCTTTGTATTTACTTGCGGGTGGAGGAATAATGTTCTTTCTGTATCCTTACATCTAGCACAGGGTTGCTGAATCCCACAGGTATTTGGAAGATGTTTATTAAACACATAAATAAATGAATGGTTTGGGAGAGCAAGTTTAAGAACGGTCCTCTTGGTCCAGCTTACGTAAAATTCTGAAGTTTTCATTGTGAGCCTTTTGGTTTAACTTAGAAGCTGTGTGAGACTACGAAATGTGACCTGAGGCTGGGGCTTTCTGTCTCATTCAGAGTCCTAAATGGCTCAGCCTTGATCACAAGTGTTATTTTATGGGAAAGTGAAGGCTCCGTCTGTTTTCATCATAATCCTACCCATACCGTATACACAGAAACTGTCTTCAAATGGTACAATGTTTTACCTTTTGAGGTCTTAGAACTTTCTCTATTGCAATCATTTAACATAGTTCAACAGCCACAATATTTGTATCCTTTTGGAAATGATCATTAAAATGGTTTTTAAGTACTGGGAAAACTGAAAGCCCGTGTAAGTAGAAGGCTGTTAAATATGAGGTCTGTGTTTTAACTTGGCCAGATAAGACTCAGCCTTAAACCGCAGAACATAATCCTTGGAAGGGAAAGTGAGCAAACTGCTTCTCTCATCTATCAACAGAATACTGGGGTCAAGAACCACCTTCTTTCTTGCCCCTCTTGGGAGAATCTTTCTTTTAAACCAAAATAGAACAAATTAAAATAAGTGGCAATTAATCCTTTTGCACAAAAACAACCCAGACACTACATATCTGAGCATCATCTGTTAAACGTATGCAAGCAGCAAATGGTGACCGGGCTTGAATAATTCTACCCATTCTAGAAGGAAAACTGAAGTTGTGTATCTTTCTTAAAATGAATTAACATTCCTACGCGTCTGTAGTCTTACCTCTGAATGCCTGATGGCAGAAAATATTATCTTGACTATCTCCATAAATCTTTAATACTATACAACTTATTGCCCCAAACCTCTGGGTTACTTGCATATTAAATAGCTTATATACCAATAGCTTAGTGCTAATAGGTCTTCTCCAAATTATAACACAGGAAAACCAGAATAATGAGGAAATCATATTAGCCGTTTCCACCAAATATACAAATAAATAAAAATAGATAAATAACCCTAAGTGGCACAGTTTTCAGAGAGAGAGAGAGAAAGAGAGAGAAATAGATGCTTGTAAATATTTCCTAATAATAGAATTCAGGCACTAGAAGACCTGATTATTAAAAGAAAAAAGAAAAGAGAAAGAAAAAGGAAGGAGAGAAGAAAGAAAAAGAACTACAACCTTTGGAACTTGGTATATGCATGGAAAGGTTGTGTTTTAATACCACCCAAAATGTTGGCTGACTCAGGAAATCCAAGCACACTTCTAATTTCCGGCTTCTCAGCTGACCAGATTGGTGTGCACGGACAGCATCTCGGACAAAAGTGGTTTATGGGTTAACTTATACTGAGGTAAGTTAGCTCTCCAGGCAGTTGCAAAGCACCATTTGTCCACCAATACATTTAAACACTTGTAGAAATGACAGGCCAAACATACAACAAAGAGTTCTTCAGTCTGTCTTATGTCAATGATGGACTGACTCCTCAAAGAATCCCACTGAGGGAAAACAATCAAATACTTTATGACAACAAATCATCATTTAAAATCTTTTCTTTGGTTCCCCTATGAACAGTCAAGATGTCCCAGGAATCCCACGCCAGTGCACAAACTCCATCTCCCAGCTTTCTTTTCACATTGAAAATGTCATCAAAGAATCCATTACCCACTTTGGGATTTGGTAAATGGGACCACTGCTCCCCACTCTACCTTGAAGGCAGAGGTGGCCTTGTCTTGTCGTGGATTTCCTGGGCAATCCCTGGAGACAGTGTCAGAGATGTTTAGACCTAAGACCACCACTGAGGAGCATCCCTCACCTGGATCACTAGAATGTTCATTTTTAGTAGCAGCATCAACCTCACCAATATTTTATCAACAAATGAAAGAGTTTTATAATATTTTTTGCCATTACCAATAGTTACAAAAAAAGTGCTTCAAAATTATTCATTTTCTAGAAACGTTTTTCACTATGTTGCAGCGGCAATAAGGAGAGTGCTCTGGGGGGAAAAAAAAAAGCTTTTCTAAGCCAACAGCATTTGGTGTTAACTAACAGTCCTGCTGGTATGAAGTCAAAGTTTTATTTCCTTTTTTCCTTCTTTTTTTTTTAAAATAAAATTAAGGCTCAAATGTTCTATTAAACTCTCATTGCTTATGTATATTATATTAAGGCTTATAACTACACCTGGTAAATTAAATTCACCCTGGATTGAATTAACACCTGCTATATGAATTATTTGCTTTATGTAATCAGTAATCTCAAGGTTTCTTCTCTTTCTCTGGAAACACAATTTAAATATTAACCTAATCTTTAAACTGCGGCTGCTTCTTTCTGACATTTGGAAACCGGTCATCCATGCAAAAAAAAGGCAAATATGGATATATTAATGAAAAGGCAGCTTCTTAAAAATCTTTAGATGTGTAACTCAATGAATTTGGGAAGGGAAAATGATGAAAGCAGCACGAAAATCAATCTCTGTGTCACTTTCTACGGAAAACAATGCTGATCATCTGTCACGGTCACCTCCAATTTAAGAGACCCACTGAAGGTGACTGCCAATTTCAAAAGAGTCTTTGTATTTTCTTCATTATAATCCCTGGAAGGATCTTGGGCAGCTGGAGTACATATGAGAGGATCTTAAATTCTTTTAAAAATATTGCAGGGGGGCTTCCCTGGTGGCGCAGTGGTTGGGAGTCCGCCTGCCGATGCAGGGGACACGGGTTCGTGCCCCGGTCCGGGAAGATCCCAAATGCCGCGGAGCGGCTGGGCCCGTGAGCCATGGCCGCTGAGCGTGCGCGTCCGGAGCCTGTGCTCCGCAACAGGAGAGGCCACAACAGTGAGAGGCCCACGTACCGCAAAAAAAATATATATATATATTGCAGCATGGTGTAAGTTACGTTCCAGGTTTGACATATCCTGTGAAAGGAAGAAGAAGAGAGTGAAGGGTGCTTGGCCTGATCTGGTCCTCGGCTTGCTCCCTGTGGGGCTTCCTCATGTCCTGCTCAGCTGACAGCCCCTGGAGAATATGAAGCTTTCAAAGCGCTGGTCTTCAGCCTTTTCTTGTACGCGTTGTTCCTCTAAGGAATCCACCAGTTTGTCCCTTTGCTCAATTACTTGCATCATCTTGGTGAGTATTTCTTGCTCCTCATTCAGATCATTCTCATCTTTCTGGCTCTCTACAGAAACAAACAAACAAATAAAAATAAGTAAAAAATAAGAACAAACTAAAACACCCACATTGGACTTCAGGTAAGATTTGACCCCAGGAGAACTTTTGGCACGGGCATTCTTGACTGTTCTGGACTTGTTCTGCCCTTTAATTTCCATGGAGAAAACAAGGAAATGAATTTAACACCAGGGACCTGCCCTCCAAGTCACAGATTAGAAAGGTGGGTGCTTTGTGCTGCTGTCAGCTCGGTTTTCATCTTGAGACTCTATATAAAGTGACAGGGAAAACCCCTTTGTGAGAAAAAGAAGTTAATACCAGCCAAGTCCTGCCAAGCCCTCCAACCTGCCCTCCCCTCACAAAAAAGAAACCAACAAGGCAACACAAAGGCGGTTTCCCCTAAACATGTCTGAGCAAAGCGATCTGTGAGAAAAGTTTCTCAGTAAACCATCCGCGTCAGTGGAAGCTATTTCAATGATGAGAATCCTTTTTTCATTTGTAGTTAATGACAAATTGCAGCCTTTGAATAGAGACCAGGCGGCAGCCAAGTGAGGTTATGGCTGGCCGCTAGGAGGATGTTTCCACACTGTGACTATGCTTCTCCCTGAGTACATGACCTTCTTCCTAATTGGCCCGAGACATTCGATTGCCTCAGGGAGACAAGATTTTTATAAAAGGAAGGAAAAGAGTAAGAAACAGGTAGTAATGACTTTCTGACACTCAAAATAGGATTTTAAAGGCAGATTTTAAATCTTGTCAACCAGATTATTGCCTTGGGAGAAGACTCTATATAGCTCTTCCTACTTAACACACTGGGACTAGGTGGTGGGCCGGATACCAGAGCAGAGATGGTACCACTGTCTCTTGCATCAGGCTGACGTCTGAGAACAGTGTCAGGAATAAGGTACATATGACAAAAGGGAAATAAAGAGGCACCGTTCTCTTTGCAGCTCATGTTTGATGGGAGGGAGGAGAGAGAGGCCGGAGAAGATAAAGGTGAGGGCCCTGGGCTCCAGTCTCTCCGTTCTGGGCCTTGGAAGCCCCCAAAGAGGCAGGGAATGTCACATCATTTGATGGGAGCACTGGGGGGCTGAGGGACTCTTGCCCTGCCCCTTGCTTGGAACTCTGGGAAGAGGCCAGCTGGAAAGGCGCCCTGTGTGTAAACGTGGGACAGGTAGAACTTCATGGCTGAGCAGAGAAGAGGGGTCTGGGTGTGGCTCCCCAGATCTTGATCTGCTGTGTGTGGCACACATTGGTAGAGCCTAGAAATGTCCACTTGCCCCAGAGGTGCAAAGGTAGACGGCCACTGGGCCTGCCATGGGGCTCCCCATGATGAGGGATGGAGTGGCCTCACAGTGGAGACTGTCTGGCCAGGCTGAGTGGAGGATGTGCTGAGGTGAGGCTGGGCGAGGCCAGGAGTGAGGCTCCAGGCACGCTGAGAGAATGGCCAGGCTATGGGTCAGGCCAGCCACACACCTTGGCTGCAAATGCCAGCAGAGACAGTGACGGCCTGATGACAGGAGACAGCTATGTGGGAGTCAGTGAGTCAGAGAAACCCACACAGACTTCCAGTGCTGTCAAGTCACACAAACCCGCCTCTCGCCATTACCTGGAGGTCACCTTAAGAATCAAGCAGATGCAAGGGGTGGCAATCTGCAAGACTGAACATTTTCATCCCCCAAAGACTGAGCATTTCCTAGAGGGATGGCATCAGCCTAAATTATTGCAGCAGACTAAGTTTACAAGAGAGGGATAAAAAAAGTTCCCTTTCCTCCCTCCCTCCCTCCCTCCCTCCCCCTCCCCCTCGCCTCCCCCTCCCCCTCCCTCCCTGTCTCCCTCCCTCCCTCCCTTCCTCCCTTCCTTCCTTCCTCCCTTCCTTCCTGCCTTCCTTTTCTTCTTGATAACTAGTGGTATGAAGGTTTCGTGCAAGATGACAAGGCAAAATGAAGAAGCCATATTTTTTTGTATACCCCAGAAGAGTGAGAAGATGTATGACCATCATTCTTTAGTAAGAATTTTTAAAAAAAAAAGATTCAAAAGTGACTAATGGAGTCTTTGGTGGTATGTATTTTACCACCCTGATATGGAGCAAATTAAAATTTTTATGAGATGTGTAAGTGAGATATTAGTTATATTGTACAGTTTGTTAATTTAGGTACACTTCAGTATTCATGCCCCTTATTTGATTATCAACACAAAAAAATTAAAATTCCTCTCTCAGTTTTGGTTTGTCAATGATGGAACCATCTGAGCCCCTTCGGACGAATAAAAGATGATGTATGCCACTTTTATCCATTCTGTACAGAGCAGTTCTCTAAGGATTTTGTTAGAAATAGTTTTCTACTGCTATAAAGAAACAATCTACAAACACTACTATGTGAAAAAGAACAGGAGACCCCCAAGTCTGTGATGATCTGTTCCCAAGTCTTAGACCCATCATTTACGTTGAGCATGCTTTTTAAGTTCTCAGGGACTCGGTTTTCTAATCTGTGAAATGGGGATAAAATACCTAAATAAGAACGATCATGATGAAAATGTCTCATATTTACTAAGGGCTTGCTCTGAAGCAGGTAACCCATAGGTAGGTGCAATGTTCGGTCCATGAGGTATACAGAAATGATTTAACTTGCTCTTTCAGACTTAGGTCTAAATGTAGGAAAGCCATGCACGGATCTGGCCCCCCAAACATACAGGCACAGAACAGAGTGAATATGCCTCGCAGGCTGGAGCCTATGAATGCATAAATCAGTATATGGTGTCAATTAAGTTTATTTCAACTCTCCCTCCTTCATGGTGAAAATAATTTTCTCATGTGTGATGCCCTGGCCCAGCCCGTGGTGGGAAGGATGCTTCCTTTCCATTCCCCAGTGCCTGGCAGAACCAGGCCTGCCTTCTTCTGTGCTCCCAAAGCACGTAAGTCATGACCCTCATCTCACTGTGTCATAACTACTGGTCTGGGTGTCAGTCTCCCGAGTGAGGCCACAGGGCAGGGTTGCTCTTCTCCATCTGCCAGGCCCACTCTAGATTCTCAACAAATATTTCTTAAATGAATGGATGGATAAGTGAATGAATGCGTGACTAAATGACTTTGTTCCTATTAGCACATGGGATGGAGCTAAATGCTGCTCTCACGGCCCCAGTGAATGAAGCTAAGAAGGACCTGCTGTGCTCTGGTGGGGGCAGAGGAAGGCTGGCTTTGTGCCCCCTCTGACTTCCAGGCTGGTGACACAAGGCAGGAAGAGCGCTCCACTCTGCAATGTGCAGCATGTTCTGGTCACGTGTCTTCATGGGGGAAAACGTCTTTAACAAAGGCCCCAGACATATCACCATACTCACCCTCCTTGAGCATTTTTTCTCTTAATTTCTGCTCCAGTCTGCTTTGATGATCTTCTAATTCTAGTTCTCGGGCCCTGGGGATGAGAGAATGTTCAAACTTTGTAAATACTGGAGATCTGTGTAGAAATATTGACTAACAAACCCATTGACCGTAGCAACTGCATTCTTTTTTCTTTATTAAAACTGGGGTCTTGGGGGCTTCCCTGGTGGCGCAGTGGTTGAGGGTCCGCCTGCCGATGCAGGGGACATGGGTTCGTGCCCCGGTCTGGGAAGATCCCACATGCCGTGGAGCGGCTGGGCCCGGGAGCCATGGCTGCTGGGCCTGCGCGTCCGGAGCCTGTGCTCCGCAATGGGGGAGGCCACAACAGTGAGAGGCCCACGTAACGCAAAAAAAACCACTGGGGTCTTGGAATATCTCAAAACTGAAAGTTTTGCTGCTGCTACTGCTGCTGAGATATGCTGGACTCAAGAGATGATGGGGAGTTGTAATGTGCTCTCAGCAAGCTTTTGGAAGGCCACCCAGGACTGGATTGTGAAGAAATGACTAGAACAGTAGAAGCAATGACAATCTGAAGCTCTCCTCTCTTTTAGGGGCAACGTGACTTCAAGTATCACCTCTAACAACTCCCAGATCTCTGACTGTGGTAAACAAGGAGGAAAGAGGAGTGAGACATCCTGTCCGGGTGGAGGCAGAATACTAGACAACTACCCATCTGGTTGTAACTGACGTGGGAAGAAGAATCAGCGATGTTCTGGAGGAGTCAAGCCGGAGTGCTGGGGGCTCAGTGTGTCCACCGACAGAACAGCAAAGTCAAGAAGTGAAGTTAGCTTTCGGTGAAGCTCAGACAGAACTTCATGACCTTTCCATGGCTGGGGATAGCCCATGTATGTCAGAGTATGTGTGTAAGCTTCCCACAAGCTGGGCCATGTGGTAATGTGGAGGTTCTGCAAACCTTTGGGAGTGCAGGTCTGGCATTCTCAGGAGAAATGAGGACCACAAATGGATGAGGCATGGGTCAGAGGTGATAGGTGAAGCCACGTAATCTCTAAAAGGGAGGCTACAGAGCAGCGGTTCCCAAACTTTTTGGCACCAGGGACCAGTTTCGTGGAAGACAAGTTTTCCACGGACGGGAGTGGGGGCCGGGGGACGGGGGGCAGGTTCAGGTGGTAATGCGAGCGATGGGGAGCAGTGGGGAGCGATGGGGAGCGATGGGGAGCGATGGGGAGTGATGGGGAGCGGCAGATGAAGCTTCGCTCGCTCGCCCACTGTTCACCTCCTGCTGTGCAGTGCAGCCCGGTTCCTAACAGGCCATGGACCAGTACCGATCCACAGCCCGGGGGTTGGGGACCCCTGCTATAGAGGAAAAAAAGGTTTGAAGACAGGACCTTGGGAACACCTACATTTAGAAGCCAAACAAAAGAGGCAGAGCCAGGGAAGAAGCGAGCAAAAGGTTGGAAGGGTAAACAAGAAATGCAGCATCACAGAAGCCAAGAGAGGAAAGTTTCAGGAGAGAAGAGAGAGATCAAGGGTGTCCAATGCTACAGAGACACTGAAGAGGGTGAGCGCTGAGTCTAGGTCCCTGGGTTTGACGTGGAGGCGGGGGGGGGGGCGGGGGGGGGCCCTTCCCTTGCAGCCCCACCTGCAGGCTGCATGTGTATCTGCTATAGCTTTGGGTCACTTACTATACCCTGTTGTCGCTGTCATTTTTACTACTTCTACTATTACGTGGGCCAAGGTCCATGCTTTGTTCAATACTCTCCCTTTTGTTATTGACACTCAACTTCCCTTGGCCCACTCTGGTAGCCAGTGGAAACGCACCACTCAGATCTTCCTTTAAGAGAGAACCCTGGAAGGAGTGTAGTGTGTAGTGAGCTGACTGCTGGAGCAGAATCCACTTCACTGCTGTGTTGAGGCCACACTGCCCCTGAGCAGCTCCAGCCAGTGAGCGAGCACAGTGGCGGTGCTGGAGCTGGGCCATTTCTGCCCCACTTCGGACTCCTCGGATGGGCAGTCTTCGCTCTGGGGCTCCCTTCGCCTGGCTCAGGGCTGCACTGGGGTCTGAGGTTCCTCCTGCCAATTCTCATTCCCTCCCCTCTCCTTTTACAGATGTCAGGACTGCATGGGGTCTGAAGACTTCCCTCTCACTCCCACTCCCTCTCTCCTTTCTCCCAATACGTCTCTTGTACTTCTAATTCTGTCGTGGCACCTGCTTTCCCAAGGGACCCGAAATGACACACCAGTGTAAGACGTTTCTCCTGGTTCAGGCAGGTCTTTCTCCAAACTAAAACCTATCCTTTACCAGAGCTCCCACCTGCCTTTGTCTAGCTCACACATCCGAGTTCTCCTCTTTGGCCTCTGGTGGAGGAGAAAGTTCCCTCTGACAGCGTACCAAGGAGTGACCACAGTCACCGAGCTGTCACCACCCACCTGACCTTTGCCGGCAGGGCCTGTGCACTGACTGCTCCTCCTACAAACCTCCATGGAGCACTTGCTATGTTTTCTCATTCCTCTCATGCTGTGTGCTTGCGTGTCTGTCTCCCCTGAAACCATGAGATCCTCGAAGATAGGGACTATGGCCTGACTCATCTCTACTTCCACAGTACCCAGCACATTTCCTAGCACATGGAATGTGCTTGATACTTTTTTGTCAATGAACTTTATAATTCACACCTGGACCAAAGGCAGACGATACAGTTGTATAAAAAGGGCTTTGTAGTCAGGCGGAGATGGACAAATTACTTAGTTGTTTTGAGTCTCAGCATGTACATCAATTTTAAAAAATAGTAATAATAAAAGTAATAGCTACAGATGAGCCCTTCTTCCCCATTCCTGGCATTTCCTTCATGTCAGTGGAGCTCAAGGAGTATAATTCCTGGCTTCTTCTCTCCACTTTCATGCTTATGCTCACTCTCACCCCAGGGAAGGTGAATTTGGGAAGAACAGACTAGGGGAACTCAGCTCACACCCTTTCTCCCTGGGGATCAGCCTGCCTGCAGCAAACATGTGTTCTCTGTTACTCTGAGCCTTGCTATGGGTCTAGGGCAAGATTTCTCAATCTTGACACTACTGACATTTTGGGCTGGGTAATGCTTTGTTGGTGAGGGAAGCGGGGTGCCCTGTGCGTTGCAGAATGTTCAGTAGCACCCTTGGCCTCTCCGCACTAGATATCACTAGCACCTCCCAGTTGCGATAGACAAAAATGTCTTCAGACATTGCCAAATATCCTTGGAAGGAGGAAGTGAGATGGAAATTGCCCCCAGGTGAGACCCACTGGTCTAGGGTAAAAGCCTTACCCCTAAGAAGCAAGTGATTCGCTACCTTTTGTGACAGATGAGTGTGTCTAATTCTGGGGTTGGGTAGTATAGTAAGTTGCATGGTGAACTCCCAAAAGATATGTCCACATCCTAACCCCTGGAACCTTTGAAAGTGACCTTATTTGAAAAAGGGTCTTTGTGGATATAATTAAGTTAAGAACCTTGAGATAAGAATATTCTGGATTATGCCAGTGGGCTCTAAACCCAGCGACAAGTGTCCTTGCAAGAGACAGAAGAGAAGACATGGACACACAGAGAAAGAAGGCTGCATGAAGACAGAGGGAGAGATTGGAGTGATGCGGTCACAAGCCAAGGGATGCCTGGAGGCACCTGACGCTGGAAGGGGCAAGGAAGAATTCTCCCCCAGAGGCCGCGAAGGGAGCATGGCCTTCCTGACACCTCGATTTCAGACTGTCTTCCAGAACTGAGAGAGAATACATTTCTCTTATTGTAAGCCACCCCGTTTGTGATAATATATTAGTCCAGCCCTAGGAAATGAATATAGTTAGCAAGCCCAGTTGGGCTCTCATATTTAGCCGAGCTAGCCATAATCAGTAATAAACACTTTATTTTGATATTCTGGGTCAACTATTGACCCAATTGTCTTATTTCTCACCCGGCTCAGAACCCAGGCAGAGAAGAGGAAAAGAATTTTATTAGACCCCTTCAAAGACTCCCAAAATTAACTCTCAAGGTTGGGGTGAAAATGAAATAAGACAGCGTAAGTGAAAGCACCCAGTACAACTTGTGGTGCTTAGTCAGTTTATATTAAATGTTACTTCCTTTCCCTCCAGAATGGTGACAGGTAGAATGACCTTCAACATTTTCAGAGTACGGGAAGATCCATCTCTACTTTCCGATCTCCCAGCCAGACTGCAACCTCTCATTCAGAGGACAGCCAGACCGATCTCCACCTTCAATCCATTAAAGCCACAAGGAAGTGGTCAGGCGATTTCAGCAAGCCCTTCCCATGATTCACACACAGAAGCCAGACACATGCTTCCCCACTGCAGGTGTGTGACTGCAAGTGGGTCCCCCCTGGTGTGGGGGACAGGGATGGATTGAAAGTGTCTTATCCAAATGCCCTCCAGCTCCAGACCCATTACCTGAAATCATTTTAGCCATAGGACTCCACAGCAGAGAATAGACAATTGGAGATTCTCTGCACTAATGCCAGCATGATATGCAAGACATCAAATGTCAATTTGTCTCAATCACAATTCTGTATGCACAAGAAGAAAACATCCTGAGACGTCAACCCAGGAGGGTGGGCCACCCCACTCCCGCCCTCTTTGCTTTTAGGCCTCGCTGTTATCTGTGTTGCCTTACTTACATGATCAGTAACTCCGACTCATATCGCATTAATTTATTCTTCTCCAGAACCAGCTTAAACCATTCCTGCAAAAGCTGTGCTTCATCCTGTGTGCCTGAATCTGCTTAAGAAATCAACGGCAAATGGGTTAGATTGGCATTTCTCTTCCCACGATCAAACTGCTTTGGAGCTACTTCAGGGGGCCATGTTTGTAGCAAAAAGGGCTCTGCAGGTGCAGCCCGCTGACGGCTTGTTGATGCCTCAAGATCATGGACATGACAAATAAAACCCACCTGTGCGTGCTCTGGGGGAGGTCCTCCTGGACATGTAGGGCATGAATACTTCAGCTCCATGAGCCATATACCCTTGACAACGGCCTGCCACTAATGATCCCTCTCCTGCCTACCTGTATGTCCTCCATAAAACTTCTATGCAGGGCTTCCCTGGTGGCGCAGTGGTTGAGAATCTGCCTGCCAGTGCAGGGGACACGGGTTAGATCCCTGGTCCAGGAAGATCCCACAGGCCATGGAGTAGCTAAGCCTGTGAGCCACAACGACTGAGCCTGTGCTCTAGAGCCACGAGCCACAACTACTGAGCCTATGAGCCACAGCTACTGAAGGCCATGCAGCACCTAGAGCCCATTCTCCACAACAAGAGAAGCCACCACAATGAGAAGCCCGCGAACCTCAACGAAGAGTAGCCCCCGCTCACTGCAACCAGAGAAAGCCCACGTGCAGCAACGAAGACTCAACGCAGCCAGAAACAATAAATAAATAAAATAATTTATTTAAAGAAAAAAAAAAACTTCTACACATTTGTGCATCACATCCTCCATCAAAGAAAACCCTAGTAACCCTGATGGTTACTATCTCCTCTTCTTCTGAATCAAATGCCTACTGAGTGTCCAGGTAGGGTGTGGCTCCCTTTATGGGGCAGGGAAGCTCACACTTCATTTAGTCGCAGAGGAGCAGTAATTGGCATTTTGAATTTTTGCACAAAGCCAAATGATGGGGGAGAAAAAGGTATTAGCTTTGAATCTCATAGGGAAAAAGTTATATCTGTTCACTCTTATAACTTAGATTATGACCTTTCTTCCTTTATTAAACAGAAGAATAACCATGAGAAAATTGATATTAGATATTCAGTGTTAGATGCTAAATGTTAAGATAATAAAATGCTAAAATCTGGGCATGTTTGAGAAGCAGCAACATGGGGTGGCTTTCTAGTATTTCACCCTGAAATGGGAACACAGGCTGTGTTGCAAAGCTCATGGCCATTCTCGAAGGATTTATCCTGAAGGGTCCCGTAGGTGGAGAGGGAAACAGGGCAGACAGAAGATGTGACCTTGGGCAAGTAGTTTAACCTCTCAGGGGCTCTGCTTCTTCATGGGGTAAACTGAACAAGAAGACACACAAGTAATAGAATGATAATAATGAGCTGCTGTTTATAATTCAGGGTTACGTGCCAGTCGATGGGCTAAGTACCTTATATTCAACTCCTCACAACAAACTCACCAGTAGGTTCTCTTGTTATCAAGTGGTTTCTTCAACCACTTGATGGCTGAAGAAACAGAGGTTTAAAAGATTAGAATAACTTGCCCAAGCTCACATTTAGTAAGTAGCAGAGCTAGGGCTTGAGTTCAAGGAAGCCTTATCCT
This sequence comes from Delphinus delphis, assembly GCF_949987515.2. Taxonomy (NCBI): domain Eukaryota; kingdom Metazoa; phylum Chordata; class Mammalia; order Artiodactyla; family Delphinidae; genus Delphinus; species Delphinus delphis. The sequence goes on along the minus strand of NC_082690.1, from coordinate 67,398,646 downwards.
AAGCCCATACTCTTCACTGCTTGTATACTCCTCCCCTATCCTCATCCCTCCCTCCCTCCCTTAGGCCTGTAAGGTAAATAACGCCCCTAGCACATTGCCTTGCACACAGCAAAGTCATCCATAAAAATGAGTACCCTTTCTCCCTGACTCCTTGAACACCCTTTTATTGATATGGAAACTGGGGTCCAGAGCAATTGATATGAAATGTCACAAATTATATATTTAGTTAATGTGCAAACGGATGTTACAATGCAGAACTTCTGATGAATTCATTCATCCATTCATCCATCCATTCAATAACACCTATTTATGGAACAGATGTCAGGTATTGCCTTAGGTACTGGGGATACAGTGATAGATAATGCCACGTATCACAAGAATTCTGGAGATAGTAAGGCATAGTTCCTGCTGAAAAGGGTATTATTGTTAGATAATCTTTTGGATCAGATGGACCAACAAGCTAAAATAAAGTAGAATATTAGAAAACTGTCACAACAACAAAGCAGCAAAAAAGGACTGGGAATACAGAGAAGGGAGGCTTTTCCTGGTCAGGGAGTGAGGGTGGGCTTCCCCGGAGGAGGCGATGTTTGAACTGGGACATTGAAGAATGGATAACACTTTAAGAGGAAATAATGAGGGTAGGAGAGGATATTCCAAGAAGAGGGAACAATATGATCAAAGACTAGGGGATAGGATAGAAGATGGTGGAGACAGAGATCAGGAAGGCCTAAGGGGACATGGAGGGGAGGATGATGAGACCTTTGAGGGTATGAAAATCTACATATAATAGAGGCCCCTTAGCCATGCTAAGGCTCTTGTACTTAATGCTGTAGATACAAAGGGACACTGAAGGTGGTTGGGTAGGAGAATGATACCTGGAGTTTCATGCAGGAGGGATTAAAAGGGGGAGAGAGATAAATAAGATGTTGCAGAGCACCAAGTTGAGCTTCCTGTGCTTTATAGCTTGTTCCCACTAGCTATGTATTTTACGAATGGCAGTGTATGTATGTCCATCCTAATCTCCCAATTCGTCCCACCCTCCCCTTCCCCCTCTGTGTCCACATGTCCATTCTCTACCGTCTACGCCTCTATTCCTGCCCTGCAAATAGGTTCATCTGTACCATTTTTCTAAATTCCACATATATGTGTTAATATACTATATTTGTTTTTCTCTTTCTGGCTTACTTCACTCTGTATGACAGACTCTAGGTCCATCCACATCTCTACAAATGACCCAGTTTCATTCCTTTTTATGGCTGAGTAACATTCCATTGTATATATTTACCATATCTTCTTCATCCATTCATCTGTTGTTGGACATTTAGGTTGTTTCCATGTCCTGGCTATTGTAAATAGTGCTGCAATGAATATTGGGGTATATGTATTCTTTTGAATTATGGTTTTCTCAGGGTATATGCCCAGTAGTAGTATTGCTGGGTCATGTGATAGTTCTATATTTAGTTTTTTAAGGAACCTCCATACTGTTCTCCATGGTGGCTGTATCAATTTACATTCCCACCAACAGTGCGAAAAGGTTCCCTTCTCTCCATACCCTCTCTAGCATTTATTGTGTGCAGATTTTTTGATGATGGCCATTCTGACTGGTGTGAGGTGATACCTCATTGTAGGTTTGATTTGCATTTCTCTAATAATTAGTGATGTTGAGCAGCTTTTCTTATGCCTCTTGGCCATCTGTACATCTTCTTTGGAGAAATGTCTATTTAGGTCTTCTGCCCATTTTTAAATTGGGTTGTTTGTTTTTTTAATATTGAACTCCATGAGCCATTTGTATATTTTGGAGATTAGTTCTTTGTCTGTTGCTTCGTTTGCAAATATTTTCTCCCATTCTGAAGGTTGTCTTTTCATCTTGTTTATGGTTTCCTTTCCTGTGCAAAGTTTATTTCATTAGGTCCCATTTGTTCATTTTTGTTTTTATTTTCATTTTTCTAGGACGTGGGTCAAAAAAGATCTTGCTGTGGTTTATGTCAAAGAATGTTTTTCCTTGTTTTCCTCTAAGAGTTTTATAGTGTCCGGTCTTACATTTAGGTCTTTAATCCATTTTGAGTCTATTTTTGTGTATGGTGTTAGGGAGTGTTCTAATTTCATTCTTTTACATGTAGCCATCCAGTTTTCCCAGTACCACTTATTGAAGAGGCTGTCTTTTCTCCATTGTAAGTTCTTGCCTCCTTATAGATAGCCAGTGGGAATAAGCTATAAAGCACAGGAAGCTCAGCTTGGTGCTCTGTGATGATCTAGATGGGTAGGATGGTGGGGTGGGGTGGGAGGGAGGTCCAAGAGGGAGGGGATATATGTATACATATAGCTGATTCACTTCATTGTACAGCAGAAACGAACACAACATTGTAAAGCAATTATACTCCAATAAAAAAAAGAAAGAAAGAAGATGTTATTCTTTCTTAGGTTTCTTGAATGAATGACTGGATGGATGAATGGACTAACTTATAAACCTGTTGAGTACCACCATCTTCTGAGCATTGTTTGTGGTGCTGAGGGACAGGGATGAATAAGCACTGGTTCCAGCTGTTCAGGAAACTGGGAGCTTGCAGTCCAGTAGGAAAACCAACACTGCACAGGAAAATAGGATACAATGTGCCCCCTGCCATGCAACACAGGAGGGAAGCAATTCATCTTGTGTGGAGGAAGTGCGGAAACCTCAGAGAGGAGACAGTAGGTGAGCTCAGCTTAAGTGGATGAGAGAGGCAGGAGGAGGTGAAGAACAAGGCATTCCAGGGCATAGTTGCTGAATGAAAGAATGAAGTATATAGACTGGAGATCATATATAACATAGAAATTAAGAGCCTATACTTTAAACTCAGGCTTGGGATCAAAATTCCATTCTCTGACCTATCACTGTGTGGGCTTAAGCTCTTAATAGCCTCCCTGAGCCTCAGTCTCCTCATTTGTTATAAAGATGCAGTGGAGGGCTTCCCTGGTGGCGCAGTGGTTGAGAGCCCGCCTGCCGATGCAGGGGACACGGGTTCGTGCCCCGGTCTGGGAAGATCCCACATGCCACGGAGTGGCTGGGCCCATGAGACATGGCCGCTGAGCCTGCACGTCCAGAGCCTGTGCTCCGCAACGGGAGAGGCCACAACAGTGAGAGGCCCGCGTACCGCAAAAAAAAAAAAAAAAAAAAAACTGCAGTGGGATCGCACACACAAAGACCTTAGCCCAGCCCTGCCACTTAGTTTAAGCTCAATAAATGGTAACAGTCATTATTCAAATCATATACATAATGGGAGAACACTTAGGGGTCATCTCTCCCAGTCATGGAGGCACATAGGAATTCCCTCTACCTCCCTCCCACCCCAGATTCTACTATAATTCTCCAAGGATGGTAGAATTCCCCGCTGTCCAAGAAGCCCACTGCAGGGCTGTGTACTCTTAAGTATTGAAAACTTCTTTCTTTTGATCTTTGACGGGTTGGCTGCAAGCCAGTGAGTCCAATTGTGCCCTCTCCAGGAAACTAGAGAACAGTAAGTCTACATTTTTATGAAAGATATTCAGATATTTGAAAGCAGGTCTCATGATACACTGAAGTGTTCTTATTTCGTCAGTACCTCCAGGTCATCTATCATTTTGTCATAAAAGAGCTACCCACTCTGTTTGCCCTCTAATTTCCCAGGACACATCTCAAGGAGAGTCCAGAATCAAACAACCCAGAGCGGAGAGACGCCCTTGCACCTTCACCCTGTGCCCTGGGATTGCAGAAGTCCTTTTAGCAGCAGTGTCTTCACCTGGCTCTTCCTAACTTGCAGTGGAATCTGGTCTTTCCACAGCAGGGGTGGTGAAGTCTGATGACTTTATGTTCTACTTGTGCAACTGATCTTTTTCTAGACCTAATTCAAGACTTTATGTGTGTCTTGTTAATGATCATCTTGTTTATTTTGTTCCATCAAGGGGAAATCTTTGGGATATTTTCTCCATCTGACACATTTCTCCTAGATTCGGGATTTCTGTGGAATCGATAAAAAAGGGCATCCTGTACCTTTACGCTATATTGAAAAACAAAACGTCAGATAGGACTAGACCAAGAACAGAGCCATCTAGCCCATTAGAGACCTTTGGGTGAGCCTGTTCTATAAACTTTAAATGCATGGCACCCAACTGGTACCATCCAGTCCACATTTCTGTATCTTGTCCACTAGGCTCTTATAAGAAACTTTAATAACAAAATAATTTCCTGAAACCAAGCTTCACAAAGCCTGCTTTGTCCATTGGCATGCCAAACCTCACAACACCACCCAGAAAAGGAAATGACATTTGTTTTCCAAAGCTTCTAAGTAAACACCAGTGATTCCTTAGTAATCTCTAAATTTCTTTCTCAATATTCACAATTTCTTTAACAATCCTTTCTAGAATTTTGACAAGGATCAGGACTCATGTTTCTTTCTCATATGAAAGTAGAAAATGTACTCATCACTAGTTTTTTGGTCCAGGAACTCTTCCTGAGTCTTCAAAGACTGAGGTATATCTGCAACTTATTTCAACACCAGGGGGTTAACTCAGTCAATCAACAAATTCTGATTTAGTAAGGCCACATCAAAGACACTACTCTCTGTATGTACGTATCATCTTTCACCCGGGCTCAGAAACCTGAATTCATTGCTCTCCCATTTTTCTCACCTATCCAGATTCAATTTCCTCATCTAGATATTTGCTTAACGTTTCTAGATTGAGGACCATTTTCCTTCATTAAGAAAACAAAAGCGGAGAGTAGAAAACCCTGCCTCTCCCCAATCATGTAATATTACACCATCTGCTTCAGTGCTGGGTCTATCCTTGCCTTGTTTTTAATCCAAAAGAAACAGCACTGTTTTGCCGTCTTTAGAGTATTTTTTGTTGTTGCTTTTCAGACTCAGCCTCTTTGCTACATTATACCTACAGGTTCAAGCCAGACTTTTATCCTGCCTTGCATGTCCCTTCTTCAATCTTTCTTGTGTGTCCTTCTAAAATCTGGTCCCTCAGAGAGTTCCCTGTGCAGCCTCATTGATTTGTATTGATGCTGTACTCAACAAACACAGGTTGAACTGAATCAATCAATTTAATTTACTTTTTTGAGTGGAATAATTTTCAACTTTATAGCCTACAGTTTATTTTTTAGACTCTTCCTTTCCTCAGTAGTCAAAATCACTTTTGGGGATCTCTGAACATGGAATCAAGTGCAGATTTCTAGGGAATCTGCTTTCCCAAAGCATTGGATGCAGGCAGCTTGTGCCTCTCCCAGGCTTGCCTTGCTCTCAACCTCAGCAATGTACTGAGATTTCCATCACCTCACTGCTACCCACCAGAGAGCTTCCTTGCAGGTCCTACTGAAGTCTCAAGCAGCATTGCCCCTCACCGCAGATGCAGTAGAGTGTAGTGGCAGTGGGCATGGGCTTTGAGATCGATCAGACCTTCTCTCCCACTTACAAATGTGTGACCTTGATCAAGTAACCTCACATCTCTCTGCCTCAGTCTCCTCTCTTGAAAAATGGGGGTGATCATAGTCGCTGCCTCCTAAATCGGTTATGAAGATTAAGTGAGATGATGCGTGCAAAATGCTGAGCATGGTGCCTGGTACATAGTAAACATTCAATAAACTGTTACCATTGTCATTACCACGCTGTTGTTTCTTCCAGTGTCAAGTTCTATAGTTCCATGTGGAGTATTTGCTGTATATCTTTAAACCTCAACTAGAGTGTAATCCCCGACTTGGTTACATATGGCTAAACTTTATCTGGTAACTTCACTTGAGATTAATAAAAGCTCTTAAATAATTATATATATTTTTTGTCTCCATGTAAACGGAAGGGTCACATGGCTGGCTGGATCATCAGCACTTGCTTGGGAAGAAGACTAGAGACTCTGTGCCTACACAGACTGTGTACTCAACCATGTCTCCAGCTGGTCCCATGGCTGCTGGTGAGCTGCAAGCCCTTCCAGGGCAGGGATGTGACTGCTACATCTGGGAACCAGGATGCAGCTAGAATGGCACGGCCAGAAGCGAGCAGCCTCTGGCTGTGAACAGAATAGCCCAGTTACCTAACCCTCGCTGCCACCCCTGCTTGTGACCACAGTCGACTGGTTCTTCCTTTGCTCCTGTGCCCTCACATCATGTTCTTTCCTAGGCAAAATGCAAGGATTCCACTTGCTTAAGTGAAATAAAGTAGTCAAAACTCAACACAAAACAACTTGTTACGGCTTCCCTGGTGGCGCAGTGGTTGGGAGTCCGCCTGCCGATGCAGGGGACACGGGTTCGTGCCCCGGTCCGCAAAGATCCCACATGCCGCGGAGCGGCTGGGCCCGTGAGCCATGGCCGCTGAGCCTGTGTGTCCGGAGCCTGTGCTCCGCAACGGAAGAGGCCACAACAGTGAGAGGCCCACATACCGCAAACAAACAAACAAACAAACAAAAAACTTGTTATTAATGGAGTCATGTAAATCAACCCACTTGTCCCTAAGTGAGCTCTCAAAAAAGCAAAGCAAACGTTGTCACTCCCTACTGAAATTCTTCTATAACCCCCATAATCAAGTTCAAATCACCTAGCCTGACAGCACTTAGTCCCTGCTTACATTAGAGGGAATGGCACTTAATGGTCCATAACTTTGTTCTCAATGGCCAATAACAGACTAAATGAACAATCCGTTCTTTAAAGTCGTGGCTTTTTAACCATTTCCTTTTGTCGGTAACGCTGAATGCTTCTCTGATTGTGTACTGGTGTGTTGTTTTTCCATGTTGGGTCTTGTGTTGCTCTCTGGTTCACAACTATCTAATTCTTTAGACATGATTTCCTGCCCCCTTAGAATCTATGAGAAGTCCTAATTTGGTTTTTGCTGCAATTCTCTCAATGCCCTCAACACCCTCAGTGATGTTCTGGAGCATGAACCGGCAGTAGAGTGATTACAGCCAGGATCCTCAGTAGCAGTGTGCAAGCATCTCCCTCAGACTGGCTGGGTTTCAGCCCCTGCCTCTTGTTCTCTGGCCTCTGGTCGGCTCTTAGATCCTGTGCTCATCCACGGGCCTATTTCATTTAAATCTCTAACCAGGCCTTCTGTACCCAGTGCTCTGGGTATGTTGACTTCCCACAGGCTCCTTACACATGATGGTGATAATTTAGAAAGCTGCACTGGGGGTCTGGCCTGATTCAGTCTTGGCAAAGCCAGGATGCTGGAAGGTAGCTCATGACCCCATTCTGGGAGCCAGAGGCTGCAGCTGAAAAACAAAAATTCTAGTCCTTCCTTTATTAAACAGCTTTTTGTTTTGTTTTGCTTTTAGCTACATATCTATTCATCATAAAGTTTTTCTTGCTTTGAATTTTATTGAAATGATAGCATACTATATGTGGTCTCTGCAACTTGCTCGTTTTAAATCCTTTCTATATGTTTCTAAAATGCCTCTATGCTGCTTATTCATTTTCACTGCTGTATATGTAATAGTCAGTTGTGTGTGCCACAGTTAACTGTTCTACAATTTATCCATTTTCCTGTTAATGGATATCTAGGTTGTTCTTAGCGGTTTGCTACTATGAATGATGCTGCTATAAACATTCTTGTATATGTCTTCTGATCCTTGTGGGCAAGAGTTTCTCTGGAATATATACTTAGGAATGAAATTCTTGAGCAGTAGGTATGCGAACGTTCAGCTTTACAGCATAAAGCCAAATTGTTTTCCAAAGCGTTGTGGCTGTTTACACTCCCACTAACATTGAATAAGAGCTCCCTTTGTTCCTCACCCTTGCCAAATACTTAGTATTAGATTTTATAAGTTTTGGCAATTAAATGGTTTAAAATAGTTTCTCACTGTAGTCTTAATTTGCATTTTCCTAATTACTAATGAGTATTCTTCTGTGAAATGTATATTTATGCCATTTGTCTATTTTTATATGGAGTTATTTGCCTGTCTCATTGATCTTTAAGAATTCTTTACATATTCTGGAATACTGAAAATTTGTTATATTTGTTGCAAATATATTTTCCAAATTAGTGGCTTTTCTTTTTTGGTTATATTTGTTACGAATGTATTTTCCAAATTAGTGGCTTATCTTTTCCTTTCCTTTATGGGGTCTATAGACTACCAAATTGAGGTCAAAAAGATTCTTAACTTTTCAAGTGCCATTTTCATATTAAAGTCTTTAATTTTTTTTTTTTTTTTTTGCGGTATGCAGGCCTCTCACTGCTGTGGCCTCTTCCGTTGAGGAGCACAGGCTCTGGACGCGCAGGCTCAGCGGCCATGGCTCACGGGCCCAGCCGCTCCGCGGCATGTGGGATCTTCCCAGACCAGGGTACGAACTCGTGTCCCCTGCATCGGCAGGCGGACTCTCAACCACTGCGCCACCAGGGAAGTCAAGTCTTTAATTTTTATGACATTGATTACATTTGTTGCAAATATATTTTCCAAATTATATGGTTAAAGATAAGGTTCAATTTTATTTCTTTCCTATATGGAAAACCAGTTGTCCCAGAATCACTTACTTTCTGTGAACTGCAGTGATACTGCTGGCTTATATCAAGTTTTCATATATGTAAGATTATGTTTGGGTTTTTGTTTGTTTGTTTTTTAACGTTTTGGCCACGCCATGCAGCATGCTGGACCTTAGTTCCCTGACCAGGGATCGAACCCGCGCCCCCTGCAGTGGAAGTGTGGAGTCCCAACCACTGGACCACAAGGGGAGTCTCATGTTTGGGTGTTTTGGTGGCTTTCAGTAAAGTATTAAAGTTGGCTCCATAAAGGTTGTGCACATTTTTTTTGTTAGATTTATTCCTAGGTACCTCCTGTTTTTATGTTAATGTAAGCAATATCTTCTTTGTTATGTCATTTTTTAGAAACCAATGCTGAGATATGGAAATGCAATTGATTTTTCTACTTTGATCTTATTTCCAATTACATGATATAGGCTCTTATTATTTAAAAAAATTATCTGTACATTCCTTTGGGTTTCCATGTGGTTAATTCTATCATCTGGAAATGACAAAAGTTTGTTTCTTCCTTTCCAAACCTTGTGCCATTTTATCCTTGTCTTACTGTACTGGTTAGGGTCTCCTGTGCAATATTGAATAGAAGAGGTGATGGCAGGCATCCTCTTTTTTCACAGATTTTAAAAGAAATGCTTCTGATGTTTTACCATTAAACAATGGTATTTGCTACAGGGTTTTGGAAGATACCCTTCAAATTAAGAAAGTTCTGACCCAGCAATTTTACTTCTGGGTATTTATCCTAAGAACACAAAAACACCAAATTGAAAAGATATATGCAGCCTTATGTTCATTGCCGCATTATCTACAATAGACAAGATATGGAAACAACCTAAGTGTCCACTAATAGATGAATGCATAAAGAAAATGTGGTATATGTACACAATGGAATATTACTTGGCCAAAAGAAGAATGAAATCCTGCTGTTTGTGACAACACGGATAGACCTTGAAGGTATTATGCTAAGTGAAATAAGATCACACAGAGAAGGATAAACACCATATGATTTCACTCATATGTGGAATTAAAAAAAAAAAGAACAAACAAAATAAAACAAAAACAAGGTCATAGATACAGAGATCAGAGTAGCGTTTTCTGAGAGGAAGGGGTTAGGGGGTGGGTGAAATGGGTGAAGGGAATCAACTGTATGGTGATGGGTGGTAACTAGACTTGTGGTGGTAACAACTCTATAGTGTATACAGATATCAAATATAATGCTGTACACCAAAACTTATATAATAAAAAAAAATTAAGCTTCAAGAAGGTAAAATAAAAAGTTCTTTTCTTGGTAAGAGTTTTTATCCTAAATGAGTATTGAATTTTGTCAAATGATATTTTCTTCTTCTATTGAAAAGCCCATGTGGTTTTCCCTTTTAGTTTGTTAACATGATGATTGTTAAGTCACCCTTAGATTGCCAAATTTTAAAATTAATTGGATTAAATGTTCATTATATTCTTTTATCTTTTTGAATCTTTGTTATATCTGTGGTTGTGTCTGCCCTTTTCATTCCTAATTTATTTCTTCTCTCTTACTTTAAAAAACCAATTTAAGAGGATAGGCTTTAGTCTTTTATTAACTTTTCCAGTGAACCAACATTTGGCTTGCTTGATCCTCTCTGTTTTATCTTTATTCTCTATTTTATTTATATCTGCTCATATATTTATTATCTTCTTTCTTTAGGTTTATTTTGTTTTTCATTTTCTAAATGAAGTTGGACACTAAGCTCATTAATTTTAAGCCTTTCTTCTTTCCTAATAACAGTATTTAAGGAGATACCTCTAAGGACCATTTTCATTGCATCTCATGAGTTTTGATCTATGGTTTTCCTTTTCATATTTAGTACATTTTAAATTTCCAAGTATTTTTTAAAATATCAATTTGATGTTTTTTTGATCCATGAGAAATGTATATTTTTACTTTCCAAATGCATGTTTTTAAAAAATACATTTTGGTTACTGATTTCTAAGTTAATTACATTGTAGTATAGAATGTGGCCTGTATAATATGGCTTCTCTGAGATTTACTTTATGAACTAATATGGTCAAGTTTTGTAAATCATCATGTAAACTTGAAAAAAATATACATTCTCTAATTTGGGGGTGCATGTCCATTAAATTAAAGTTATTAAGTGCAATGTTCAAATTTATAGTAATGTTTTGTTTGACTCTCATTAATTGAGAGATGTACTAAAATCTCCTGCCATGATAGTAGATATTTCTCCCTGACGTTTTATCATTTTTTTGTTTTATGTATTTTGAGCCTATTACAGTTAATACATACAACATTTAAAACTGTCATATCCTCTTGGTGAGCTGATCATTTTAAAATTATGTAGTGACCCTGTTTATTGCTAATCATGATTTTGGTATTAAAGGTATCTGCTTTTAATTACCCTAGCTTTATTTAGCTAGTATATACTTGCCAATTTTTTTTTTTACTTTAAACCTTGTATTTAGTTATGTTTTATATGTGCCTGCTAAATAGCATATAATTGGGTATTGTTTGTTAACTTTCACTACTATTATTGAGATATTTAGATTTGTTTCTACCATCTTTCTTTGTGCTTTTTATCTTTTTTAAAATGCTTTTAAACTTCTATTTAGAATTGAGTGGGGGGTTTTGTTTGGTTGATTATTTTTTCTTATTTTTTCTCCCTTTGTTTTCCCTAGCTGATTTTTTTTTTTTTTTTTTTTTTTGCGGTACACGGGCCTCTCACTGTTGTGGCCTCTCCCATTGCGGAGCACAGGCTCCAGATGTGCAGGCTCAGTGGCCATGGCTCACAGGCCCAGCCGCTCTGCGGCATGTGGGATCCTCCCAGACCGGGGCACAAACCCATGTCCCCTGCATCGGCAGGTGGACTCTCAACCACTGTGCCACCAGGGAAGCCCTCCCTAGCTGATTTGAAGTTATACATTTTTTTTCTATTCTTTTCATAATTACACTTAAATTTTAAATAGGTAATTTTTAATACCCTAACAAAGTCAACTTAATCAGTATTTTAGACTCCTTTTAGACAACATAAGGACCCTGGAACACTTCACTTCTAATCATTCAACTCCCAACTTATGTCCATTTTAGTCTGGTATTTTAGTTCTATCTTTGAAAAAAAATCCATATTATTTTATACTGACAATGTTTATTTGTTTTACTTACATGTCTATTATTTTTTACATTCACCATTTCTTCTTGACTATTTCAGATTGTCCTCCTACGTTTATCTATTTTTTTCCCTTTAAGCATATTTGCTAGAATTTTGTTTGTAGATAGTTAAATTTTTTTTTTAAACTGAATGTTTCTTTATTGTGCACTTGCTCTCTAAATGTAGTTTTTCTGGGTGTACTATTCTAGCTTGAAGGGTTTTTTTTTTTTTCAGCCTTTTGAAATTATTATTCCACTGTCTTCTAACATCCATTATTGCTGTTAAGAGAGCTGTTAGTAAAAAATTTGTTCCTTTTTTAAGTGAATTATTTTTTCTCTTTATCCATTTTAATATCTGTCTTTGGTATCCTACATTTTCACATCATTGTGCCTAGGTAAGTGTGGATTATTTTAAATTTATCCTGATTTCTCTATCTCGGGCTCCATGTATCTGTAGATTTATGCCTTTCATCCACTTTGGAAAAAATAAAGCTAGCACTTATAAACCATGGATTTGGTGCCAGACCCTGTTCTAAATGCTTTGCTCAGTACCTCAACCATTATCTCAACCATTATCTCTTCAAATAATACTCAACCTTAATTTTCTCTATTCTCTCCTTCTGAGACTTCAATTAAACATACACCAGACCTTCTCATTCTATCCTCTATGTCTATAAGCTACTCTTTCCTTCTTTCCATCTCCTTCTATTCATGTGCTACTTTACGGTTGATTTCTTGAGATACATTGTCCAATTCACTAATTCTCTCTTCTGCTGTGTCTAAGCTACTGTTTAGTGTATTTGCTGAAGTTTTAGCTTCAATGAATATAGTTTTCAGTTCTAAACTCTCTATTTATTTGATTATTATTTAAAATAAATCTCCGATCATTAGTTTTTATTTGAAAAAATTTAAATCTAAAGGATTAAGCATTATATTTAGTTGTTTCTTTAGTCTCTTTTCATCTAGAACAGTTCCCTAGATTCCTCCTTCCCTTTTTTTTAAATGACATTGACTTTTCTCACTTATTTTGCAGATTGTCTCTCAATTTGAATTTGCCTGATTGTATTTTTATGGTTAAATTCAAGGTAAGCGTTTCTGGCTAAGGTGCTGCATAAGTGAACATGTATCTTTCTTAGTACATCACAGCAGGAAGCTCATGATGTTAGTTTGATTATGGTTATGATTGGTTAAGGTTAAGGTGGTGTTGCCTGTTCACTTTTATTTTTCTGCTTGCTAATTTTTGTATGTAATCTTCTATTTCTTTAAATGTTTCCCACAGAGACATAGTGTATTCTGTATTTGATAATTATAGTTGAAGTTCTTGGCCATTTAAATTTGTTGATTTTGCTTGAACCTCATTCTTAGTGGCTCACTTCCTTGTGTTTTGGGTGATTTTTAAAATTATTATTATAAGCTCATGGTTTACTGAACTTAATCTGTCTGAATCCTGAGAGCCTAAACTGAGGCATGGTTTCTTCCATATAGGATCTATAATTGGTTTTGGAGTGCTAGAGACCTGGCTTAATATGGGAATCTCAAGGTTAGCTCCCCTACTTTTTGTTAGACCCAAGGCAGCACTGGATTTCTGTTTTTGTGTTTGCTTCCCTCCTGGAACATGTAGGCTTCAGCATACCTTCTTTTCTCTCTCTTTTTTGGCCCTGAGAGATTTCTCTCACTTACTTAAGAGCCTAGCAATGTTTTCAAAAGTATCTTGTTGCAGTGAATGGGCTTTTATAGTATTTAGTCCACCATTCCACTGCTCCACACTTCTTAGGAATCACATTCTGTAACCTTGGATGAGACGGCCAGTTGGGTTGGGTATTTAGTTTAAAATATTTTTTTCAGGTAAAATTATTACGACAGTGTTTTTTAAAACCGAGGGTTACAAAATTAATTTTATGGGTCACAACAAGCACTAAAAATGAGACAGAATAGAAAGTAGTAGTCTTTTATATGTAGCAAAATTCAATATTATCTCTTGAAACATTTTATTCAATTATATATTTATATGTACTAACTTGTGATATAAAACATATTTCTTGCTGCTGTCATGGGAATTTTTTTGTGTAAAGCAATTGTCTAGGGCACACAGCTTTGAAGCCTCAATGACCCTAGAATCCATGCAATGGAGAGAGGACCCAAGGCTTCTTCAGGAAGAGAATCTTAGTCTCGCCCTCACTGGGCCCATCTCTGTTATAAGGCCACTGCTCGACCAGGTGGCTACTGAGGCTAAAAACAGAGGTAAATACATAATAAATGGATTATTGACATTTGTTGAGTGAGGTCATCTGACATAAACCTTGAGCATCCCTGCATGTCTTTGCTGAGTGTGCCAAATAGCGAGGCCTAACCATCCTGTGTCCCTGAGCCACTCCTGCAGCCAGCCAAGTAGACTACTTGCTTCCTGGGAGAGGGGGCTGGCTTATTTACTGCTTGCCATAAAAGCTGCTGAGTTCCCCTACTCTGGCACAATCGACTGTGTGCACAGCTGTCATCAGGGCCTACCAGGCTACACCCTGGCACTTAGATACAGGGCAACCTGTACCACACTGCTGCTCCTGCTGTTTGCTGTGTTGTGAGTAAAAACTCCCTTGCTCTGATGCACTGAATATCACTGTTTACTTTCAGCACATAGAGTGTAGCAAATCCATCCAAATTCCTTGGTTGCTTAGCTACCAACTTCAGAGTCTTTGTCTACGAATGGCATCAGGATTCAAACTCAGGAGTGTCTGATTCTAATATCTGTGTTATTTTCACGGCACCTTGTTGCTTTATTATCCAGGAAATTATTTTTTCTTCTGTTCCTCAGCAGCAGTCAAGATAAAAACCACAGAGTGTAAGCCAAACTACTTCCCTCTTCCTGCCTAGTTCATTGCAATTTCTTTTGTCATAATGTGTGCTCCTGCTGCCACCTGCTGGCAGCCTCAGACACCCTGCTATTTCTTTGTAAACCCCTTATCTGTGTGAAGGAAAAGCCATCGGGCTCTAAAACAAAAAAGCAAGAAGCTCAATGCAGGGATGCAGGCAGTCAACTGGTAAACCATCCTCAAAGTTGGTAAAGCTGTAAGGGAGGAATATTCCGTTACATTCCCCTGGGGACTAATCTGTTCTCCCTCAAAGCTGATCTCAGTTTTCACCAGATTTTACCTGTCTCCAGGTATTGAAAGCAAGCACAGATTCCGTTATCTACTAAATTTGAATGGTGGTCTCTTGCTAAACTGTGGTGTTCCATCGCACATAACACTGACCACTACACTGACAACCAACAAAACTAGAAGGTAACCAAGAAGAGTCTAAGTGGCTGCAAAGCTCGACTTGACCTCTTCATAGACGGTGAGGCTCAGAGCAATCAGGCCGCTGCATATCATGGTCCTTTACTCTGGGCAGCTAGGACCACCAGGAGAATCCATTTCCTTTGTCAAGGACATCCATCTCTCTCTCACACACACACATACACACACACACACACACACACACACACACACACACACACACACACCCTACAGAACATAATGACTTGTCATCTGGGATGGGTTGTTGGACTTTTGTTTTTCTTTGTTTCCCTTGCCTTGACAAAACGGGGAAAAACCCTTCCTGGGGGTGAGAGAGCTTATTTCTGACTGTTGGAAAAAGAGAAAGCAGGAATTGTTGTCACGACAATTGGGAGCTCATCAAAGCCTCATTTTGCTCATCAGCCATCACTGCCCTCCGTCCTGCACCCCCGCGTGTTCCTCTAATTCAATGCTCGCCTAATGAATAACTCCTAGGAACAAAAGACCCTTTCAGGCTGGCGCACATCATTATCAGAGGAGACTTGTATAACTGTCGCAGACGACTCACGTTTTCAGGCCTGTCTCTAAATCTGGTTATTCACAACCTTTATAGTTCAATATTATTGCCTAACTGTGATCATTTTCTAATTATCCTAATAATACTTATTAAATAATTCCCATTAAATCACTTGAACCAGAGCAGCCCAGGCCAGCTCAAATACAACTTAACCTAATAAGCATCGGTCATTCATTAAGCACCAGGGCAAGCTCTTAAAGGGGCTGAGTAGGATATTAAACCGCAAAGGAATATTATTATTGCACAAATGTTATTACAAGTTCGAGTGTATTAATTTCAATGCCTGGTTTGCAAATCTTCTGTTTGGTTTCCTTTGGGGCCGCCCTCTGTGACTTGACTCTTTCAGTCTCCTGCCCCTTGTTAATCTGCATCTGTCACCCACATAAGGACAATCAAGGAGAAAAAGGCCCATAAACTTAACAGGGGAACTACATTACCAAGGATACAGAGGGAATGAACAGAATCCATCTTCTGGCCAGGCAAATACACCTTTGAAAACACCATAAGCTGGCCGAGTTTCTTTAGCTGATAACTGCAAATAGCCTTTTTTTATACTGAGGGTGAGGGAGATTTTCAGAAGCTTTAAAAATTTGGTTTCCAGACTTTACATTTCAAGCAATAAACATCAGAGAGTCAATTCTTTAAAAAGTGTGAATGGATATTTAACATTTTGTAAAATAGTACCAGTAGCCGTTTATTAAATGCCTACAGTGTGGTAGGCACTCTTGGGAGACTCTTGGTCCACCAATACACTTAATTCTCAAAATGACCTGGTAATGTGAGGATTAGGAGCTCCATTTTTCACATAAGGAATCTGGGAGCAGAGAGGTTAAGGGATTCTCCCAAAACCACACAGCCTAAATGCAGTGGAACAGAATTTGAACACAGGGCTCCTTGACGCTTACAATTTTACTAACCCTACCATGCCATACTGCCTCCCCAGCAAAATGAAACATGTCCTAGCTTTGCTGGTTTATCCTTTTCACTTCTAAGGCTCTCACTGAAGTCAGCGGACTCCTAAAGACAAGTGCCAAGCCTTCTTGATTGGGAATATGACCAAACATTTCATTGTGTTGAAAGCCCTGACAATGGCTGTACAGGTAGGCAGGGACTCCAAGCAGTGAGAAACAGCTACCACTTTTGTTAAGAACCCTACTTCTGATGGGTGGATTTGGGTTCTCTTTGCAAGGAAATACACCGAGTATTGTAAGAAAAGGAACAAATATTTATTAACATTCTCTCCCATGCCAGGCACTGTGCTAGGGCTCCCACATACATTGTTTTAGCCAATCCTCACCACAAATCCAAGGAACAAGTATAATTATCACTCCCACTTCAGAAACACAGAAGCTGAGGCACAGAGGGGTAAAGTCAGACTCCGATGTTTCCAGAGAGACAACAACTACACAGCTACAGAAGCTGAAACCACAGGGCCTCTCACGTGGACCGGCCCTTGCAGGGCTCTGGGAGCTGCCCCACAGGTTTGCCTGCATGACTTTGTATGAGCTTCGGGCCTCACAAAATCTGGGTCTGCCCCTGCTGTTACCATTATTCTCGAATAACTGAACTTTTAAGAGAACTGAAGCCCTAACCTTTCCCTATGTTGTTTACGTGACCACACACAGAGATATGTGTTTTCAGGGTCTGCTTTCTCACATTTTATATCCCAAATACAAAAGGCTAAAGACATCACATCAGAAATTAAAGAGACAATACCCCCAATATACACACATATATATATATCACTGAATCTCTTTGCTGTATACCTGAAACTAACACAATATTGTAAATCAACTGGGCTTCAATTTTATAAAAGAGACAATACCCCCATTGACCCCAATTCACTAGCAACATCACTGCTGGATGGTTTCCACAAACACATAGATTTCTTTCAGTTTCATTCCTCACTCAAAACTCTCTGCTGGTTCCTTATTCGTTATGGCATTTCACGTCTTTTTACTTTTGGTCTTTGCAGGTGCTCTTCCCTCTGCCAGAATGGTCTCCTCACCTCCCTGGTAACCTCCTGTTCCTTCTCCAGTTCTTGTCTTAACAGATCACCCCCTCCAGGTGATTAGCCTGACCACCCCCTTTCCCCATCGAGATCAGTTAGGAACCTCATGATTCCGTCCTCATTCCACCCTAATGCTTGTTCCCATCACAGCCCTCGTCCCCCTGTGTTGTGGTTTATTCACATGTCTGTGTCCCTCAATGGACCATAAACTTCTCAAAGGCAGGAAATGTCATACTTATCGTTAGAGACCTACTGTCTTAATGTCCAATACAAAGCAGACCTTCACCAGATGAATTCTGTTTGCATCTAAGAATCTGAAGCTACCAGTAGAACAGTTATTATTTATTGCTTTGCCTTGTGCCAGGTAATGTGTTAATTTAATTTCATCATATATATATTTCATCATGTATATATGTATCTCCTTTAATCGTTATTTCAGCTCTACAAGATAGGAAACCACTATTATCCACATTTTAGAGGAGAAAACGAAAGTTCATAAAGGTTTAGAACGTGACTGGCCCAAGGCCCTACAGCTGATAAAGGGAGCTACAGGTGGTAAAGGGAGAAACCAAGACTTTGACTCCAAGTCCAGGCTTTGAATCACTACCAACATTGCTTGAACACCCAACTGTTTCTCCTGAATTTTTCTTAATCCCTGAATTGCAAAGAACATTCACACTAGCAGAAGAGAGACTGGACAGACCAGAAATCCAAGGCCCACAGGCTGACTGATGCCCTGGGAATTTCAAACTGGACAACCAGTTTGATTTTGAAAGTGGGAAGCAGTTGTGGATTGAGCACCGCAGGTCCGTGTTGACAGTTCCACAGTGGGTGACAAGGTCTCACTGTTTTGCCCAGATGGTTAGACCAGCACTGTTTTCAGACCAGAGACACGGGCCCGAGCCCGCTTCTCCAGATCCGCCCGCAGGGATGCCTACCTGCTTCTCCTCTCAGCGCCTTCTCTAGCCTCACGCCCTGGATCTCGGAAGCCCTCTGCCACTCCTCCACCTCTTCCAGCTGCCTCTGGATGGCCTGCAATGCCAGGATCATACGTCACGCAGGTACTTTCAACGTGCAGAGTCATGCAAGGGCGCCAATTCTGCCACCTACTTTCCAAGAGGAAGAAGCCCTTTCCCTCGTGATGCCACCTCCTCAATTAACTGGGTAAGAACCCATGAATTCCCAAAATAACTAGAACTTGACATTTCCTTTCTTTAAGTATGAAAACATAAAGCAAGGAGTCTGTGTGTAAGCTCAATTTGCCCCAAGGAGACATGAAAACACTCCCCTTTGACCAGGCCAGTCACACAGACACGCTCTCAGGCAGAGGCTGCTGCACTGGGTGGGTGGTCCTCGTAGTTCCTGGACCCCTCGGAGCCTCGGCCTCTGACCATGGTGATGGCATAGCCATCAGAGCTACAGTCCCTACCCAGAGTAGGACAGGGTCTCCAGGGGCAAACACAGGGCACGTTTCTTCTCCCAGGAAGAACCAGCAGACACCTCCCAAGAAACTGTTCTGGAGCAGCAGACGCGGGCCAGCTCCTGGGGCTCTGGGTGTCCCTCTCCTGGTTTGTCCTGCTCTTGTCCTCAGCTACAAATCGGCAACCTATTCTTTCACTGCACCACGGGGGCTCTTTATTGTCTGTGGAAGTGCACTGTGGCTTATTACTAGCAGTTTATTAAGACGAGACAGAAATGTTTATCCCATTCAGGCACCCCCTCCATAACCTTAACCTAACCATCAGGGCACCTAGCAAGGCTTGGGATCATGACTGCGTTTGCCTTTACATGTTTATTTTCCCTACCAGCTATTTCTCGCTTGTATATTAGGAAGGAAAATGAAGGGGAAACCTTTCCTCTGTACATTCTGTTCATCCCCGCCCACTTTCTCTGCTTTCAAACACATGCTGCCAAAAGGCACATCTCTTGACAGAACAGACTTTGCACCTGGCAGACCAGGTGTGTTCAAGGAAGTGGCAGCTGTCTGGGCAGGTAGAATGTGTGTGTTCTTCCTTTCCTACCTTCCTCTAGCTCTGTCTCACACCTCTTCCTCCTTAACTCCACATCCTTCTAAGTCTCCCCTAGATTCAAAGTACAATCGCTGAGGCATCTGCAACCCGTGAAGAGGCCCAAGCAAGGGTAGCAGTGGGGAGGGGTGGGGACGGAGCAGCCACCTGGCTTCTTGTCTCAGCTGAGAGTGTTTAAGCCCCAAACATAAAATCTGAAATAGATGGGAATTCTATCTAAAACTACTTGTAATTTTATGCCCTCTTCCTCTCTGTCTCTCTTTTAAAGACAATTATATCTTTATAGATCTGTCTCTTGCTGGCACTGTGTAGAATTGCTAAAGGAAGGGAAACATTTAAATGACTTTATTACTGATTACTTTGCAATTATGGCTCTATAATTGTTATGGACTGAGTAGTGCCCCCCCCACCCCGCCAAATTCATATGTTGATGTCCTAATCCCTAAAGAGACTGTGTTTGGAGATAGGGCCCTTAAGGAGGTAAATAAGGTTAAGTGAGGTCATACCAGTGGGCCCTAATCCAACAGGACTAGTGTCCTTATAAGAAAAGGAAAAGATGCCAAAATTCTCTCTCTTTCTCTGAATGCACACAGAAAAAAAGGTCACGTGAAGACACAGCAAGAAGGCAGCTGTCTACAAGCCAGGAAGAGAGTCCTTACCAGAAACCAATCCTGCAGGCACCTTGATCTTGGACTTCCAGCCTCCAGGACTGTGAGAGAATAAATTTCTGTGGTTTAAGCCACACAGTCTGTGGTATGTCATTATGGCAGCTCAAGCTGATTGATATGGTGGTCATTCTTTAGAAACTAAGGATGAAAATCTCAAAGATTCTACAGGACTGGTATGGGTGCTAGCAGATTAGGCCTCAAAAAGCCATCGTAATTCTTCTGTTATCACTGCCTACTGTCTGGAGTAAAAATAGAAGGAGGGGAAATTGCTGAGTTTGCCAATCCATTTCATAAAGACTTCTCATGTTCTCAGAAGGAAAAGTTGAAATGTTTCAAGAAAGCCTGTTTCAGAAGTTGAGAATGGACAGAGGGAATTTATGGGAAGTTTTCCCATCCACTAGGTGAAGGGGGTGGCTCCCAAGTCAGTCACTGAGAAGAGTAAAGGAGGCTGGAGTAAGTGACTTCCTGCTTTTGTCAGAAACAAGTTACAGGACTACCCGGCCTGATAAAGCGAACAACTGGAAGAAGGGATGTACGGTACGCTGCATTAACATGAGTGGTCATTTTAAGGCCTTCTGTCCTAAAACCCAACTGTCCCTCAAGGCTAGGTTTGGGGTCCTCAGGGAGAGGGGGTGTGCCTTGACTTTCTGCTTCATTTTGCAGGTGGGCAGATCAACTTGGGCAGAAATGTTTGGAGTAAACAATCAGGCCAGGGAATCTGTAGCAGAATGCTAGATGCTTGTGTGTTCAACTAACCTTGGAATAGAGACAGCCCCAGTAGTTGTCAGCTCAGCAAAGACACTGTCAGAAAGTCAGGGGAAGGTTGTGTCCTCACAGAGGACGAAACTAAGGCCACTTGTGTGTGGCATTAAGGGCCTGGGATTGTTCCCAAGGCCGTGTGTTGGCTGCTGTTCCAGCTCACTTTGCAGGACATGCGTCTGCAGATGGAGAGGCAGCTGGGAGTGGGCCAACTCAACACCTGGGCCCTCCAGGCCCCAGAGTCCCACCAGGGATTGAGTCAGAGCCTTTAGAATAGCCACAAGCCCGGTTGCTCAGAGAAGAGAGACCTATCTTTCCCCAGTGCAATACAGATTTCCAAAGGCTTCCACCTCCAGATCCCCAGGATCCCAGACCCACTCACTCAGCTCAAGTTTGTTTTCTGACCTGAGCTTTGTGAAGTCTTTTCAATTCTTCTTGCTTAACCAATTGTTTTGTTGCTTTTTCTAGCCTCCTTCTTCTTCTTAGTGTCTTCCTCTCCTACAAAAACCAAGAAGAAAAAAATATGTCTTGAAAAATGAAATTGAAATGTACAAAATACTGTCACAGACTCTGCCCTCTCCAACCAAACCACTGCTTAGCTTCTAGAACAACAATGTCAACAGAACTTTCTGCAGTGATGGAAATGTTCTGTATCTAGGCATAAGATTGCCTTCCCTACTTCACTTTGTACAAATACGTCATTAGTACCACTGGGTTCTCTGTGTGCCTGGGCTAGTAGAATACAGAACATTCAAAATTGAGGCATTTAAAATAGCGGTCCAGATCTTGATGGTGTCTCTTCCAGGTTTTAGACAGCAGAGAAAGGAGAAGTAGTGGTGTGGCCAGCTCCACATATTGCAAGTTTCAGGAGACTCTTCTGATTGGAGAAGCAGCAGAGAATAACGTTTGAGCACTGGGCCCAGGAGCCATGCAAAGCTGGCATTCAAACCCCAGCTGAGCCGTGTGAGCTTCACTATGTCATACAACTTCCTGAACTTCAGCGTCCTCTTCAGAGTGAGAATGATTTAATGCCTACCTTGTAGGGATGTGATAAGGATTAAATGGGATAAGGTGGGTCAAGTCCTTTGCAGAATACTTAAAAAAGATATGGGATAGATATTCAGTAAATACTATGATTTTTACCGTTACCAGTATGATCATTATATTATTATTATACAAATTAGCATGATTATAATTTCTTACTAAAATCTACTATTTTTCATATGTGTGTGTATGTACGTAGTATGTATAACGTATGTGTGTATACATCTTACATATACAAAATAAATGTCCAACTTGGGCCGGTTTTATTATGTTTGCCTTCTCAGAGCATACACATCAATTTTCTATATTAGGACGAGAACGAGAACATGCGAGAGACTTCTTTCTAATGCTGGCAGAAATAAATATGGAATTAAAAACTTGTTACATCTAGCCTGGTGCCTGGGCATTCAGTAGCTGTGGTTGAGCTGAATGTTTGCCCATTAAAAGGACTATAAATCCCCAAGTGGGGAATAGACCTAACAGGCCTGACTCCAGGTCCATAATAGAGGTCAGAGATTTTACCTTAAATGCAAGAGCCTTTCCAGGGCTTTATGGGTCCTTGGCGTTCTGCCACCCATTCCATCACTCTCCTTAGGAAAGCATCTACCTTTCAGGGTTCAGAATGTTTACAGATCATTGGTGAAAACATTTAGCTCAATGACAAAACTTGGTTTTTCTAAAATTCTCTGTAGGATGTAGAATCCTAAAGATCTTCATCCTTTCTTTCATCCTTGGAAGGAAATTTTGGCTCTCAGCACTCAAACTTATTCTATATCACATCTCTATTGCTAGAGGACAACTTCCAGATTGACTGTCAACCACTGCAGAGGTCCCAGGCCATTTGGGTGAGGGAACTCCTCCTTTAAGCAGCCAGGACCTTTCTGGGAAGGCTGGGTGGGGAGGGGTGTGGTGGTATTTGGCAAATATCTCTTGAGCTTCCACTATACTAATCTACATAATAATTGTCAGCATTTTTTGAGTGCTGTGTGCCAGACACTGTACTGATTACTTCACATGCATCATCTTATTTATTCCACAAATTACACTTATTTCACAGGTAAGGAAATCAAAGCTCAGAGAAGTTAAAGAACTTGCCCAAGATGACACAATCAGGAACTGGTAGAGCCAGGAGCTAAGCCCAGGTAACCTGAATCCAGTGTCCACATTTCTATCTAGTTTATTCTGCCTTTCCTGTACCAGCAGATGCATCAAGGACCTCTGCTTTAAAGAAATATCAAACTTTCCCCCTAAATTAAGACCATTCAAACAATTTCAGCGAGGGATGCCTTGACAGCATTGCGCTGTCTTAGCACTTCCCAGCAGCAAAGCTACCAAACCCCGACTGCTTTATCGAGAGTCAGCAAAGCAGAACCTAGACAGGGAAAGAAAGTCCTTTATTGCCTTTTATTAAAAGATGTGGACATAGAAAAAAAGAAGGATGATTTATTAACAAATGCTCATATAGCCTTACACTGCGCCAGGCACGGTTCTCACATCCTCAGTAATGGTGATGACGATGCAGAGAAGAAAGGAAAACATCTAAGGGCTAAGGAAGAAAAAGATGAAGGACAGAGAAAGGGAGAAATCTGGCAGGACTGAAGACAAGCTGCCTGTCTCCCTCTCTCAGATCCAGGCATTAAGTTGAGGGGAGGGGGCAAAGCAAAGAGGCGAGGCTGCATATCCTGT
Source organism: Delphinus delphis (assembly GCF_949987515.2). Classification (NCBI taxonomy): domain Eukaryota; kingdom Metazoa; phylum Chordata; class Mammalia; order Artiodactyla; family Delphinidae; genus Delphinus; species Delphinus delphis. The sequence continues at coordinate 67,374,992 of NC_082690.1, read as the reverse complement.
CTCCAGTTTCCTTTGCAAAGGTTCACTTGAGCTGAGTGGGCTCTGTGCCATGTGGCTGGGGACACACCTGTATGGGGCAGAAGAGATAAAGAAACTAGAAGGGAAAACACTTCCCTCGTTCCTTCAGTGTGAGCCCTTGGGAAGTCATAAAGAAGGAACCTTTTTGCCAGCTTCCCTGCCTGAAGAGTGGGCGTGTTGGAAGCCAGGTGAAGCGGGCAAGGTTTACCACACTGCAGCAGATGTGTAATGTGATGACTGGCTCTGTTCTGGTCCAGCAGGAGACAAGGAGCTATTCGCAAGGCTTGCCCTAGGTATCACGGTCTTGCCATTTCGATGGCTTTCAGCCACTCCATTCTTTTGGTCCCCATGAGTGGCAGAATGGCTGATGCCGGGGCTTCTGCCTCATTTGAATACAGAATTAACTCAGGGTCACTCAAGGGGGTGAGAGAGTCTGTAAGGAAATCCCAGAAATCAACACGACACATAGAATTCACTGGTACTGAGTGTCTAACTAATCATGGCCACCCACGGTTAGAAACCAGAAATCTCTACGTATTCTCTTGTTCTCATTCTCTCTCTCCCCAGCATGTCCCAGCTCCCTCCTGACTTACTTGCTCCAAGGTGAGCCGTGGGGAGCTGGAACCCCTGAATGACTTGAGATGATGCCAAAGCTCCTAGTGCTAGATATGGAAAAGTTGAGTTTAAGTAAATAAATTTGGTTCTCTCTTTTTCTCCGCAGATCCTTACTGCTCCAAAAAATAAACACTGCCAGAGCAGTGAACTGCTTCTGTCCGCCCAGGAAGCATATGATGTCCAGCCATTCAGCTCTTCCAGCCCCAGAGGATAAAGAAAACAATGGTGGGATTTGGTCATGGGATGCGTGTCTCCGTGTATGTAACATACAGACACGTTTAAAGACATACAATGACGTTTGCGTTTTTTAATCCATGGGTATGGGAGTTATTTAAAGGGTTCTCCAGAAATGAATGTTCATTAAGCAGAGAGAAGAACTGCCATTCCCCCGCCAGCACACGGCTAGTCAGTGGGGATCCTCAGAGCCTACATGCAACTGCATGGTTCATTTCGCATTTCTGATTAGAATAAACATAACGTTTTCCATGCAATCTGCCTCTAGTGCTTCTTAAATGAAGCTGTGCTACCCCTCGGGAAATACACATCTGCTTGTTTTAATTTTTTCGATGGTTTGCTTGTTGGATCACCACTTTAAGAGCTGCAGTCACCAAATGGTTTCAAGTAAATATGTCTGTTTTTTCCCCCTTCCCACTTTGACATCTCTGAGAAAGGCAAGTTCCTAAAAGTTAAAAAAAATATATAAAAAGGTAATTCTTAGGGTGTTCCAGGTAAAAAGAGCGGTTGCTGTCAGATGCAATGAAACGTGATCCTCCTAATGAAACTGCTGCAGCTGGAGCCCACATTGGGTCTGAAATCTGGATGGTAAACGGCCCCCGCAAGCCAAGGCCCCCTTTGGTTTGCCAAGTGTTGTTACCTTTGACCGCAAGGAAGGCTGAGGATCGAATTCTTCATCTGCAGAGGAGGTGGTGGTGGAAGAGGTGGAAGAGGCAGTCCCTGTCACCTGTGCTCTGATGGGGACGTGCTTGGGACCTGAAATGGGAACAGAAGAACTCACTGAACTCCTAGCTTCTTCTCCTGCGTCATGACCCGAAGCCACCTCTCCTTCCTCCCTGCTACCCCCATTCTCTTCCTCCCTGCCCTCCCCTCACTGCACCTGCCATGAGCGTGAGGCGGCAGCACCTAAGGGCAACTGAAAATTTGGCCCTCTACGTTAATTACATTTCTGGGTCCCTGCCAAGAGCTTTGCAGCTCTCTTTTCATGTGGAAAAAAAAAAGGTATTATGCAGAAATCAATTAATTCCTTAAACACCATTTATATGGTGTGTTGCTAGGAATGCATTCAGAGATGAAATCTGTTAGTAAAATTCGTGTCTGAAGTTAGCTGAGTTACCTAAATGCTTGTGTAAGGTTCGTTCTGCAGAGTAATTGAATGCAAAAAAGTCGGAGCCAGCTCTTAAACAAATCGCCCTTCTGCGGCTCACAGCATCTGGCACCCATTTTTACTACATGACATCTGCTCAGTGTAAAAGGGCTGGCGTCAGAATGTCTGGTCATAGAAAAAAAAAAATCCCAAATGTAATCAGAAGCAAAAGGACTCTAAGCCTAAGGTTTTATCACATAGTCTCATGCAACATAAATATTTCATTAATTATGGCTAAACAAATGCCAATTTTATTTTCCCAACTTGCAGATATTATCACATCATTGAAGTGATGATTCAAATGCCAGGAAAGGCGGTTTAAGATAGGGAGGGCTCAACAATTCAGGGCCCACGGGAGAGCTGAAGTCGAGGGGAGATGCCAACCCCTGAACAAGAGGTAGATGGTTAGAGGCAGCAAAGTGCCTGTGTTCGCTCAGATCTCTTTGTGATCTGACTGGGGACCACGTGTGATAAAGTGTTCCAGGTGCCACAGGAGACTTTTGTTCTTCTCAGCAAGAACATCTGCCCCTACACATCAACCTGACGCAGAGTTAATGATTAATATCTGGATTAACGCACCCTGAACACCGGCTATCAGAACCAGCTAGGACTCCATGATAGGAGATTTACTAATCTTTACTCTGCCGCATCAGCTTCTATCTAAAGAGAAATATGTGTTGGGTGGGGAGGGAGGAGAAGAGGCAATTCCAAGCTGACTAGCATTCTCTCCAGCCTGCCTTTTCTTCCCCGTAATTTTCAACTATTCACCCCAGTGGGAGAGGCCAAGTTTTAAAAATTAAGGGTAATTTTAACTTCCAGGAACACATTTATATATGCTGTTATTCAAAGCAAAATAATGCAAAACATCTATATAATAACACAGCCTCTCTGGGGAGAGAGTTAACTGTTTTCCACTTTAATTTGCCAGATGCAAACGCTCAGGTGAAGAGAAAATCGGGAGCTGCATAATAACGGTAGAGGCATTGTTAGTGGGAAGCTGAGACTGTTTCCCAGCCCCAGCCACTAAATCACCACTGAGTACTTTAGTCACTGAGTATTCCCTTCTTAGTGTGTGAGCTTGAGGAACTAACTTCACCTCCCCAGTTTCTGGGGATCATGATGTCTAACTTGCAGAACTGTTGTAGAAGAGTAAACGTGATCAATATAAAGAGCCTAACACAGTGCCTGGTTCATTGCAGGTGCTTAAATAAATGTTGTCGTCATCATCAGCTGCCTCTCCCAGACGATGAAGCAGCAGCCATTGCTTCATCGTCATCATTGATCCCAACGAACAATACTGCAGTATTAGTAAAACTGCCTAATCAACCGTCATTTTATGGAGGAAGTATAATAACCTAAACTTGAAACTTTTTCTATCAAAAATAAATTTAATATTTCCACTGAATTTTATTTTGAAATTGAGGAGAAAATGTTCCCAGATATAATGCATTTCTTAAACTTCTGGCAAAGTTACATAAAGTTAAATAGTTACCCCTGAATCTCTTCCCCTTTACTCTCTTCCATCATAGAACCATTCATTCTACCTTACTTTTCATTTGCAAGCTTAAAACATTTGCAGCATTGTTCTACTCTGGCTATAATGGAGTGACTGATTCTGGGATTGATCTCCCACCACAAAGCACTAGAAGTCAGGATGAAATATATGAAGCAGCTGTTTCCAGACACTGGACAAGAGGCAGTACAGAACTGTGATAAAGGTGGGAACAGAGCTTACATGAGGTAAGCCCTACAATCACAGTAGCTTTCTGCCTACAGGCACTTTCCAGAACACAGTGCAGGTAGGAGGAACCTAAACAGAGCATAGCAGATTCATTGAGTTGAGAAGACAAAGGTCACCATTTGAGTGGGCTGAGGCAGTTGGAATATGTGGGGAAGAGTACTTGAGAGGAAGGAGCTATGTAGAAAACAGACCTCAGAAATAAGCATAAAAGTCAACTTGAGGGGCTTCCCTGGTGGCGCAGTGGTTGAGAGTCCACCTGCCGATGCAGGGGACACAGGTTCGTGCCCCGGTCCAGGAAGATCCCACATGCCGCAGAGCGGCTGGGCCCATGAGCCATGGCCACTGAGCCTGCGCGTCCGGAGCCTGTGCTCCGCGACGGGAGAGGCCACAACAGTGAGAGGCCCGCGTACTGAAAAAAAAAAGTCAACTTGAGTCTATTGCTTAATGATAAATTATAGATGCATAGAGAGAAATTGCACGAGGTTGGGCCGACAACTGCTGGAAAGTTATAGGGTAAATAATCTCTAAAGCTTTCACAAGACTGGAAAATGTTCAAGTTTTACCCAAATAGGGTAGAGCAAATGTTGGGGGCATTAGAGTGGAGACGACAGAAGAATCGCACTTGAGTAACAGGGATAAATTAGCTCTAGGGTAAAGGTCATTATAGACATAACTGAATAAGCTTAAAAACCAGCCTCGTAAGAAACAAATTGATCTGCAAGTTACTCTACTGCCTGCCAAACATTCTTTAATGCCTATATAACACTCTTGAAATGAGGAAACAAAATGTAGACACTCTAAAATGTAATATTTACAAAATCTAGCAGCCAGTAAACAGTTACTAGATACACAGAAAAGCAGGACAATGAGTCTGATAATCAAGAGAAAAATCAGTCAATAAAAGCAGACTCAGAAATGATGAAATTGGCAGACAAAGATTTAAAAAGAGTTATTCTAAATGTGCTCAAGAATTTAAAAAGAAAACACGAACAGAATAAGGACAGAAACAAAAAATATTTTTAAAAGAACCAAATGGAACCTATAAAGATGAAAACTACAAAATCTGAAATGAAAATTTCACTGGATCAGTTTAACAACAGACTAAATACTGCAGAGGAAAATATTCAGTGAAATTAAATAATAGCAATAAAATAAAAACTATCTAAAATGAAGCACAGAGAAAAAGAGACTGAAAAAATGAATAGAACCTCAGTGACCCGTGGGACAATATCAAGTGGTCTAAAATACATGTGATTGGAGTGCCAGGAGACAGAGGGAGAATGACAGGAACAGAAAACGTAGTTGACATAAGATTGCTGAAAATCATGCAAATTTAATGAAAATTGTAAATCCACAGCTTCAAGAAGCTCAAAAACCCACAAGCAGGGTAAACACAAAGAAAATCATAGCAAGCCTCCCGATAATGAAATTGCCAAAAACCAGAGATACAGATAAAGTCTTAAAAGCAGACAGAGAAAAATGATACATTTCATACAAAGAAACAAAGATAAGAATGTCCATGGACATCTTGTCAGAACCTAAACATGCCAAGAGACAACAGAACATCATTAAAATGCTGAAAGAACAAAAAAATCTGTCAACTTATGATTCTATGTCCAGTGAAACGACCCATTCAAAATGAAGCAAAAGGGGCTTCCCTGGTGGTCCAGTGGGTAAGACTCCACACTCCCAATGCAGGGGACCCAGGTTTGATCCCTGGTTGGGGAACTAGATCCCGCATGCACACTGCAACTAAGAGTTCAAAGGCCACAACTAAGAAATCTGCATGCCTCAATGAAGATCCCATGTGCAGCAACTAAGACTCAGCACAGACAAAATAAATAAATAAAATAATAAATAAATATTTAAAAAAAATTCTCCTTACCTGCCTTGTTTTTTTAAAAAACAATGAAGCAAAAATAAAGGTTTTTGGTTTTTTTGTTTTATTGTTTTTTTTAGGAGAAAGAAGTTAGGATAATTTGTTGTTAGCTGACATGGATATAAAAAAGTCTTAAAAAGTTCTGTAGCAGAAGGAATACATCAGATGGAATGAAGAGGTTCAGAAATGATAAATATAAAATAATTTTTCTTTGTGGTTCTTAATTTCTTTAAAAGACAATTGACTGTTAAATGTAAGATAGTGTGAAATAATAAGAAATATACCTACAGATCTTCCTCAGCTTACAATGGGGTTACATCCCGATAAACCCATCCTAAGTTGAAAATATTGTAAGTTGAAAACTCATTTAATACACCTAACTTACTAAATGTAACTTAGCCTAGTATGCCTAAATGTGCTCAGAACACTTACATTGCCTACAGTTGGAAAAAATCTTCTAAAACAAAGCCTAATTATAACAAAGGGTAGACTAGCTCATGTATTGATAGATTATTGAATACTACCCTGAAAGTGAAAAACAGAATGGTTGTTTGAGTACAGAATACAGGCTGTAAGTGTATCGGTTATTTACCAGCCAGGTCTCCTGGCTGACTGCGAGCTGTGGCTCTCTGGAGAGTATGGTACCACATATTGCTTTGTCTGGGAAAAGATCAAAATTCAAAATGTGAAGTATGGTTTCTAATGAATGCATATTGCTTTTGCATTACCATAAAGTCAAAAAATTTCAAATTGAATCAGTGTAAATCAGGGACTTTCTGTATTGGTCTCTGCCCCTGGCTTCTGCTAATATTTGATCTTTGACCCCAATTCCTGACAAAAAGGTCCTAAAACCCTTGGAATTTCCCAGGTGATAGGAGTTTCTTTTGTTCTAATGAGGTGGCTCTTGGTGGGCTTGTGGATGGGGACTGGTCACTAGAAAGACCAAGCCATGATTAGAAGCTTAGAACTATCATCCCTACCCCTCCATCCTCTGAAGAGGGGAGAGGGGCTGGAAAGTGAGTTAATAATCGATCATACCTATGTGATGAAGCCTCCATAAAAATCCCTGAAGTACAGGGTTTAGAGAGCTCCCAGATTGGTGAACACATCCATGTGCTGGGAGGGTGTTGCACCCCAGCTCCATGGAGACAGAAGCTCCTGTGCTTGGGACCCTTCCAGACTTCACCCTATGTATTTCTTCATCAGGCTATTCATCTGTATCCTTTATCATATCCATTATAATAAACTAATAAGTGTAAGTAGGTGTTTCCCTGAGTTCTACACCAGACTAGCAAATTATTGAACCCAAGGAAGGAACTGGGGGAACCTCTACTTATAACTGGTTGGTCAGAAGTACAGGTGACAACCTGTAAGGATATAGAAGATTTGAGCAAACACGACTAATATATTTGACCTAATTGACGGATATAAAACAACATCCTCAATAACTAGAGAATATAATTTTTTTCAGAGCACATGGAACATTCACTAAATTGGTGATATGCCAACCCATAAAGCAAGTATCAACAAATTTCAAAGAACTGAAGTCATACATAGTATGTCTTCTGACAACAGTAAGGTTAAGCTAGAAATCAATTAATAAAAAATATAAGTAGAACACTTCAAAATGATTAGAACTTAAGCAATACTTTCTAACAACCTACAGATCAAAGAAGAAGTAAAAATAAATTTAAATTAACTGATGATAAAAAATATGGTATAACAAAATGAATAGAATGCAGCTAAAGTGAAGATTAGAGGGGAATTCAGAGCTTTAAATTATACATTATGCAAAAGAGAAAAGTTGAGAATTGATGCTCTAAGATCTACTTCAAGAAACTAGAAAAAGAACCACCAAATGAACCTAAGGAAACCAAAAAGGAAGACAATACTCAAGATAAGAACAGATTATGAAAGACAATACAGACAAAGCAGAAATAAAATAGAAAATTAACAAAGCAAAATTTTTCTTCTTTAAAAAGATGAATAAAATTGATAACTTCAAAAAAAAATTGATAACTTCAACGAAGAATGACTGAGAGAAAAGAGACAGAAAGCACACCTACCAATACGGGGCATAAAAAGTCCTACAGAGTACTAAAGGAAGCTAGTAACCATAAACCATTTTATGACAATAAATTTGAAAATTTAGATTAAATGGACAAATTTATGGAAAAACATGACTTACAAAACTGACATAAGAAGAAATAGAAAATCCGAGTAGTTACATATCTAACAAAAGGAACCCTCATATACTGCTGGTGGGAATATAAATTGGTGCAGCCACAGTTGAAAACAGTGTGAAGGTTCCTCAAAAAATTAAGAATAGATCTACCATATGATCCAGTTATTCCACTTCTGGGTATTTATCCAAAGAGCACAAAACATTAATTTCAAAAGATATACACACTATGCTATGTTCATCATTATACTGCATTCATCACAGATATATACACTATGCTACGTTCATCACTATGCTACGTTCATAGAGATGTGGTATAGGAGAGAATACTACTCAGCCATAAAAAAGGATGACATCTTGCCATTTGTGACAACATGGATGGACCTTGAGGATTTTATGCTAAGTGAAATAAGATGGAGAAAGACAAATACATATGAGTTCACTTATATGTGGAATATAAAAATAAATTAATTAATGAACAAATCAAATCAAACCAAATAAAAACAAACATGTGGATACAGAGAACAGAGTAATGGTTATCAGAGGGAAGAGGGTACCAGAGGGAAAAACGGGTAAAGAGGGTCAACTGTATGGTGATGGATGGGAACTAAAACTCTGGCTGTGAGCACACAGTAGTGTATACAGGAGTCAAAATATAATGCTGTACATGTTAAGCACATAATGTTATAACCAATAAAAAGAGTACCTATAAAAATAATCTACAGCAAATAGAAAGATAAACCTTCTGATATTGGGTTAAAAAGATAACGATCTATTTATTACCACTTCTATTTAGCACTGTATAGGGGGTCCCAGGCAGTACAAGAAAGTTAAATAAAAGGTATACAAACTGGAAAGGAGGATGTCAAACCGTCTTTATTTTCAGACAACATGATTATCTGCGTAGAAAATCTCACAAAAAAGCTACTAGAATAATAAGTGATTTTAGCAAGGACAATAGAAAAAGTCAATTGCGTTTCTACATATTAACAATGAGCAACTGAAAATCAAAATTAAGAAAGCCACTCCATTTACAGTAGTAACACAACAAACTGTGAAATTCTTAAGGGATACATTTAACAAAATATGCGCAGGAACTACACACTGAAAACTAAGAAAACCTAAATAAATTAAGAGATATTGCATCTCCATGGACTGAAAGACTCAGTAGGTATCAATTGTTCCCCAATTATTTAGAGACTAAAAACAGTCCCAATCAAAATTCCAGCAGGCTTATTTGGTAGGAATTGACTAGCTAAATTTAAAATTTTTATGGAAACACAAAAGACCTAGAATAGCCAAAATAACTTTTAAGAACAAAATTTGAGGACTCCCACTACCTGTTTGCAAGACTTACTCTAAATCTCTAGTAATCAAGAGAGTATAAGGATAAACATACAGATCAATGGAACAGAGTAGAGAGCAGAGGTAAACCCACACGTATATAGTCAACTGATTATCTGTAAAGATGACATTGTAACACAGTGGGGGAAGAAGAGACTTTTTAACAAGTGGTGCTTTAAAAATTGGATATGTATGGGCAAAAAACTTTGACTTTTATTTACTATAAGAAATTAATTAGAATTGGATTATAGACTTAAGCCCAAAAGCTAAAAACTGTAAAACTTCTGAGAGAAAACATAGGAGAAAGCCTTAGTAACTTTGGGTTTAGAAAGATTTCTTAAATCTAATTCAAATTATTAAAAAAATTAATTAATTTGACTTCATCAAATTAAAAACTGCTGTTCTTTGGATGACGAAAATGAAAAGACAATCCACTAGCTGGGAGAAAATATTTGTAAACACATATCTGATAAAGGACTTATAACCAGAATTTTTATGAACTCTGACTAAATAGAGGGTTATAGTGTGTTCTCAGATCAGAAGACACAATATTCTAAAGCTATCAAATGTCTCTAAATTAATCAATTTTAAACTGTATCATTTTAACTGCACACACAAAAGTTGAACACCAGGGAATATATGTAATGAAAATTGTGCAAGATCACTACAACTACAAAACACCGACAGAAATTGCAGAAGTCTTTAGGAATGTATCATGTCCAGGGATTTGAAGACTTACTATTATAAAGATGTTAATTTTCTCCAAATTTATCTCTGGAGTCAATGCAATACTAGTCATATGCCCAGAAAATATTTTTGTGGAAATTGATGAGTTGATTCTGTAAGTCATATGGAAATGCAAAAGGCCAAGAATATCAAACAATCTTGAAGAACAAAGTGGAGAATTTACTTCAGACTATGAAGATTTATTATAAAACCACATAATGAAAACAGCGCGATTCAGGTGCGAGGACAGACAAACCAGTGGAAATGAATAGAAGGTTCAAAAATGAACCTGCCTCATTAATGACAAAAGTGTCACTGCAATGAAGTGGGGGAAAGAGATGGCTTTTTAAATAAATGCTGCTGAATCAACTGGATAACAACATGGAAAAAAAATAAACACTCACCCTACCTCACAGAATATACAAAAATCTATCTTACGTTGGTCATAGACTTAATTATAAAAGATAAAATAATAAAGCTTCTATAACAGTGTTGTACAATAGAAATCCAACATGAGCCATGTATGTCATTTATAATTTTCTAGTAGCCACATTAAAAAATGTAAAAACAGACAGATGAAATTAGTCTTAATCATATGTTTAGCTCAAATTTCAAAAATATTATCATTTCAATGTGTAATCAAATATAAAAATATTAATGAGATCTTTTACATTATTTCATTCAAACTAAGTCTTCAGAATCTGGTGCATATTTTATAATTACAGCACATCTTGTTTCTTGTTTTTTTTTTTTTCATATATAGCTCCTTTATTTGTGGAAAAGATTTGTGGAAAACAAGGTAAATTTTATAAAAATTACATGCACTCCCAAAATGAAACTCATCACTGGTGATAAATAAGTGACTGAAGTAATAACCAGTTTACCTGGGATGATTTGCCGGGATGCTAAAGGGGAGAGATTACTTGGTACAGCCCGCTATATGCACCAAAATAATAGTTACTGACCTTTGAAATTTACGGAAAGAACCATACAAATGGTTTTCAGATATAACTTTAATATTTTGGAAGTATTTGTATGGTTTTTTAAAATTTTAAAATATTTATTTATTTATTTTTGGCTGCGTTGGGTCTTTGTTGCTGTGCGCGGGCTTTCTCTAGTTGCAGTGAGCAGGGGCTACTCTTTGTTGCTGTGAGTGGGCTTCTCATTGCGGTGGCTTTTCTTGTTACAGACCACGGGCTGCAGAGCACAGGCTTAGTAGTCGTGGTGCATGGGCTTAGCTGCTTCGCAGCATGTGGGATCTTCCCAGACCAGGGCTCAAACCCGTGTCCCCTGCATCGGCAGGTGGATTCTTAACCACTGTGCCACCAGGGAAGCCCTTGAATGGTTTTAAACATGGGCTTGAATTTGTAAACATCTACAACTTTCCCCCACAAGGACTCCCAGCCCAAGAGTAAGCTGTGGCTTAACCAAACGGGAATGTCTGTGCTGTTGAAGGCCAGTGCTACTTTCCACGGAGGGGAACATCAACCCTTTTCTGGCTTGTTAGAACTTTCAAGGCCCTTATGTCTTTGATGCTGAGCATCTGGCCAGGGGCATTTTGTGAACCAGACAATGAGAGCTTCTTGGAATGAGCACATCTTGGTTTAGACAATACATTTTCAATAATTAAAGTGAAATGTAATCCTATCAAAAGAGAAAAGTTGAGTTGAATAGAAAAATATTTTATACAGCTTCAGTTTTAAAATTTAAATCCATTAACATAAATAAAATTAAAAATTCAATTCCTTACTCACACTAGCCCTATCTCAAGTGTGAAATAGTGGCTACCCTATTGGACAGTGCAATTCCAGAAGGTAACACACAACAGTATCTTTGTGACCTCAGGATAGGGAAGATCTCATAAACAGGATGTAAAAATCAACAACAATAAGGGAAAATATTGATAAATTTGGCTTTATTAAAATAAGTGCCTTTGTTTATCAAAAACACCTTTAGAGAGTGAAAAAGTTAGCGGAAGAGTGGGAGAAGATGTTTTATATATACATATATCTGACAAAGGACTTATATCCAGAATCTACACAGATTACAAACCAATAAGGAAAGGGCTGACTACATAATGAAAGTATGGACAAAAGACTTGAATAGAGATATCATACAAGAAAATATCTACATAAGCATGTGAACAATAGTGCAACATCATTATCAGGTAAATGCCAATTAAATCCATAAGATACCACCACACGTCCATAAAAATGGTGACATCAACAAAACAAAACAAAACAGAAACTATGGAGTGTTCTCAAGGATGTAGGTCAAGGGGAGTTCTCAGTTCCTGCTGGAGGGTATACACATTGGCACAACCACTTTGGAAAACCACTTGACAGTACCTACTAAAGCAAACCAATCACGCCTAACCCCAGGACCTAGCAATTCACTCCCAGGTACGTACTGACAGAGATTCTCTCTTCGCCCATACTCTAGCCAAGCTCACCTGAGCCCCCTCGACTAGACCTCAAACTTGGCCCGTAGCAACTAGGCTCTCAACACAAATAGTTTAGCCCACCCTCTTCTTCCTACACTGAAAGACTTAAACACTGGCAGTTTCTAACAGTTCAAGGCCACATCCTTAGGATGACCCAGTCCCCCTTAAAGTACCTGCCTGAGAAAACTCAAGACTGACAAATGAATTTACTGTTTGTTTTAGCCAACACCTGTCTGTAGGCTCCTGACCACACTTTCTTAGAGCCTTTACTAAAAAGGGCTTACAACTGTCAATGCTGCTTCTGTCCCTTTGGGATGTATATGTATCTCCTACTACTCAGGAGGACCAGAAAGCCAGTCCTTTCAAATGCAATCATCAGGAAGGATAGGGCCTCAGTCTCCCAGTTTCTGGGGGAGGATAGAATCCTAACTTCAATCACTGCCAGCTAACAGACCCAGCTGACCTAACCAGCATTTACACTAACCGAGGGTGTAGAACTTTTCACTTCCCTGACTCTACTGAGACCCCACTCACCCCTCTCCCTATTCCCTCATTCTCCCTGTCAAACACCCAGCCACCTCTGGCAAAATCGAAGCTGAGTTCAGTTCATACTGAACTCTCTTACCTACTGTAACAATAAATTACTAATTAAACTCTGTCCTTACCACTTTAACTAGTATCTGGCTTTGTTTATCTTTGACAATACCCAACAGAAACACTATGTATAAGGGTGCTGAAAGCAGCATTCTTCACAATAAAAACAACTGAAGACAACCTAAGTGCCCAGCATCAGAATGCACCAGTAAAGAGTGTCATATTCATACAAGCGAATAAAATGAGGTGGTGGAAAAGAGGAAACCACTGCTACGCATATGGACATGGATACATCCCCCTTAACGTTTAGTGAAAGAAGCCAGGCACAAAAGAGCACATACTTGTATTAGTTTTCTATTGTTGTGGGAGCAGTGAACACGATAGCAGCTTACAATAGCACCTACTGATTATCTCATAGTCATGTAGGTCAGAAGTGCAGGCCTGGCTCCACTGGGTCCTCTGCTCAGTGTCTCCCAAAGCTGCAGTCAAGGTGTCCACTGGGTTGGGGTCTCATTTGCAGCTAAGGGTTCTCTTCCAGCTCATTCAGATTGTTGGCAGAATTCAGTTCCAGGTTGTAGGACACGGGGTCCGTTTTCTTGCTGGCTGTCAGCTGGTTGTAGCTCCTAGAGGCCTCCTGCTCATAAGTTCTCTCACTGCATGACAGGTTACTCCTTCGAGGCCAGCAGGACCATGTTTTTCTCATGCTTTGAATTTCTGACTTCGGGAAGGGCCCAGTCCTTGTTAAGGGCTCACCCGATTACGTTAGGCCTACCCATTTCCCTTTTGATGAACTCAAACTCAATTGTCTTGGAACTTAATTACAATTGCAAAACCCCATACCCTAAGCACAGGAGTGAGATCCACCATATTCACATTCCACCATACTCAAGAGGACGAGAGTACACAGGGCAAGAACATGGGAGGCAGGCAGCATGGGGTCCTCTCAGAATTTTGCCTACCACAAGACTGAATGATTCAAATTTATAAAGTCAAAAAATTGCAAAAATAATCTAAGACGACAGAAGTCAGATGGTACGCACTTTTGTTGGGTGGCACATATATTTGGGAAGAAGCATGAGGGAGTCTTCTGAATGCTGGTAGTGTTCTATATCTTGATCTCCAAGGTGATTACACAAATGTGCACTTTGCAAAAATTCATCAGTTTTGTACTTAATATTTGTGCATGTATTTTATACTGCAATAAATATTTTACACAAAAATTTTAAAAGAGAGGTTCTCAGGGTGCTTTGTTTAATTACATAGAGGAGCAATAATTAGCATTAAAATTGTTGGTATAAAATTGGCACTGGTAAGTGCTTGAAGTCAGTTTATGCCCCCAAGTAAAAGACTCTGAGAAGTTTATGTTTACCAATAATTTACCTGGCAAGGTGTGTTGTAAAAATGAGAAAAATTAAATTTCAGCTGGCTCTTTATTCAAGTGATCATAAATCTGAGGTATTTCCATTTGAATAAATTTTGAAAGTTTCTCACTCTCTGTTTCAATACTGTTTTCTCTCTCCATTGCACGAAGTGTGCAGGAAGTTAAGTGTAAAGTGAGCTCTATGTGTGTGTGTGTGTGTGTGTGTGTGTGTGTGTGTGTGTGTGTGTGTGTGTGTATTTGTGATTGGTAGGCTGGGCGAGGGCAGGGAAATACAAGGAAACTAATGGGCCTTATCTGATAGGGTAGGTAAAATCTTTACATTCTTAGGATACTGACTTAAGAACACCTCAGAAACACAAAGCTCTTCCATGCGATGGGTCCAGGCACTATTTTCAGAGCTGGTCAGCTTTAACCTAATTCCATTCTGCACTCCCATTCTGTTCCAAGCTAAGGAAGTCACACCACTTCCTAATGAATATAAATGAATGCAGCCCTCCGTGGAAAATAAATCAGGAAAACACATTTACCCCAACTTATTCTAATCAGCACATACAGAAGTCATATAAATAGGATGTAAGTAAACTAAAGGTTAATCTCACTATGAATTTGATGCAAAAATCTTAAATAAAATATCAGCAAACAGAACAGAAAAGTATATTAAATAATAAGACACCATGACTGAGTGGTATTTATTTCAGCAATACAAGGATGGTTCAGTATCAGCGAATCCATTACATAATTCATACTATTAATTAAACTATGGAGCAAAAATCATGCAGTCATCTCAAATTGTGCTAACATTTAATAAAATTCAACATCCATTCATGATTTAAAATACTTTTAATAAAACAGGACTAGATGGCTATTTTCTCAAAATATATCTGGGTCAACCCAGAAGCCAGCACCATGCTTAAATGGGAAAACATTTAATGAGATGCATTCTCATTAAAGTTCAGAATATAATATAGAAACCATTATCACTACCTTAATATTGTTCTAGAGATGGTGGAAACCAAAGAAACTAGGAAACAGAATAAGTTAGTGCTACACAACTTAAAAACAAGAGGTAAAATTATCATTATTTGTAGATGTTATGACTGTATATTTGGGGAGGACCTAGGAGAAGTCATTGAAAAACATTAACAAGCAAAGAGAATTTAGTAAAAATGGATGGGTCAAAAATTACTATACAGAAATCAATAAATTTCATATACACAATAGTAGGAGGATAAAATGGAAAATATCTTATTTATAACAGCAACAAAAACAAACGTATCTAGTAATAAACTTAATAAATATGCAAGATCTGTATGATGTAAAGTTTAGAATATTCCAGAGGGTCACAAAAAAAGATATGGGCAAATGGAAAGGCAATCCATATCATAAGGTTGTAAATTCTCACCGAGTTAGTTTGTAAACTTAATCCCATAAAAGTACTCACAGGATTTTGGGGGTACATAGGCAAGCTAATGCTCAGTCCATACAGAATATCAAAGAAGCAAGAAGAGCCAGGAAAGTTTTGAAAGAGAAGATCAATAATGAAATACTCTTCCTACCAGATGGTAAAATACAGAATTTTTTAAATATATAAAGGAAAATAATCAAAACAGTATGGAACTGATACATAACAGACAACTCAATAGAATATAATAGATGGTGTGGAAATCAGCCCAAGTACAGGAATCTGATATATGATAAAGATGTCATCTCACATAAGAGAAGAAAAGATGAATATTCACTAAATTATTTTAGGATAACCAAAGAGACATCTAAAAAAAGAAGGTTGGATCCATAGCTCACATTTTATACTAGGGTAATTTCTTGATATAAACATATAAATGTAAAAAAATAAGAAACTTTGTCCATAAACTTAGAAAAAGTTCTTTCTGAATTATATTGTACAAAGCCCAGAAGCCATAAAATGGAAAATTGCTACAACTATTATATAAAAGTAAAATTTTATGTGGCAAAAATCACCATAAACAAAGTTAAATGCAAACAAGAAGCTGGAAAAAGTATTTGTAATTTATATCACAAGAAAAAAGCTACGTTTCCCTTTTACAAGAGTCCCTACATATTATCAAGAAAAATACCAACAACCCAACA
Organism: Delphinus delphis; assembly: GCF_949987515.2. NCBI lineage: Eukaryota > Metazoa > Chordata > Mammalia > Artiodactyla > Delphinidae > Delphinus > Delphinus delphis. Next base: position 67,358,582 of record NC_082690.1, on the reverse strand, counting down.
GAAAACTAGGTAAAGACAGAAACAACAGTTCACAGAAAAGGAAATACAAATGACTCTTCAGTGTATGAAGAGATGCTCAATCTGTAATCAGGCTGGTAAAGATTTTTTTTTAAAGTTGGGTAGCGCACTGCAGTGTAGAAATAGCACTCTCATGCTTTGCTGCTGGGGAGGGTGAAGCAGCACCACTTTGATGGAGGACAATTTGGCAATATCTATCAAAATTCTCAATTCACATGTACTGTGTTCCAGCACTTCCACTTCTAGGAATTTATCTTAGAGGTAAATTCACACATATGCCAAATGGCCCAAGTTCTTCATTATTGTAGCACTGTTTGCAATAACAAAATTTTGAAATACTTAAGCTTTCCATCACAGGGGACTGACTGGCTACGTAAATTATGGTACATCTGCACAATGGAATACCATGGAGCTATGAAATGAAGGAGAAAGTTCTTTATGTACTAACACAGAATGATCTCCAAAATAAAATTAAAAGTTCAAAAAAAGTATGTACAATATGCTAGCATGTTATTATTTGTTCAAAAAAGAAAGAATATGATATGTAAATTTTCTCATATATTCATAAATTTTGTCTGGAAGAATGCCCAAGAACCTGATAATAGTATCTGTCATCAGGGATAGGACCTGGACGGCTCAGGGACAGACAGGGACAGGGATGGGAGATAGGACTATTCATTTTGTGCCTTTTGTACCCTTTTATTTTGAGCCATGTGAATGTATTATCTATCAAAAAATGCACAGCATGATTAAACTTTATGATGTAATAAAAAGGGTGTAGTTATACACCAGCCTGTCCATGCTAATCCTGAATTGGCTGAAAATAAAGTCTCTTGTTAATCTGTATAGCTTTCTGAGTAAAGCACCAAAAGAGAGAAATAATTTTTTGCTTGAAAACTGAAGTCCCAAAATAAAAGTTAAATGTTTTTAAAGTTTGAAGAAATAAAGAAAAAGTTCTCAACAATAGAGATGGTAGAATCAGTTTGTTTAAAGCAATCAAACAAATAGCAACAACAAAAAAGTGTTTACACTGTCTCTAAGGATATGAGAGATTGTTACTTTTAAAAAATATTTCCTTATTGTTGAATTATTCTGATCTCTTGATATATTAATTAATTTTGTAATTTGAAAAATTATAATCGGATTTAAATATAAAAAAGCCTTAGGTCCCATTGGTAGCCAAATATACATAAGTGTGTTTAACCTAGTAATAAAAAAAATACAAGTTTAAAAGAGACACCATTTTCTTGACTAGTAAAATAGCAACACTGAAAAAATATGATACTGAATGCAGGTAACAGTGTGGTGAAAAGGGTACTCTCATTAATGGTGAAATATAAACTGGTACCTTCCCCTTGTTTTAATTGAAATTTACAACACGCCGTTGTAAGAAATAACACAGAAAGAACCTATATAGTCTTTACCCGTACAATTCTCTTTTAAAAAACAATTTGTCAGTGTCAGTTAAGAATCTTAAAAAACTCACACTTTTCAACTAGTAATTCCATTTCTTAGAACCTATCCTAAAAAAATATAACTCAAAGAAGAGAAAAAGCTATATGCATAAAAATGTTCATTCAATACCATATATAAAATATAAATATATTCATATATATATGTGTTAAACGATAAGAAAATAGTTCATTAAATAATAACATAAACACTAGACAGAATATTCTACAGCCATTATATCACATTTCTGTAGACTATGAGGTAACTGGCTTAATAGCTATGATATAATGTTGCTTTAAAAGATAAAATTTTATGTATAATAGTGAAAAATATTCATATGGTCAATGAGTGGGAAAGTAGCGGAATTATGGTTGATTCTTTGCCTCTTCCAAAACTTTCTAGAACGTAATTTCAAATTTAATTTTTTCAGACTTTTTTCAAATTTTCTAAATTCAAGTTTTCCTACTTTTGTCAGAATTTAATTTGAGAAGCAAAAAGAGATGAAAGATGCCTGCTTGTTAACCCAATAACTAATTGCCCGGCATGAACGGTAGACTTTTGTTAGGAGAGAGCCACTTACTTGCATCTTTCTCTGGAGAAGGAGGAGGGACCCCCTGCCCCAGACAGGTGCCATTGACCAGCTTCTCTGGGGGCTGGGCATTGCCCATGGGCGGCACCTTCCCCTTGGGGCTGCTGAAGAGGTCTTGCAGGTCCTTTCTTGGTCTGGATTCTCGGAGGAAACTCTCAAAAGATTTGTCTTTGAGTCTGAGGGAGGAAAAGAGTGAGGTCTTTTTCTTGGGATCCCTGGAAGCATCTGGGACGGTCTCTTGCAAACTCACTTTCTCCAGGAGGGTGGGGACATCTTCGATCTTGCTGCAGGGTGGGGACACGAGTGCAGGAAATGTCTTGGATGACTGGTTGGGCAAACTGTGGGTGCGGAGGGCAGGGTCAGGAGGGCTCGGGGCTGAGGGCTGGGCAGCCCTGGCGGCTGGGGGGCCCAGGGAGAAGAAGGCTGAGGCCCTGCTCGCTATGTCTCTCTTGGGGGACCGTTGGTCCCAGTCTTTACTGGAGCTGCTTTTCCGAAGGTTGAATGAGCGAGTGCAAGCGTGGGGTGGGCTGGTGGGCAAAGTCTTTGACTCTAGCTTGGCCCAGGCCTTTCTGCCATTGTCGGAATTGGGGAGGAGCGGCTCCAGGGACCTCCGGATGGCGTTGGCTATGAGCCGCAGCGGGGACTTGGGCGGGGCCACGCTTTGCTCCCTGGGAGTCCGTTCAGCTGGGGTCCTCATCTTCTCCTGAGCCTCTCTCTGGGCTGGTAAGGTCTCTCTCACTGCCCGAGGGAGCAGCAAGGGGCGGACTGGTTTCAGCCCTCCTCCTCCTCGGCCATTCTCGGGGCTTTTCTGGGAAAGTCGCACCCTGGCTTCCAGGCGCAAGCTCTTAGGGTTGGAGTCATTCCAATCTAGCAACCTAGTCTTCTGCTCCCGAGTGAGAAGCAGCTTCTTTAAGCCCGACTTCTCCTCCTCTGCCAGCTCTGACCTACCCTCCTCTCCCCTCCTGGGTCTGGTACTCCCTTCTCCAGGGTCCTCTCCAGCCCTGGGAGACAGCTGTTGGTCTGGCGAGCACCTGTCCTTCCCTCCAGTGGGGTGTGGGCCTCTGTGGGTGCTTCTGGTACCCACAGGAGGGGCCTCTGCTTCCTGACTCCCATCAGAAGCCATCTCTGCAGGGTCGGATGGCCTCGAGCTTTCGAGGCCGTCTCCACCAGGCCTCACCAGGCAGTATTCTGTCTGCTCCAGCACCTGGCCATGAGGGATATGCAGGGGGATTTCCTTGGGTGGTCCTTGGGTTCTGGCTTGCCTCAGAAAGCCTGGGGTGGAAGGACTGAAATGACCTCTCGAGACCTGAGAAGGAGGGTTGCAAACTGTCACCTGGAAGGGACAGGCAAAAAGGAGCAGTGATTTTTAGAAGTTCCCAGCATTTATTTATATGAGGAACGCACATCTCAGTCTATAGCCCCCTCCCTTCCTCTCTCCAGATCTCGGATACCCAAAGTCAAAAAGAATTCTGCCTAGGATGATTTCAGAGGGCCACTCTTCCTTCTAAGTGGCTGCCTTGGGATGGGCTGGAATTGGCCCAGAGCCCCCATATCACTGACCAGTCTTTCCTGAGCCTTAGATTAGGTGGGTAGGAAGCTAGAAAGGAAAGCAAAGTCACTGACAAGCTCCTGGGCCAGTGAGGGGACGGCTGGCCTGGTCCCTGTGGGTGGCCAGGCACGTAAGGAAGCTCAGCCATGGCCCCTACTAAAGGGCACATTCCACCCATAGGTATGTTCCTCCAACAACCGAGAAACCAAGGCTTCTTCTTTGGAGACCATTAAGGTAAGGTAGACAGCTACCCTTCTGGCTTGGAGCTGTGGTGGCAGGATAGCCTTTAGGATCTTCCAGTGACCCTTCAAAACCTGACTCATGCCTCTCACCACTGAGAAAGCAGCCATGTCTAGCATGCAGGAGCTTGGCCCTTGGCAAAGGGAGAATATAGAAGACTGGAGAAGCAGTGACTGTGCCCTGCCAAGAGCTCTGGTCATGGGAGCTTCACAAGAGTCTGTACTTTTCTGTCTTAGATCTTCTACTTCCCAGAGCCTAGAACAAGGTCTGGCAGGTAATAGAGGCTTGATAAACCCATATTGAAGGAAAGAGTCCAACCATGACTGTCTCGGTGATGCCATTTTCTATTCAAGGGGGTGTTGCTTCCAAGGTCCTCAGCTGCTACCAAAGGTACCCTGCGTTCTGTGCCTGCCATCCTACAGCTGCCAGCTCCTCTACCCCCTCTGTGAGGCCCTCAAGGGCAGAGCACAAGCCCTAGCAGCTCTCAGATCCCATGCCCTGTAAAGTCTGCTGAACGAGTGGGTGGCTGTGCCCTCCGTGGCTGAGAAGGAGCAGGGTGCACTTTCGTGGAATGGACGAGTGAAGAGGTGTGGGGTGGACTCCTGACAGAGCATCCCTCTGGCCCTGGCTGTGCACCTGGGGTGACCCAAGAGTGCTGGGAATCCAGAGCTCAGTGTGGAAGTGGGAGGAGTACAGGCAGCTTGTCGTCCTCCACCTGCGCAGGGCCCTGAGGGCACTTACCTGAGGCGGGGAGAAGCTATCCAGAGCGTGTGGGACGCCAGCTGAAGAAGAAGACGGCAGAGAAGGCGAAGGCGAAGGGGAAGGAGAAGCTTCCTTTGGAGGCGCCATAGGTCTTTTGTTGTTCACTGGTGTCATATCTACCAAGGACAGAACACGCTCTCCATTACAGACTTGTAGCTTCCTTATTTTATCAGGAAAAGAGGAGGTTTTCAGTGAAGCTCCTCTCTATAGAGTCAGAAGGAGGAAGATGCCAGAGACGGATTCAGAGGCCCCGGAGCCCACTGCTTGGGACTTGGAAGAACAGGCATAGGAGTGTTGAACAGGCTCCTGCGGGGGAAGTAGGTCCCAGGACGAAAAGTCCAAGAACCACTGTGTCTCACACCCACGTGAGAATGTCCCCGAGAGTGAGAACAGGGGTCTCCAGGCTGTTTCCGGGAAACGGACATCTACCTCTAAGGTTTGCCCTAGAGCCATCGTGGTGGGGAGCTGGGGCTGCATTAAATCACTTAGTCGATAAACCACCTGAGGCCTCTTCCCGTAAGATGCACGCTGGACCATTCGCCACGGGCATAGACAGGAGAGGCAGTCACCGCCCAGGAAACGGGCTCTTCCTCCCACATGTGTATCACGGGGCTCTCAGACGAGATGGTTAGTTTGAGATTTTAAGAGAACACAAGGGAGGGAGGTTATAATCAAATCATTTGAAGCATATGGAGTGGAGTTCGTGCCAAGCTCCTGTGGGTCAGGGAACAAATGAGAGCCAGTGCATGTGCTGTCCTTCTCGACGGGAGAAAGGAGTGCGGCCAGGGCCGAGGACGAGCCTCATCCTGAACTGTGGGAGCTGAACCCAATTAGTCTAGTTACAGCAGAATTCCGACAGATGTCGCCTATAAGATCAATCTCATTCCCTCTCTCATGAGTGCACACACACACGTGCGCACACAGGCCCCCCTAGTAACCTTAATCTAAACTCTCGAGCATTTTGTTTCCCTCTTGGACCGTTTCAATAATAGGTCCTCAAAGGGATTCAGGAGACACCATCCTCACTTCCGGATTTGCCCACTCAATGTCTGACCCTTCAGCCCAGCCAGCTCTCCTGTTAGCCTTCCTGGCACATAAAGGCTGTTCCACAGAGACTTCCCAGGACCACTGTCTCTAACGACCCACTCCTGTCAGACTTCCTGCTTCTGGCGGCTCAGCTGACCCACTTCCCTTTCCCTCCAAGGTGTCCAGCCTTCAGATTTCAGCTTGTCTCTAAACACAATCCCCTGGCCTCAGTTTCCCCAAAGCTTTGGCTGAGAGGTTCCTCCTCTGGGACCCACCCAGGCCAGGCTAAACCCAGGCCTCACTCCAAGAGGAGTTCCTTCCAGACCCGTGTGCATAGCGGAGCCACACAGGGGGTTGTCAGTACTCAGTCCTGCTTTCCTCTTACAAATGCAAGCACGTTAGAGCTTGCGTCCCAGGCCCGGGCTCTGAAAAGCTGGCCACACACACCATCGGCAAGCTCCCCAAGGGAAGCGCTCCAGGGGAAAAGGTAACTTGGGGGAACAGATCTGAGGGCGGCAGGAAGGAGCTGCTGGGGACAAAGGCTACTGGCTGCCAGGAGCTGACGCTGGGTGGGGGGTGGGGGCGGCTGGCCGGCCTGCCTGTCACCCGAACCCCCTTCTCAGCCCCCAATTAGATGGTTCGAGCCTAAAAAGGGAAAAGTTGTGAGCCAGTTGTTGCCTTGCTTCCTGTCCTCAGCTTGCCAAATTCCTGCTGAATTCCCTCTCCTCCTCTTCCTGGCCCCCTCATTCTCCTCTCTCTGCCACCTCCTGAATCAAACTCCTGAACTTGTCCCAAAGTCCCCTCAGCTCCACAGACTGCCTTTTTGTTCCCCCGAGGAGCGATCCGGGAACCCTGCGACACAGAGCCAGGACACCTTGGGAGCCAAGCTGATAGGAAAGCCTTGGGGTTCTCAAGGTCATGACCTGGGAGCTGCCCCCCTCTCCTGTGTCTAATCCCCAACCCCACCCAGCAAGTGGGATCTCTCTCCACACGTGAGCCTCAAGACTGTCTTCAGGATAGAAATTGGGGGCAGGGGGCTTGAGGAGGTGGGGGAAGCAAAACACCTGCCATTCAAGCCACTGCCTGGGAGGTGGGCAGTGCCTAGGAATGGAAGGGGAGGCCGGAGCCCAGCTGACAGGTGATGGGAAATTTCACCCACCTGAGGCCTTTGGCTTCCCTCAGAGGATGGTAAAGGGGAGCCTGGGACCCCCACCCCTGTCACACCCACACCAGCCACCTGACACATTGAGTTACGTAACCCCTCAGTTTCATCTGAAAAATGGGAACCCTAGTGCTGTTTCATGCGGAAGCTAAAGAAATAAAATGGGATAAAAAGAGGTGCCCAGTGCAAAGCACAAAGTAAATGCCACATGCTAGCTAAATATTCATTCCATCCCCTTCCCTTCCTCCCATGCACGTGAGTGGTGTCCAATAAAGGCACCGCTAAACGGCTGACCTGTTCCGGGGGGTAGGAGGTGCTGCACATCCACCCTGGCCAGGATTCCTCTAACTCACGGCCCACAGGCTCGGTTCTCATTGACCAACTCAGGTCCTTCTCGCCCTGTCTTGTTTTGCTTGAAACCTCAGCATGGTCCAGCCAGGTCTGCCCTGCCCTCTGCAGGAACCTCAGTCCTGGGTGCCACTGGCCCTTCCAGTCCCATTGTGCAAAGGAGGTCGATGAACAGATCAGGGTCTGGATTACAGCTCCTCCCATATCCCTCCTGGGTCAGCTGCCTCTTCTCTGGGCCCTCTGGCAATGGAGGCCTTTCCCTTGATCCTAGAGGTCATTCTGGTGAGTATGGTCAGCTGGGTGAGGGCGATAAGGGCAGGCACGCAGCCCCCTCCATCCTCTTGCCTGGGGCTGGGGCCAGAGCCAGCCTTAACAGGGCAGTGAAGGAATAGAGGAGTTGGTGTGCCCCAAGCTCTGCTCCCTCCCACAGGACCAGCCTTGCCCAATGGGTTTCCTTTTGGGCAAAATGAAGATGACCAAAAAGATGGCTCTGAGGGTTTTCACAAAGACTGGGATTCCAGGGTGCAGCTCCCCAGAACTTGGAGCTTAGGCAATACTCAAATCCTCCCAAAGTCTTGGAACACCCTCTAGGGGCTGCAGCCTGCTCAGGCCTAACCCACGTTCTCTATTTGTTCCTGCACTGAGTTCAACTCAGTTCAGCCAGCTTGGTCCCTGGTTCTTTAGTTTGTTCACTCATTTGTTCGTTCATTCATTCACTCATTCATTCATCCACTTATTCATTCGTTCTGCAAGCAAGGACTGGGTGCCCCTTCTGCACCAGGCTCATGCTAGGCACTAAGCCCATAGAAATGATTCAAACTCAAGGCCTGCCCTCATACCAGCTTTTACATGCACTTGAGAACCCACGCCTGATACTCCTGGGGTAACTGAAGACACAGCTGAGAAGCCAGGCCGCTGGTGAGCAGCCCCCTCTCTCCTGTGCCTCCTCCAGCGCCCACACCCTGCTGGGAGGGTCCCCCGCCAGACTCCCTGCTCTCACTCCAGATCAGGAACTTCTTGAGGGCGGGGCTGGGCCCCTGGCACTGGTGGCACTCAGTGAAGTCGGCTGGAAGCACTGGATGGAATCTGCACCCAAAGGGACCCATCCACAGAAGCAGAATTCCCATGACTGGGGAGGGGCTGAGGTGCGGAGTAAATGAGACGCGTGGGAAAGGCCTGCCCCAGGCCTTCGGGAAACGGTGATTCCCTCCTTCCCCTCGCCTTCGCTGCCTGGGATCACACAATGGTTCAAGAGTCATTTTAGGTGGTCCCCAGGTGAAGTGGCCGACTCAGGTGTGCCCTGGTCCTGTTCCAGAAGTGCCCATTGTCCCAGCCTGGCCCGAGTGAAAAGGGCCGCAGGTCTAGGGGTTGCAGAGAATGACTCACTGGCCAGGAGTCAGCGTTGACTCAGCAGGCAGGAGTCAACTAAATTAGCACGCTATTCCATCTCCAGTGTTTCTTTTAAGAAGCCTTCATCTAACCCCAGGTTTTCCTGGGTCTACCCCTCCTACAGCAAGGTCCGGAGAGGGAGCATGGGGGCAGGAGGAGGTGGAAGGCAGCGATGGACTTGGGATCAGATGAAGAGCCCCTGCCCCCTCTCAGGATTGGAGAGATGGAATCTCTGCTCTGTAACTGGGGCAGCGCCAGGAACATGCTGGCCCTGGGACGCTGCGCAACCGGGCACGCGGTCACTGCGCCCCCTAGTGGGAGTCCACTGCCTTGGCACCCGCCGCGGGCCCTGGTCCTCACCCACCTGCTCTTCCCTGGGATGCGGGACCATAACCTGCTCAGAAAAAGGAGCAGCGCGGTGTGTATTTGTGCGTTTGTGTATGTGCGTGTGTGCGGTGTGTGTGTGTCTTCGGATTCCTTCATTGCTTTGCCCACTACTGCACGAAGTCAAGCTGATGCCCCCAGCCCAACTCCAGTGTACTGAATCAAAGTGTATAGAGCCCTCAGGTCTCAGTTTCCTCATCTGCGTTTCAAGAAGATTGGAGGGATGGCCGCTAAGGTCCCTTTCAAGTGCAGTTGTAGAGTTCTAAGGCCCTGTGACTCCAGAGTGGGGAGCTGGGGAGGCAGAAGAAAAAGTAGCAAATCCCTTGGAAAGTGCTTCCTCTAGTGAGCAGTGGAAATAGTCCAACAGTACATTTCTTTCCTTGCCCCTCACATCCAGGAGACCAGTTCAGAGAGGACATGTGAGGAGTGAGAACAGCTGCCCCTGGGAATTCATCAGACAGCTCCTGCCCCCTCCCACCCCCCAGGGAGCTCATGACTCACTCGGCTGGAATTTTCTTCTCCCGCTCTGGTATTTGCTGGGAGTTGGAAACTGGAAGCTGTTGGCCCTCTGCAGAACTGTGGTGGGAAAAAGAAAGAGGGAGAGAAGATGGGGAGGGAGGAAGAGTCTGTTAAACGGGTAGGATAAACAGGGAGTTTTTTCTTATGGCCCAGTTACCAAAAGTTAGTAGACTAATGGTCATAATTGACTGAGCCCCTTCCTTTCCTCAGACCGAACCATCCTGTCCCTATGACACACACTTCCAACTTTTCATTCATTCACTCATCAAATTGTTTTGAGACCCTGCTATGGGCCAGGTACTGCCCTCTTTCAGAAAATATCTCAAATTATGAGCCATCATTCTAACTCACCCATTGTTAATAAGCATGTGTGCATGCATGTTTATATGCATACATGTATATACATATGTCCGTATATACACAAGCATATACGACACGTTCATTTTAAGCAGAGCAGCTCTTTGGAGCTGAAGTCTCCCATCAAAGCCCCAAATGTGTCATAGATGAACCAGAGCTGCTCTCATCGAAGCCTGGAAGCTTCAGAAAGCTCCACCCTCTCTCTACCCCCAGAGCCCCCAAAACCCTTTGGGAACAAGTTTTAACTGAACTCCTGGACACTCCATGGCCACAACCCCTCCTCTTGGCCTGCTTCTGATGGAAACACATTTGCAGGATGCCGTGGGCTGCGTTATGAAGACCCTTTGCCCAGCTGGGCCTTGAGAATCAGCTGAGCAAAATTAACATCACAGGCAGAAGAAATGGGTCTTAGCCATTTGGGACCTACGAGTGGGGTGTAAATGTACCCCACTCCCACACTGGGACCTCAGATTTGGCCTCAGGCTCCAGGTCTCCGTGGTGGTTCCATCACGGCCGGAGAGAAAGACGGGGCAAGGCACACCTGAACGGCTCCCACACGTGGGACCAGGAGGTGTGGAAGGAAAGGAAGCCCGCAGGACTGATGTGGGCGTGGAGAGTGGGTGGGGAAGCTTTGAACACATCTGGCCCTGCCCGCCCTCTGTCTGCAGAAAGTCCTAGATTCCACTCCCCGCCAGGGCTCAGAGCTGCTGTCAGCTCTTACCAGCCAGGCTGTGGAGCACAGGCGTCCACCCGACCTGGGGGCTTCCTTTCCTCAGCAGGAGGTCGTTCAGCTCCTGAGCTCCTTGGCTCCCCTCCCTTATCAATTTGGAGAGCTTTGCTCCTGCTGTGTCTGGTCTGGCGGTTCCCCATCCCACAGGTCTGCTGTCATAATCAAGCCCACGGGTTTGAGGGGGAGGAGCCTATGTGGATAGGTGAGGGTGCCATCTCCCTGTCTCCCCACTGCAGCATGAACAGTCTACGTACGATGTAGAGCCACTTCCCCCTGCCAAGTGCAAGTCATGGATGTTTTACATAAGGAACAAGCACGGCTGATTCCTGCAGACCAGAGTTAACCTCTTCATCACCTCATGGAGAAATTACTCAAGAAACACAGAAGAGTGCCAGAAGCTCTTACTGCTTCTCCTTGGCTCTTAACTTTGTGGAATGGGATTTATTAGAAATGGTTAAAATTCATGAGAGGTTTTCCATCACTGGTGTTTACAGGGCGTCCATGCACACATTTTTACCACAATAGGAATAGAGTGGGTAGTCATGATTTGATCTGGTAATTTTGAGCAGAGTAAAGCAGGGCTGTTCCCTTCTTTTTAGTTTATCGTATATTTATTTAATGTGTTTATATTTGTTTTAAGGGAGTACTTTTGGAGATCTTAGTGTATGACTCTCTGCAAAAGGAGTAAGAGGGTAAGTATTGTGACACAGGGTGCTGATGACATCATTTTATTAACAATAAATGTCCTCCATAGGCCATTGGACCATCCTGTTATCAAATTATTGCCAGAAAAAAAATGGATAAATACCGATTTTTCTAAATCAGAATAATTTGAGGGCAGATTCCCTCCTAACTGTAACTGGTTTATGTCCAAGAACCCAGTGCACTAGATCAATTCGTTTAGTTGTTTAGGCGTGCATTTTATAACTAATGCATCCAAGCAGGCCTCTAGGAAGCTGCTCTTCTGCGATTCCCAAAGCGCAGGACGTGGCCCTCCTGCCTGGAGGCATCTGGGGTGCTTCCAGAAACGCAGATACTGGTCCCCACTCTAGACCCAAGGCATCTGAATCTCTGAAGGAGGGCACCTAGGGATCTGCCTCTTAAGCAGGATTTTTACGAACCACTAAACTAGGTGTTTTAGGGGAGCATTACTGAGCATTTTCTATGGCCTCTATTACACAGGGCTCGGTTTCTGTTTTAAACCATCATGGTGGGCATGCTCTATGCTAAAGAACTTTGAGGAGGGGATACGTTCCTTGATGAGCTGTGGCAGTCCCAGAGTCTTTTCAAAGGTGGTAAAACATATACAATATAAAAATCACCATTGTAACCACCTTTAAGTATAGGGTTGAATGGCATTAAGTACATTCACGTTGTTGTGCAAACATTAATTCCATCCATCTCCGGAACTTCTTCACCCCACTGAAACTCTGTCCCCATTAAACAATAATCCCCATCCACCCTCTTCCCCCAGCCCCTGGTTATCACTTTTCTATACTTTCTGCCTCTGTGACTTTGACTATTCTGGGTGCCTCATAGAAGTGGGATCATACAATACTTGTCCTGGCTTAGTTCACAGTTCACTTAGCATAGTAACTTCAAGTTTCATCCATGTTGTAGCATGTGTCACAACTTCATTCCTTTTTAATGCTGAATAACATTCCATTGTGTGGATATAGCACAATTTGTTTATCCATTCACCTGTTGATGGACATTTGGGTCACTTCTCCTTTCGGCAATTGTGAAAAATGCTGTTATGAGCACGATGTACAAACCAGGCATCTTTTTAAAGCAACATCCTGGTCTTTTTCGGCATGCCCTCGGCTAAGCTCCGAGTCATTTATCCAGGTGAAAATAGTGATTAACAAAGCTCCGTGACACCCACAACATGATGTCAACCCTACACTATCTGGTAAAGCGATGGACTCACCACAACCAGCAACATGAAACACAGAGCTTAGACTATGCCAGCGATTGTAGCCTTACAATGTGGTCTGCTTGGCAGTGATGGAAATCATGATGGATAAAGACAAAACCAACAGAAGATTGCTTGAAAGTCGTGAGGTCTGTTCACTTCTCTGTCTACTATGTTTCTTATTCTGGAATTAAACTGGACTGTGAAACAAAATGCTTTAGCCACACGGCCTTGATCTCTCTACCTAACCCCATCCTCCTGGGAGAAGTTCTCTAGCTGAGTCATGTTTTGCTGTCATGCTCTCACCTGCCAGCAAAGGATGCTGCACGAAACAGCCTTGGGAAAACTATTGCTGAATTTTCTGCAGACCCCATTGTTCAAGACACGACCAAACACACCTCTCAATATCATCTATTTGACACGAGCTGGAAGATTTCCATAGGGTGAAGCATTAGGAAAAGTGGTACCGGCTCTGAGACCTGCTGCAAACCAATGTATTTTTTTTCCTTGTGAACAGTCAGAAGTAATTGTCTGTTTCCATTTGAACTCTAGCTGCCAGAAAACTCAGAATCAAATTTATGATTCCACTAGAGCAACTGTTTAGGATCATGGTCTGCCTCTCTGAGGTCTATACCTCCTAAACTGGTTTTCCCTTTCATGTATATATCTTTAGGCTTTATCTTTCATATATATAGACACACAATTTTGTTTTATGTCTTTCTTGTAAGTTGCCTAAAATCCTCTGACAGTTTGAGGAGAAAGGAGAAATGGAGGGAAGGGATGAAAGGTGGGCAGTCTTCGTATCTATAAATGAGGAGCCTGGAGCCCAGGGTGATGGAGAGGCCAGCAGTACCCAAGACTCTGTCCACTGCCTGTGCTAAGCCTCTCTGGACAGCACTACAAACGGTACTTAGCAAATGTGTTTTAATGGCAATTTGTCCTTTTTAAAAACAGCTCACATGAGAGGGTAAATCCAGAGTTTACAGGATTCTGGCCCCAGCCCTGGTCTTCCTGTGAAACCATCACTCGTAAGAACATTTCTAGGTTCATGTGGCAGTTCTGCTCTCGGCCACCAGAGGGAAGCGCAGGACAAGTAGAGCTGCGGCTTTCCCCGGGCAGCTAAGGCCATTGGTCCTGATGATGGCAAGCTGCTATTAGCCTGTTTCTTCCCACCCACAGGTCACTAGTTGCCCTTGACTAAATCAAAACATTCAGTTCAAGGCCCTTTATTAAAACAAGCCGGAATGCTAAAGACAATGGCTTCTTTGGGTGTGCAGCATCCAGCACTGGGCCACACCACTTACTAAGCTGTGTGAGTCCTTGGGAAAACACTCAGTCCATTTGAACACCTGTAAAATGGGCTTCATGCTACTTACCTCACATGGTCATCCTGAGGATGAAATGGGGCCGTGTACAGGGAAAGCCCTGGCCAATACAGGCACTCAGTGATACGGCATTTGTTACTGCGCATTCCACAAGTCACCAAGCACTGGTAGTGGCCCTGTGCTGCCCCCTGGTGGCACCAGAGAAACTGTGCTGCTCAGAGAGGTGTGTGGTCCAACAGCAGCTGAGCCCACCTCCTTTTCCCTCACGGGCTATGGAATGCCAGAGGGCCCCTCACAGATATTCAGAGGACGCTGCTCCAGGAAAGAGGGTGCTGGGGCCCCCTTATCTCTGCCTGTGACACATAGCCAGCCAGCCCCCTCCGCCTCCTTCCCACTTGAGATTCCAAAGCTGCCCATGGAGAGGGAGGCTGGGCCTGGGTCCAGTCCCCTCACCCCCACTTGTACCCCGGCCCCCAAAGGTCTCAGCTCCACTGCCTCTGAGCCTGAGGGCCAGGCCTACTGTCACGTGGTCCTCCATGAGGAAAAACCGTCCATGGGGGTCCCTGTCCCCCCTGCCCCCTTCCACCCCCATGTCCCAGGATCACGCAAGCCCGTCTGTCTGTCCCGCCCAGGCAGGCCCTCTGCTCACCACGCACAGCTTCAGGCTCCTCGAGGCCACGTGGAGAGACTGCCCTGGGCAGGGCCTCCCTCAGGGAGCTGTGCTGGGCGAGGGGCTTCAGGAGGGGTGAGGGTCGGGGTCCCTGTCGCCGGGGTCTTTCGTCCCAGGGCTCTGCACTGGAGGCCTCACTGCCACCACGGTCTACCTCTTCGTCCGAGCTGGGAGGAGGAAGGAAAGAGCAGGTGAGCAAGGAAGCCTGCCATCCCGGCCGCACTGTGCCCTGCCCGTCGCTGCCCTCCAGCAGGCAAAGGGGTTCTAGGGCAAGGGCCACGGGTTAGTTACCTCTATGCCTGGCACCCAGTCTCTGGCTTTGTTATGGGCTGACCCATGCCCCGCCCCCCAAATTCACATGAAGTCCTAACGCCTAGTACCTCAGAATGTGACTGCTTTGAGAAACAGGGTCTTTAAAGAGGTAATTAGATTAAAACGAGGTCATTAGGGTGGGCGCTAATCCAATCTGACTGGTGTCCTTACAATTTTCCTTACAAGGAAATTTAGACACAGGCATACGTACGAGGAAAATGCCACATAAACGAGAAGACCACCATCTACAAGCTGAGGAGAGGGGCCTGGAACAGAATCTTCCCTCATGGTCCTCAGAAGGAACCAACCCTGCTGACACCTTGATCTTGAACTTCTAGAACCGTGAGAAAATAAATCTCTGCTGTTTAAGCCACCCGTCTGTGGTCCTTCACGGCAGCCCTGGCACGCGAATGCAGGCAAGTTCAGATCAGAGCAGGTGAAAGAGGCCCAGAGATGTACAATGAAGTATTCATGTGAAGGCTGGTCCTCCCATCCTCACCGTCCCCGAGCAGGACTCCTGAGCTCTCTGGGGTAGAATGAGCTCATCATTAGGACTTGGGCCTAAAACGTCAGGCATTTAAATACTGCTTGCTTCCCTTGGGAGTAGATGAGGGAATGGAAAAGACTACAGAAAAGAATGCGTGGGGGGATATTTAACCTGGGTCTGAAATAGCCATCAGGAATTCAGGTGGTGTGGGAGTGGAAGCGGGGTGTCCTAGGTAGTGGGGACAGCTCAGCACAGTCCTGGGGTGGGGAAGCACAGAACCTATTGGCATGAATATATATATTTCTCCCTCTCTTTCTCTCTCTCTTCCTCTCTATGTCCAGCATGCTTCTTTGTGTGAGGGCACTGCCCCTTGTCCATCTGTGAGCTTTGGTGGGCCATCTGTCCATCAGCCTGCCCAAGCCTGCCACTCACAACAGCACCCCGGGCCAGTTCATCGATTAGCCCTAATGTAATGTTAGTACCAGTTGGAGCCCAACCTTGAAATCTTGATATGTGGACATGAATCTATGGATGTAGGCTGAGGCCCCCAGCAGCCAAGAGTTCCACATACGGGCCTCTCCGTGGATGGCTATAGATCCAACATATTTGCCTTTGTTACTTAAGCTTCTTTGGGTTGTTCTACACCCTTGACATGTTAATTCTTCGATCCTGACAACTCCCTACGGATTATCCCATCTTACAGATGGGGAAATGGAGGCACAGAGAGGTCACACTGCAAGTGAGTGGGGGTAAGACCAGTTCCCGAATGCTGTCCCCTTGCCCAACCCATCCTGCCCCCGTCCTGCAGCAGCAGGAACGTACCTGCTGTCGTCACTGGTGACCAGGACACGCACAGCCAGCACGTCCTGCCCAACCACTTCCTCCCCGGGGCTGATCCTCACTGACGTCCACTCAGAGGGCAGGGGGGAGGCGACTCCGCCAGCCACATCCCCGTGCTCGAGCTCCGGGACACTCTTGGGCTTCTTGGGGGAGGTTGGTTCATCTGTTGAGAGGAGAAGAGGGTCTAGAGAGATGGTGGGAATGGACCGCCCCACAGGGCGCCTGCCCTTCCTCCAGAGGCTTGGGTGGACACTCTAAGATGGACCTCATCCACCGTGCCATCACTGGATCCCCACCACTTAGCCCACCGGACACCCCAGCATTTAGAGCACATGTCTTGGGTGCAGGGCACGAACGTACACGCTGTCTGACTTAAGAGTATAGGAGGGTCTGTAATGTCCATAGGTCCCACCCCAGGTCCACCAGCCTCTGCATTGCTGTTATCAGAATCACAATGTCCAATGTGTCACTAAACCCAGTGGTAACTTCTCATTTCTCATCTTACTTGACACACCAGAAGCCTCTGACCCCGCTGATCACTCCTTCCTTCTAGAAACAGCCCTTCTCTCAGCTTCCAGGACAGCACAACCTGGCTCCCTCCTCCCCACTGGCTACCTCCTTCTCCCTTTGTTTCTTTCACTGGTTGCCCCCGCCCCACCCCGTGACCTCTGAGCACTGGAAGGTCCCAGGACTGTCTTTGAACCTCTTCTCTTCTCATCTCCACTCATGTCCTTGATGATCTCATCTGGTTTCAGCCTTAAATAACCCTAGACAACAATGACTCACACATCTCTCTCTCCAGCCTGGACATTCCCCTGAATCTAGACGCGTATACGCCACCGCTTACTTGGCATCTCCAGGTGGATGTCCAGTAGACACATCACGCTCATGCCCATGGAATTCTCCATCTCTGCCTCTCCCCAAGCCTGCCTCCCGCATGGCCCTCCCATCTTGGTAAATGGCAACTTGGGCCTTCAGGTTGCTCCAGGCAACACTTCAGTGTTATCCTTGACTCCTTTAGTTCTTTCACTCTTCACTCAAGCTATCAGCAAATCCAGTTGGCTCTACCTTGAAAATACGTCAGGAATCCAGGCACCTGTCACCACCTCTTCTGCTGCCACCCTGGCCCCAGCCACCATCACCTCTTGTCTGGGTTACAGAAACGGCCTCTACTGGTCTCCCTGCTTTCCCTCTGGTCATGCCCCACCCCTCAGTCTATTCTCAACACAGCTGCCGAGTGCCTGTTAACATGTAAGTCAGATCACGCCACCCCCTGTCACAATCCTCCAGGGCCCCTGTGACCTCAACTCCCAGTGCTGTCCCCGGCTCTCTGCTCTGACCACGTGACCGCTGTGCTGTCCCTCCGCACGCAGCACGCCCCCCATCTCAGCCCCGGCTCAGAGGCTCTTGCCTCTTTCTTGGAGACACTGCCCCCAGAGGGCAGGGCTCGCTCACCCGCCTCCTTCAAACCTTTGTTGCCTTCTCAAGGAGGTGACCCTGACCGTCCTCCTGAAACTGCAACCCACACCCTCAGCACTTTGCTTTCCTCTTTATTTTTATTCATAGCACATCGCACCTTCTAATAAACTATACACTTTTCCCATTTATTTTGTTTGTTATTTCTCTCCCATGCCTAGAATAAAAGCAGTGATTTTCGCCTTTCATTTCTTGCTAGAATGGTGCCTGGTGAAGAGTAGATGCTCAATAATAAATACCTGTTAAATGAATCAATGAATCAATGAATGAATAAATGAGCAAGACAGGCAGCCCAAGTCACAGATCCCTCTTGGCCACTAACTGGCTCCACGACCCCCTCTCTGGTCACAGCGGGGTAGGAGTCCTTTCTCCTCTCTAAGGCTGACATTGCACTTGAACTTGGCTCCTCCTACACTGCCCCTACACTGCCCCCCCCCCGCCCCCCTGCCCCGGTTAAGGACCATTATCTCCTCTTCCCTGTGTCATTAATTCTTTGTCTACTGGATCTTTTCCATCAGTATTAACATATGCTGAAACCTCTCCGGTTTTAAGAAGGCCATTTTTAATCCCAGTTCCCCCCTCCCCCCACTCCCCAGCCAACTCTTCTTCCCCCTTCCCAGCCAATCTTCTGGGAAGACTTTGCTGCACTTTCTCCACTTCCTCACCTCCCAGCACTCACTCCTCAATCCCCTATGATCCTGCCTATGCCTCCACTACCCGAACTGCCCCCAGCAAAGTCCCTAGTGCCCTCCTTGTTGTTGCTAAATCCAATTCACAAGGCTTTGGGGTCCTCCTGCAGCTCTTGCCCTCTGAGCCCTCCCTGCTCCCAGGGCGCTTACTCTCCCTGCCTAGCTGACCGTTCCATCTCAGCCATCCCGACTTCTAGCCAACGCTTAAGTCCCGGGTTCTTCATGCTTCTACCTGGGCCCTCTCATTTTTTTCACCACACACACTCTTTCTGGGAGATGTTATCTACTCTTTACTTATCATCTGCAAAGGTAACTCGAGAAATTTTGATTTTTATGTGCAATGCCTCACATTTTAAAATACTATACACACAGGTCCAACGCGACACGTCTACAGCCAGATGCAGCCAGTGGTTTGCCAGTTTGCAAGCCCTGGTACAGGGCATGCTTGCTGCGAGGACATGTATGCACCCTTCTGCACTGGGGCGGCTGTGGACAGAGGAGGAGCATCTGGGAGCAGGTATCATAACTGGATGCTTGACTGTGTCGTTATTATAATGGCAGCAGCTTACTTTTATTGGGTACTTTTATCAAGGATTGTTTAAGTGTTTAACATGTAATAAGTCTATTAAATTCCACACAAGCTTCCGAGAAAAGTAGTATTATCCCCATTTTGCTGCTGAGAAAACAGGTGAACAGAGAGGTTAAGACACCAGCACTCGGTCGGACATTTCGTCAAAGGACGGGGACCAGTCTGTATGTCTGTGAGCACAACCAAGCCACAAATGGACAGCAGTGCACGTGGCCATGATTCTGGGAGTTTGGACTGGAAGACGTCCCCAGTTCTTCACTTCCTCCCCATAACAGAGTTGTGGTTTGTCCTATGACCTTGCGGTCCTTCCCACTGGAGTAGACGGGGTGAGCTTCCCTGCTCAGTTGACATGAGGCTTGGCCGTGAGACTTGCTTTGACCAGTGGAAATCAGTGGGTGTGACATGAGCAGCGGCTTTCAATGGCCTTGCTGTCTGGCTAGTCCACTCACACTCCTGCTCGCTGGCCATGAGAAGAGTTCGTCCCAGATGGCTGCTGCCCCTTCAGCAGCCTAGGTGCCCGACTGTGGGCACATGGAACAGATCTGGAGCCAACCTATGGTCTAGCCGATCCCATGAGAGCCCAGGTCACCCTTACACCTGCAGCCTGAAGCAGAGCCACTCAGCCAACCCACAGACCCACGAGCAAGAAAAATGATGTTACAAGCTACTAAGATTTGGGAGGCTTGTTACACAGAATTGCTGTAGCAGAGACCTGGCTCTATACCTGGTTTATATGAGTATAGGCGTATGTGCCTGTGAGCTCTGTGCACAGATACTTATAGGGTCAGCAGAAGCTACTGTGCCCTCCTCTGATCCAGGCTTGTGCTGGGGATTTGGAGATAAATCAGCCATGGGTCTCCTTCTGCCTTCAAGGGTCTCTTTCTGCCCCAGAGGTGCAAGGTCTGTTCACAAATATCTGCATTAGAAGGTAGACCACAAAGAGTGAGGCCAGGACGAGGTGGGAGGGGAGGGAGATCTGGCTTCCAAGCAATAAAGACTTTGGGTAGAAGGCACCGTTTTAATGGGGCTTGAGGATGCGTACGATTTGAACAGGGAAGGGAGGTGGCAGACCCCTGGGAGCAAGAGCAAAGTGGGAAAGCACTGCCAACTGCATGGGAACAGAAAATAAGTCCATGCGACTGTACAGACAGGGGAAAACCAGTGGGAAACTGGTCAAACCAGTGGGAAATGATTGCTTTGACATCAAACCAGGAAGGGCCTTGAATGGAGCCCCATTTCTGCTGGTGAACTTGTTCCTGTTTTCTCCCCAAGTCCGGAGGCCCTTCCACTCTCCCCCAGAACCCAGGGAGACAACAAAACATGTTCTCCTATATACAGTTTTTAAGCCCATTTTACAGATGAGGAAACCGAAGCTCAGAGGTGTTATCTCACTTGTCCGGGGTCACACAGCTCCTAACTGCCAGAGCCACTTTTGCCTCTGGGCTTGGAAAAGCTCCCTCTGCTGTCTTGCCCACAGTTCTCTTGGAAGAAAACAGTTTAACAAGAGCAATGGAACTAAGTTTACCAGTCAGGAAAATAGAACCCAAGCCAGGGAGTTCAACAGAGTAAAGTTAATACAGGAAGCTAATAACGATGGTATTGGATGAGTTGAAAAGCCAAATGGGGAACGTGAGGCAACCCAGAGATGAGTAATGGCAGGAAGCCACTGGCTAGGGGGACACCGGAAGGAGCTGGTGCTATGAGTCCAGAGGCCAGGGCCATGCAGTAGGAGGCGGGTACCACAAAAAAGACACAGCACTGCCCAGGATGCAGAGGGACAGGAGGAATACGCTGGCTTCTCCCTCAATTCCACCCTGCACTCTCCCACTTGTGCGTCCTAATGGTCAAACTTAGTAGGAAACCAGTTCGCAAGAGAGCTTGGGAAATGTCTTTTGCAAGGGTTACACCTCTCTAATACAGAGCGGAGCAGGGGAAGGGCAGGGAGTGTATCTGAGAGCAAATAGGCAGATGTCCAGGGTACTAAGCATAGTGCAGTCTCCTTGCCCTCTTTCAAGGTGGATGAGTGAGGGGACACTGACAAGCCCTCAGCAGGATGGAGGAGGGACCTGGGAAGGGGTCTGTGTCAGGTGTTCCCTCCACCTAATTGCTCTAGGAGGGACATATGTCTATCCAGTACCAAGGTCCTTTGCAGTGCATGTCCCTTTAAAAGATAAAAGCACACGTGCCTGAAGACAGCACAGTTGCCATCCTGGGGCTTCTGAGAGTGTACTACTGGGAATGCCAGTTTCTAGGGGGTCTTCAGGCGATGAGTAAATTGATAGGTAGCCCTGGGCCCCAGGCCCGCCTGCCATACTGGGGCATGGCTGTCCTGCCCGGCTGCACTTACCAGGAGTCCCCACTGTATGCCTTTGGCTTTCACGCTAAGTGAGCTGGGGAGCTGCTGGAGTTTGGAGCAGAGGAGAGATCAGACTTGAGTTCTCACAAGATTCCTCTAGCTGTTGTGTTGAAAATAGGTTGAATGGAGTAAGGAGAACTCTCTAGAAGGAGAGCTTAGAGGAGGTTACCGGAATAACAGAGGAAGAGGTGACAGTGGCTGGGGCCAGGCGGTAGCATGGAGGTGGTGGGATGTGGACAGACTCTGGCTGTACTTAGAATTCACAGATGGACTGGACATGGGGCCAAGAAAAGAAGAGCCAAGAATGACTCCAGCCAAGGCTCTGAGCTGAGCAACAAGAATGGAACTGCCGTGTCCAGAGACTGCAAAGGCCGAGGGCAGTGTCTGTCTCAGGGGAAGACCAGGAGTTGGGGGTGGACGTGTAAGTTGGAGCCTCTCAGTAGACAGCTAAGTGGAGATGGTGAGCAGGTAGCCTGAGCCAGAGCTCGAGGAGGCTCCCTGTGCTGAGACTCAGGCACTCACTACAGCAAAACTGAAGTGCTGCTAGCAGGTGGCAGGAGAAAAGGGGCTCAAGCTGAGGCCAGCGTGTCTAAAGGGAGATAACCAGTCACCTTCAAGAGAGCTGGGGGACCAGAAAACTAGAAAACAATAGATGTTGCCACTCCATGTGAATCGAGACCTGTTTAGTCCCCAACCAGAAGATGTCCCGTCAGACTCTGAGCCCCAGCTGACCCAGAATGCCTCCCTCAGGGCACTCGCTGCTGCACGAAACCAGGAAGGTACTCCCCAGAACTCAGCAAGAGCTCTTGCTGGGCACACTCAGCTCACTGACTCTGCCTTCCCCAAACCCTCTGCCAGAGGCACGGTTAGCCCCGTTCACAGAAGGGACTCGCCCGGTGCCTCTGAGTCAATACGATGTCCTGGGGCCAAAGCCGGTCTTCTGCCAAGTCCAGGGCCTTCCCCTGTGCCAAGGGTCTCCTGAGAACAGCATCTGATTCCTGGCCTGGGCTCCTCAACAGCTGAAGATGCTGCTCTAGGTCACCTCTAGCATCAGTGAACTTTAATGTCAGTGCCAACTCAAGGTTGCCACCAGGAGGTGAAAAGCTAATGAGGGACCGCACAGAAAGCCTTTGGCCCCGTGGAAACAGTGGCATTGGGGCAGTGAAAGTGGCAGTCACTTCTTTTACTTATTTAAGGGATGAAAGAAAAAGCTCTGAAAGTGAATGAGTTCTCAGAAATAGAGGAGAATGGCTCACCCCCACCCGCTTTGCTTGACCCCCTTACTCTACTCAATATTCAGGTTGCAGGGATTTTCTTTCTTTGGCTGGATTATTTCTTTAGGATCAGTTCCTGGGGTGTGATTACTGGGTCAAGAGGTCAGAATCCCTTTAATGGGTCATAATACTCGTTGCCATATTGCTTTCCAGAAAAGATGGTCCCCATTTAACTTTACACTTAATACTAGTGATTAAGTTCATATTTTTTCTTACAATCTACTTCACTATTCCTTTACTTATTCAGTGGGTGCAGCATAATTAATTTACATTCCTTTGAAAGCCAAGTTAGAACATTTTTGGAAATGCTTGTTGTTTAAGTGTTTTCTTTTAAAATTTGCTTGAGTGTGAACAGTCCATGCATAACCTTTGCCCATTTATTATGGGGTCTTTAATCAACAAATATCATGTGCAAGGCCCCTGAGACCATCGCTTTGCAGGAACCTTCTAAATGCCACAGCAATGAACATCTTTGTCATCACATCGAATTCAGATTTTTCCCCAGTCTGACTGCCTGTTGAATATTTTCATTTTTATTTTTATATGTTAAGTTTTAAAAATGTTTGTAAGTCAGATGTGGGGTATGTTTTTCCTCTGTAATTTTTTTCCATTAGAGGTTTTAAAGTTTAGAAAGTTACCACTCCATTATTTCACCAGTACTTAATTCTATTTAATACCTAATTCTATTATTTACATTTTTTATTTTAATTCTTCCATCCAGTGTTTTTGGATAAAGAATATTCTACCAAACTCTTATGTAGAATGTAACATGCAAAACAAAAACTGCCCCTAAACAAACAAAAAACTCACTTCAAAGAGGTACGGGAAAGCCCACTTCAGCAAAGTTAATTAGGCTTCTTCACTGGAGGACTCCTCAGACTTCAATACGCTAATGAATCTTGTGGATCGCCAAGATTTGGGAGGACTGGCATGATTAGTATAAAACACTTCTCAGACTCTGTGACCATGGAACCCTTTTTTCACAAAGCACCTCTTGAAGCTAGTGTTCCATTGTCACACTTTGGAAAGTGTTGTTTTAACCCAACTTCAGATCAAAAATCAAAACCAAACTATAAGCTCCATGAGAATGAGGATTTTTGCCTGTTTCACTCCCTGCTATATTCCCAACATACAGTAGATGCTCAGTACATATTAGGTGAGTAAACAAATGTGCACATGAACAAGTAAACAAATAAGTGCATGCACAACTAAACAAAACACATCAAGTCTAGTACAACACCGAGATACGTGCAGGCTAAGATGCAGGGAGGGGCAGGAATTCTGTGTGGTTCACTGCCGCATCTCTAGGACCTAGAATATGCCTAGGGCATGTTAGGTATTCAACAAACACTTGACTAGATGAATGGATAAAGGAATGAGTCACTTGTCTAACCCAGCTCCTGACTTCAGTCCCTAACACCCTTCCTTTTAGGGAAGGGAAAGAGTATCTCACCTGGGTAGGAGTACAGACACTTGGTCATGACCACAGACAGCTCTGGAGGCAGTTCCAGGCACCAGCAACTGTGCTCAGAGGCCCAGGGCCTCAGAAGTGCCCCTTTAGAGATACAACGGCCCTCATGAAGTTCACAGATGAGTTTTCATGCCAGCATCAGAAGCCCAGCCACATCCAGCATGGCAAAGGGACGTATCCCACCCTAGGGAGGTTGAGGACCAGATTTCTTTGACACTGTCCAGACTAGTTGAGTGGAAACTTCAAATCCTTCCCTTAAAGACAAGTGGAATTGGGCCAGAGCCTGCCATGGTGCTGTCCTCAGACTGGCCCTGTGGGCAGAGCCTTGCAGCCTAAGACACTGAGTGACCTGAGTCTTTGGGGGCAAGGCAGGTCTCTTAGCATCACAAATGGCTCTGCATCTGGAGGAGCACACCTGCCACATTCACTGCCATCCTGAAACCAATGTCCAGTCCTTCCTCCTTACCTTTCACCCATCACTCAGCTAGACCAGCACAAAACTTTCAAGACCAACCTCTATCACATGGGAACCTAAGTCACAGCAAGGTTCCCAAGTAAAGCGCTCCTGCGGGTCCACTGCTTGGATGTGTGTGGGAAACGGCTGCAAGCAGCTGTCAATACAGCCTGTTCCTGACAGCCGAGGTGACTCTGACCTTCAGCCAGTCATGCCCAGCACCTACAGCGGGAGAGCACGATGAGTTTTCAAGGAACAGTCCCCAAAGCCTGGCCCCGGAGCATGGGTGATATTTTCCAAATATTACCCCTGGGTAATATTTCCTCTCAGAGTACCCAGCACAGCCCCAGAAAGTCCCATGTCACCACAAGTGAAGCCCCCCCCCCCCACTCCGTTTAGGGAAGGCTGATCCCTTCAACCAACCCCTGTGTTTGAGGTTTGAGCAGCTTCCGTGGCAAAGAAGAGAGGAAACAATGAGCTTTATAAAGAACCATATTTATTTTCATTTACAGCATCAAATACCATAAATAAAGCTAAACATTGTCCGCCGTGTGCAAAATACAGGGTTCCATGTGGCACTGTAATGACTACCAAAGGTCACAAACATGCGTGGTGATGATGTGGGGAGGCTAGCTAGGGAGGAGGCTGGAGGGAGGAGGGCACTCTTTGGTTGGCATTCTAAAAAGGGGGGAGACTCTGCAAGAGAAGATAAGACAAGAAGGGTGACTTGGTCCTGGCTAGGATCTGCACCAACGAGGGAGCCATGCAGCATGCGGGGCTGTGCAGACAGGCGAGGGTCAGCATGGCTCTGGGCCGCATGCAGGACGCACACCACCTGCGGCCCGAGACTGCGAGGCCTGGCCTTCAGCAGCCCCACTGTACTTGGCGTGGTGTTTCTCTTTAAAAGCACTCTGAGTGTCCTGCTGCTCCAGCTAAAGGCAGGTGGGGGCATTGAAATGCGCTGCTCCAGACCTGGGGCCCAACTGAGTCATCTCTCAAAGGCTTCCCTGGTCTGTGACAATGACTGCTCTAGTTGAAGCTTCTGTATCATCCAGGGCTTTACGAGCCCAGAGCGATCAGAAGAGCCACAGCAAAGCCCTTGGAGGTAAAGTACGGGCTGCAGTGGAGAAAGGATTTGCTAGGAAAATTGTGATTGTGTGTTCAAGATACAAGAGTCTGGGTCAAGCTTGTGATGAAGCCTGGGAGTATTTTTTTTTTAAATCCTTCTGAAAAGAGTCACCTATGGTTTTCATTGATAACCTTTATACTAGAACCAACTGAAGAAGATGCTGGTATGCATGTGCTTTTTCAGAGGCTGAGAGGTGAAAGAGTTCTTTTCAAAGGTGAAGCGCCCTCTCTATGGTACTGTCTCACATTCGGCGTTAACCCTCCCAGGAAGGTGAGGGGCTTTGTACGTGCAACCAGAAAAGCATGCACGCAGGCCGCAGGGCGCAGGGGGAGGCGGGGCAGGCACTTGGGGTGGGCCAGGCAGCTGGCTCAGAGGGATGGAATCAGAAACGGCTTTCGCTTTTGAGCTGAACACCACCCCATGCTGTTCACCAACCATGCCACTGAATGAGCGCATTAGTATGCAAGACACTCGCAGTTAGCTCAACCAAGGCCACGGCGGGGGCATGGGGTACGGAAAGCGGGTCAGGGGTTAGTACCACTCTCTGAAAATTGGCAAGAAAACCAGTCACCTCAGAGCAGAATTGTGTCAGCCAAGAAGTGGGTGTAGCACCGGAAGGCTGAAATGAACTGACGGCCACAGTGTAAGGTCGGAAAGAGAGAGACAGAAAAGAGAATTTAGTTGCGGGGCACAAGGCAACACGAGAAGGCACGGGAATTGAAAACGAGGCAACCATTAAAAAAAGAGAAACTTCCCCAAACAAGTTACGGTTTGCTTAGGACGGATGAACCTTTCTGGCAGTGAGCAGCCACTTATCTGCAAGAGTGAATCCGTGCAATTGGCTGACACTCCTCTGTCCTCCACAGCCCTCCACATCCTCTCTGCCCCGATTTTACTCTCGAGCCCCACGTTCATTCTTGAATATGTTGTGGAGGCTTAGAGACATCCGCCCCGCCTCCAGGACCCACCTTTGTGTTTTGGTGCTGCCCCACCAGGAAGGTTCAAAGTCTCAGAACATACAAACAACTCAGGCTGCTGACAGGCACGCCCTGTCTCGCCAGAGTAATTCAAACCAGTCTCCTTATGGCCAAAAGTGACATTCTCAGAGATCCTAACTGGCTTCACGGAGCATCCCACAAAGCATCTCGCCCTGCCCTGAGCTGACGGGAATAACAATGACAGCTGTGCATGTGTTTATGTCGTGACTTTCAGAATCAAACATAAAATGAATCAAGGGCTCCTCCCACCACGCGGAACATTAAAATACCAGCAGAAATTTGGAAAAACACAATGCAAGTCATAGGACGAGAACAGTTCCAACAAGGACAGAGGCGCCAGTTCCCACGAACTTGGCCGCAGCCATGTCCCTGATTTGCCCAAGGACTTAGGGAAGTGTTTATAGAAATGCCTCCCCACTTCTTCCCACCCTAGAGAACTTGGCATCTCAAAGGCCTCAAGAGCTCTGGCTCCTAACCTACCGGGCTCCATCCTTATTTAACCTAGAGGATCTTTCTAGTGTAACACGCGGAGAGCCGTCTCTGGCCCAGCCACTCTAGATACACTGAACACACTGCAGAAGGCCTTTCTCTATCAGCCATCTCCACTGTTCAGCCAGACTCAGCAGCCGTGTATGTCCAGGCAAGTGGAGTCGGGAGAGCTGAGGCCTCTTCCAGATGCCCAGAGAGAAGAATGCAGGTGGGCCCAAGGCCTGTTTTGCCCTTAATAGGGTGTGTTTCTTTTGCATGAGTCAGTAATAGCGTCCACTCCCAGCCTCCCCTGACAGTCAAGACACAGGGGAGCTTCCCCCTGGAGGTCAGACGCATTCCTTTGCTAGGACAGCGTGAAAATAAATGGTTTCTGACTGTTTGACCAAATATGCATGGCAGCCGGGCGGCTAAGAAGCCGGGACGTCTGCAAGCCATGCTCACGGGGCAGGCCGCACTTCCCAGAAATAATACCCTGAGGTGCTATCAAATGCCCTCGGTCCCAAAGGACGTTATGTGAAAGGGCAATTTCTTCCCTCAGCCTCATGGCTGTGGACCCTGAGTGGCCTCGGCTTGGACTGCAGCCTGGGCTGGGGACCTCCTAAGGAGGGCTTAAAATGCCACCAGCGGACATAACTCCTCTTCAACACTGCAACAGTTTGATGGCGCTCCACGTGGTCAGGGGCCAGTGGGCTTTCGCTGCCGCGCTCATTAGTGGGAAGGGAAACGTCTATTTGTAGCAATCTGCCTGAGACCCTGTGGTTCTACATCATTTGGCTGTGATGCGGTTCTGAGCGAGGAACCTTTACGCTACTCTTACATCCAAACAAGTGAGCGAAACAGTCCTCTGCCCTCTGGGAGGACAGATAACAGGCGACTACACACTGCCACGTGCTTCTGTAGGTTTAATTCTCTTCTGCCCTTTCTATTTTTTTCTCCTAAAGTATTATGCTTTCATGTTGCAAACAACTGTCCGTTGTTGAAAAGTGGTATCCAGGCACATAAATCAAAAGGCACTGGTTCTGGTTTACAGAGAAGCCCAAATCATTCATGTTGCAGGCAGCAGCGATTACAACTGACCACAACGTGGGAAGGGTTTGTAATACCAGTTACAAACGTCAAACCCGTGTCTAGAAAAACTGACACTCATAGAAAAAGATGCTTTCTCTTGGCTTATTAAAAGTTAAAAATTGAAATGTAAACCTAGAAATATGGCTCGCTTTGGTATAAAAGTACAAAGGTATAAAAACATATCCTTCATGTCGTGCTGGCCTGGGCACCGGGAGCAGATGTTCACCGCGACCAGGCCAGGTGCAGGTGGCCGACGGGAAACTCTTTGGCTTTGAACTAACTGGTTAAAGGGCGTGGGGCTCCCTGGCCAGCGCCTGGGCTGGCTGCACATGCTGCCATCTACACGGGAAATGTTAAGGCATTTTGGGGCTGGGCTTCAGTGCAGCTTGGCCGGGAAGCATCTGAGCAGCCAGTCGCGGATGCCCTCGAGGGACTCCTCGGTCTCCCGGTACATGGAAGCCAGGACCTCGGAGAACACCCAGAGCAGGGGCAGCCCGAGGCTCAGGAGCTCGTACGTGTAGCAGTAGTTGTAAGCATTGTCCCTGATATGCAGACTGGCAGCACGCAGCAGTCCCTGAATCCAGTTAAGCAGCCTCCGGGGAAGGTGAAGCAGGCCCCACGGCAGCCTGAGGGGCCAGCTTAGCACCTTCCTAAGGAAGGAATTGGGGGTACCTGGGGGGCTGCCTTCCGGCGTGCCGATGGCGGCGGCAGCGCAAGAACTTTCCGCAGGAGGGTCTCGCCTAGAGGTTTCTTGCTCTTTCCACATCCCCTCCTCCTGAGAAAGACATCAAGGTGAGGGCATTTAGTCCATGACGCTTAGAGACGACGCCTCCAATAAAGCAGAGGAAGAGAGCCAGTAAATAGAGAACGTGGCAGACCCTGCAATTTGCAACCAGCCCCCCTCCCCCAAATCTCCGCCCCCATGCACTGCTGAAGGGCAGGCTGAACATGGGCATGACTTTCCTGGGGGGTGGCAAACTGATCACAGGGGTCAGTTTTGTTTGGAGCCTTCAAAACATACCCGCCCTTTGACTCAGCAATCTCATTTCTCATGACTGATCCTAAGTAAGCTATTTGAAATATGGAGAAAGATGTGGGTACAAAGACATTCACCGTAAAAATATTTATAAGGTAAAAATAGTAAACAACATAAATGTCCAACAATATAGGACGCAAATAAATTATCAACCATCTTTTACAGGCATCAAAAATTAGGCTCCAAAAGCATTTTTAATGTCATGGGAAACTGTTCTTAATATAGTGTTAGTGAGAAAAGACGACTTTGAAACTGTAGACATGGGATTCCCACTGGGTTAGAACATGCAGTTGACCCTTGAACAATGCAGGTTTGAACTGCATGGGTCCACCTAAATGCAGAGTTTTTTCAATAGTAAATACTACAGTTCCACCCGATCCACGGTTGGTTGAATCTACGGACGTGGAGGAACCGCCGATACGGTGGGCTGACTATCAGTTATATGCGGATTTTCGACCCTGTGGAGAGTCAGAGCTCCTGACCTCCACACTGTTCAAGGATCAACTGTACTCATATAGAAAAAAGTCTGCAAGGAAATGTTCCAAAATGTTAATTATGATTTTCTCAGGATAGAGTGGGGATGGGTGATTTCACTTTCCTTCTTTATACACTTTTATTATATTTACCCGTTTTTCTATGTTGAGCCTATATTACTTGTATAATTAGAAAAAAGCTGAAGTTGTGGGTCTTGCTGGAGGTGGGTGATTAATCAAGCCATAGAGAAGGTACGAGGGGGCCCTATCATAAGCCATCCACAAATTCAGTGGGCCAGTCACTTTGCTGACATCCAAGAGCCTGGGGAAAGGACTTGGAAACCACAGAGGGTTGGCTCTATACCAGGCATCCCTGCTAACAGTGCCCCTGTGGTCATGGGGGCCCCAGGCACCGGGGGCTACATGGCTTTGCATGGCTAAGCATATAGCCCCATCCGTGGCACATGGGAAAGCTCTTCTGGGCTTCTCGTGAGAAGCAGCAGTCATTCCCCCGGGATAGGTCATAGCCCAGAGGCAAGCTGAACAGACTAAGGCAGAGGGACCCTCCATGCCAGGGAGCAGAGCCCTCTTCACCTGAGTTTCAATCCCCCAAAGCCAGAAACATTGGCTGAACTTGCAGGAACCCTTGAACACCTTCTCCTATCAGGGGCCTTCCCTGTTTCACCACCACTTTCAAGACAAAACGTACTTCTCTTTGTTGCTTCAACTCTGCCCGTCTCTTCCGTTGCTGACTGTTGGTTTTACAGTGAATGAAATGAGGCTTGCAGAAAAACTTGCCTGTAAAGAGACACACACACACACACACACACACACACACACACACACACACACACACACACACAGAGAGAGAGAGAGAGAGAGAGAGGTTTTTCTCCTGTAAACCAGAACCACACAGCAGGACATGAGCCAAGTGCCTGCCACCATCTAGGTCAGAAAACGCTGCTACTGAAAACAAGGCCAGGAAGGCGCAAACTTGGGAAATGGTTTCCATCACCTGCCTTAAGGAAATGGCTCAGACTGGGGGGCAGGCTGCAGCAACAGGCGGGGCTCCCGGGATGGGGCTGAAACCCTCAGATAATCCCCCAGGCCAAGTCCCTTCCCAAGGCAAGTTGCCAGGCTGCAAAATGGACCGCCCAGAATAGCAGCTCTGTTTCTAGTTCCTCTTGCTTCTGGGACCCCTGGGGGTGGGAAAGGAGCAGAACAGGCTGTGGCAGTGTTGGAGAGGAAAACTCAGTGAGGCACACACTGGGCCACTGGCCACTGCCCGGGACTACCGGGTGCCTTCCAGAAAAGCCTTCTCTGCTCACTGTTACAATAGTGATGGGAATAATGATAACAGCAGAAAAATCTTGTGTAGGACTCAATATACCAGACACTATCATCCCGGGAATTAACCCAGCAACCCTCATAATGACCTTATGAGCTAAGTAGTATCATCCTCATTTTATAAGTAAGGAAACGGAGGGACCAAGAGGTTACGTAACAGGCCCAAGGTTCTATGGCTAGAAGTGGCATAGTCTGGATTTGAACCCAGGCAGTTAGTTTGAGGGTATGGAATCACAAGCGCTGTCATTATATGACCGTGCAAACATCAAGTGCTGGAAATTAGAAAATAATCACTCATTCCAATGAGTGCAATTCTTTCACTGATGACGCCGGCAGGCCACTTCTCAGAGGGCATGTTGCGGTTACTGCCATTTTTACAATGCGTACTTTATACATAATAACACGAATATGCCATCATTTACTGAACCCCTATTACATGTCAGGTGTGGTGTCGAGCATGTGACATAGGTTATCAGGTTTGATTCTCTCAGCCACACAGGGGCAATTGAAGGTGGTGAGACTGAGTAAGAAAACATTCATAAGGCACTCGTCGCCTGGTAGGTGCCCCCCACGCTGATGCACCCCTGGTGCTGACAGCTCCCCTTCCCTCAGGACCCCTGCTCACCACAGGCGGCCTCTCTCTTTAGCAGGGGATCCCTGCTCCCTGAAGAGCTTTCCTGATGACACCAAAACTCCCTGGGAAGTGCTGCCTGTCCCAGAGCCTCCAAAGGGACTGAAGCCCAGGCCAGAGATGAGTGCTGCCCTGGCCCCTGGGGGTTTACCTTCGTCACTGTCGAAGGCATAGGCGGCCAGGCGCAAGGTGGTGGCACAGACGCTGCAGCGGAAACACTCCCGGTGAAAGAAGTGGCCCTCCGCGCTCAGCCGCTCCATCACGTACACGCGCTTCTTGCAGAAATAACAGGTGTCGCTGCCACCCAGGTTCAGGGGAAACGCCTTCCGTATGGACTCCTGGGAGACACAGGGCATCGGGAGAGAAGAGCAGTGTGTTAGGGCGTACACCGCACCTTCAGCTGTGAGGCTGGCCTTGTAGAGATGCCGGCCTGCATCGTGGGGCCTCACAGGCTAGGTGCTGCTTTTGTCACTGCAGGCGCTGACTGCGGGCACTTCAGCAGAGAATGAGGGTGGGAAGGTACACAGACCCCAGCCCTGCAAGGGCAGCTGTTAACTGTACTCCCAGGCAGGCTGGCCATTCTGGTTTCAGGGTGAGAGTGACATCTCCTGGTCTGATGGAGCGGGTATCCCTCACAAACATGCTGCCCAGCGATGCTGTCTCCAGGAATCTGACCCAGGGGTTACGTACTGCCTGCATCTAGAGTGAGGTCCCTGAAAGAATGTTTTACACATCCTTGTCTCCCTGCAGTGACCTAGGTCAGGCAGGGAAAGCTCATGGTAATAAAACTGTTCAAGAGAACTGCAGAGAAGGGGCAGTCCTTTTCTGTGTGTTGAAGTTGGCTGCCAGTCAACTTCCTAAATGCAAGAGGGGAGAGGAGAGGGCAAGGGCAAGGGCCAGGGCAGAAGGGGCACACCTGGGTGATTCCAGGGGAGTGTACCAAAAGGAAACCAAAATGAGCGGAGTCACTGGAGAAGGGGAGAATTCAGAGGAAAAGGGTGTTTTCTCCATTACTTAATTCTCAATCCAATACAGATTGGATGCTAAACATTGGCAGTAAGTGTTGTCCACCTCTGCGGACGGCCCCTCCTGGACTTTGCACTGAGTTCTCTAGAGCCCCAGCCAGCAGGGAAGATGCTCTGCTTTGTGAAATGAGCCACAAGGGGGCTGAGTGAGGTTTGTCTAAAAGGAAGAACAGCCTCCCGCTAACCTCTGCTCTGATCCAGCCCGGTCTCAGCCCCTCTCGTCCCATGAGAAGAGGGGCCAGGCAATCCTCTCTGCGTCCCATGCACCCTCCCTGGGAGGCCAGAGCCAGTGTCTGTGGGTGAAGGCTGTGGGGTGTACATCCTTACCAGGTCTGGAGAGATGGCCTGAGTCTTAGGTCTGTGATCATTCATGTACAGATTGACCAGAACTTCAGCTGCAGCCCCTATTCCGCTGGACACTTTCCCTACTGTCAGCTATCCAAGAGCAGAGATAGAGTAGACAGAGACAAAGGTAGAGGCCAGTTAGCACCGAGAAGGAAGACACGAACAAGCTGGAGGTGGGAGAGGGCTCCACACCCACATGCAAACGGCACCCAACGTCCCAGGAGAGGCCTAACCAGCCCAGAGTAGGCAGTGGGCACTCTGCAGATGGAGAAAAGAGAGATGGAGGCCTGCAGGGTACATGGTCTTCAGGAGTTTGAGTTGCTTGGTTCACAGGTAGGGGGAATAAATACCAGAGGAAGGGATCTGTCCAAGCCCACTTAGAAAGAAATGCAAGAGCCAGGACTCTGCTAAGGTCTCTTGAGCCCAAGCCCGGGAGGCCTTCACAGTAAGAAAACAAGCCAGCTGCATTGCGGCCACCCTCCCCAAGACCCCTCCTCTCTGGAGGGCCGGGAGCTACTGTTTAGTGAGAACTGCCCCAGACCCCCCACTCCCAGACCTGGAGGGTTAGGACCCTGCTCCACCACTAACCAGTTCTGAGATGGGGCGCCAAGTCCTCAACTTCTGAGCCCAGCATCCTCATTTAGTGAAATGGGGATAAACGGTGCCTGCCTCACGGAGCTGTGGCAGGAACTGAGTGAGAGAGCGTGTGTGTGAGTGCCTGGCACTTGGCAGGGCTGGACCAAGATGAACTTGACTCCACCCTCCCTTCTCCCTCTGAATTCATCCTGCCTTGCAGCTCCCGTGTCCCATAGGGAGCTATGGCTACGTCTAACCTGAGTCCTGTCAGGTCAGCATGCAGACCACCTTGCCGACAAAAACACGACCAAAATGGGAGTGAATGCTGGTCCCTACTGGGCAGGTACAGGGAGAAGGATGGGGAGCTCCAGGCGGCAGTGCCCAGGGCCCCAGAGATGGTGCTGGGCAAGTCAGCTCCACGCTGGCTCTGGGGATCACAGCCTGACAGGTTGTGGGTGTCTGTGCTCCCAAGGACATGATGGTCCATGCCTACCCATGAATGCGTGGAACCCCACCAGCGTGTCATGGAGCTGCGGAAGGGGTGGGAGCTGACAGCCCAAGCAGACATAGCACAATCACACATACACCCCTGGGCAAACCCCGACTTGCTCCCTCTTTCCATACCAGCTCTGAAAGGCCAGCCTGGTAATACTGCAGTCTCCCCTGCAGGGGGACAAAAATGCACAATATGAGATTATATCTATAAACACTGTTCCTGATCCCAAGACCCTGGAGGG
Source organism: Delphinus delphis (assembly GCF_949987515.2). Taxonomy (NCBI): domain Eukaryota; kingdom Metazoa; phylum Chordata; class Mammalia; order Artiodactyla; family Delphinidae; genus Delphinus; species Delphinus delphis. The sequence continues at coordinate 67,324,345 of NC_082690.1, read as the reverse complement.
AGGGAGGCTCCAGACGCTCCCCCAGCCTCTGAATCCAGCTTCTGGGAGGTGTGGCCACAGAGAGCAACAATTTAGGCGGAAGGCCCTTGGACACAGGTTGATAGCCATCTTGATGGCGAGTAACAGTGACTCGTGCAGGGGCGAAGGAAGGCCCTCCATCGAAACCCAAGACCGCTCCTGGAAGGCCACATCGAATCTGCTGTGCAAGCCTCAAGTACCAAGCAGGAAGTTCAGGGGACAGCAAAGCAAGTGGCAGCTGGCGTCCCCAGCCCCCGACTCCTGGGAGCAGGGCCCACCCTCAGGACCTGAGGCTAGCACATCGGGTGCCCGCAAAGGCACAAGCACCAAGACAGGATGAAGACAGAAGGGACGCCAAGCAGGCTGGGGAGAAAGGCAGGACCCGGAACACATATACACACGACCAAACGTAAGGCAGACAGCTAGTGGGCAGCAGCCGCATAGCACAGGGAGATCAGCTCCGTGCTTTGGGACCACCTGGAGGGGTGGGATAAGGAGGGTGGGAGGGAGGGAGACGCCAGAGGGAAGAGATATGGGAACATATGTATATGTATAACTGATTCACTTTGTTACAAAGCAGAAACACACCATTGTAAAGCAATTATACTCTAATAAAGATGTAAAAAAAAAAAAAAAAGACCCAGGAGACGCCTGCCCCCTTTCTCATTGAGGAAGTCCCAACACCAGTGGCTACTCTGGATCAGTCACGCCAGACCACGTGCAGGGCTCTGGGGGACTATGGAAAATGTGGCCGGGGGCCTGCTGGGGTGTCTGATCCCAGGACTCAGACAGACAGGACCTCCTCAGACCTGACAAAGCTCACTCCTTCTCCGTGGCAGCAGCTGCCAGGCCAGTTATCCCCACCCCCACCCCTACCCCCACCCCCACCCCCCCCCCCCCCCCGCAACCCAACATTGGCCCCACCTGGGAGAGATGAGGATTCTGCTTCCAAGCATACATTCTGCCATTTTCAGGATTTCACAAATGCCAAGAAACTTGGCTCCTGCTTCTAAGAGAGGTTCAGGTGCGCTGGCTCAGGACAATATGCCATTACTTGCCTAATGTTCCATCCCCTGCTGGGGCCCCCGACACAGGCCCCTCGGATAGGAGCTGTAGAATACCAGGTCCTTCCTGGGTTTACAGCAAAATAAAGAGGGGAGGTCAGATTTACCTCCCTGCGCACACTCCCCTTGTGTGGCTGCCTCCCCGACCCAGTGTGTGCACTGGCTCCGAGGCGCTCTCCCAGGAAGGCACCATGTGATGTCACAGACCCACGCGCAAGTATTGCCTCCCCTGAGCGAGCAGAGATTAAGACCGTACTTTCTGGGGCTTTAACTACAGGTCCCTGATGAGACCTTAGTAACCACTTAGCTAATAAGCACTTTGTGCCGCTGAGCTCCTGTGCAACCCTGACTTTGGGAGCAGTTATAGAAGAAGCAAGCAGAGGGCCCTGAGGTTGCTGGGGGTGCAGTCTCAGGCCGGCTCGGTTGTTCTATCAGCACAGGTCCCGGCCAGGGGATCCAAGCCTGGTCCTTCCTCTCATTATGGGCCCTTATTTACATAAGGCTCCTTTCTCCCAGGTGCATCCACATTGCCACCTGTGACAGAGGCTTTCTTACAACCGAATGGAAACCATGCCCAGGATCATCACCAAGACCAAGAGGTAGACCAGGACTTGTGGATGGTCACAAGGAGACCAGGTGATGAAGAGCTTGTCTCAAGGGGTGAGAGGGGGCCTTTGAAGCTCATCCCAAAGACTGGTGTGAAGGCGGACGTTGCCCTGGGGTCTTGGGTCATCTCCTCTTTCCTGACAGCAGGATGCCTCATTGGCTCCAAGACAGTGAGGACATGACCAGATGGATTGCTAACTCAAACTATCGGTGGCGAATGACCAGGTTTTGCTTTTTCCTTTTAAATCTCGAATCCACCGTGGCCTCATACTTCTGGATTCAATAAAATGAATTACTAGAAGTACGATCACCCGCTTGGATGTGTGGCAATGTCAAACTGCTCTACAAGTGTCTAATGCTTACTCCCACTTGCTGTGCTCCTTGGGTCACAAACCAGTGCCTGCCCGTGGACCACACCTCGGCATCCTGAGGAAGAAAGGAAACTCCGCTCATGGAGAAACCTCCAGAAAACTCATCCTGGTTTGACCTCAGAGTAAGAGCCAGAGGTTCTCAACAAGGAGATTATTGCACCGAAAGGCAAAAGCACGTATGCTCCTGGGGTGCTGGTCAAGAGGAGAGCTTACAATTTGGCTGGGAATCATTTGTCCAAATGCAAAGTTGGGCAATCCGATGATCTGGCCAGAAATATACTGGTCGCAGTCACTAGTGTTTTGAGAATTGGTAGTTTTGGAGGGCCATGGGACTGCTTTTGCAACCCTTTATGTATCTTCAATATTTATGTAACTTTTGAAGAACTGGGGTGTTTTTCACTACCTCTTTCCCCTTTGAATTCTAGTTATTTTCAGCTAGTTAATTAGAACAAGCTGGAACGGTTGGAGACTTCAGGTGGGCCATCATCTAACATTACATTAGATTAACCTCACAGACTTCATTTCCCTTCTGTGAGCCTCAGCTTCCTCATCTGTAAAATGGGGAGACCACTGCCATCCTCACAGGGCTGTGACAGAGTCATCAAAGAATCTGGGCTGCACCTCACGTGGTGCTGGGCTCCCAAGAACCGCCTGGCAGATGGTTTATGAGTCCAAAGCATCGCAATTGGTGCAGCTTCAAATTTCCACTTTCTGGAACTTCTTTCTTTTCTCCTCTTCTCGGTGGCCTTCACTCGGGGGGACTTGCAGTTGCTTGGGGTCCCTCCTCTGTGTTAGTAAGGATAACGTGGCCCACACAGATGAAGACACTGGCTTCTCTCCCCCGAGTCAACTGAGATTCACACATGGTGACATGAGCTGTCGTCGCGAGCACCATCGCCAAGCATGGTCCCCATCTGGATGCTGGAGCCTTTCTCACCCTGCTCCATGCTGGGAGATCGGTCATCTCCCCTCCGGTTTGCACAGTCATGTCATGACTGTGTCTTTCTCATGGTTACGCTCCCAGCGCAGGGCAGATGCTCCCCTGAATGAAGGAGGAAGCAGGCTCTTGGGTCTGCTTGTGTCCAAACAATGGTGACATCCCCCCTTGGGCCTGGAACTCAGCCAGGAACACCAGGTGTCTGGCCTGTGCTTCCTCACAGAACTGGGCCTCCTGTGGCCACCTGGCCTGCTGTGGGGATAAGGAAGCCCATACAGGTCAGGCAGGGCTGGGAGCAGAGCTTCCAGGGCCTCGGGGCTGAGGGCTCGAGGGAAGGGGAAGTTTCGACGTAGGGCTAGAGGAAGTTGTCTCCTGGGCCCACTTGAGCAAATATATTCCTCACTGAGGAGTCCCTGGATGAGAAACATCAGAGGACAGGCTGGTGGGCCTGAGTCCTCAGCCATATATGCTCAGGGCAAGGATTGAAACTGCCTTATTTGAGGGGCTCTGGAAATGATACCCTCAGGGCTGAGATGCAGGCAAGTCTTTGGGGCTATGACCTCCCAGTGGACGGCCATGTCTGCACCTACGTCCCCTGGTGCCAGGCACTGAGCTGTGTTGAACCCTCACAGCCTTGCGAGGTGGGTCTGATAATCTCCCTTTGAGGCCAGGGCAGCTGAGGTTCAGGGAGGCTCTAACTCACCTGAGGCCACAGCGCTCCTAAGTGGCTGGGATGGAAATGGAAGCCTGAAGGTGACTTCTTTGCCTTTAGAAAGAGAGGAATCAACATGCCTTTTAGGTAAGTGAGCTTTCTTCTGGAATTCTCCTCCACTGGGGAGAAAGCACATTTGCTGGATACTTGGGGCATTCGATATATGCTAGGTGTTTGCATTACTCCAGTCATCCTCAGGAGTAGCTGCTGTCACCACCATTTTTTTTTTTTTTTTTTTTTTTTTTTTTGGTGGTACGCGGGCCTCTCACTGCTGTGGCCTCTCCCGTTGCGGAGCACAGGCTCCGGACGCGCAGGCTCAGCGGCCATGGCTCACGGGCCCAGCCGCTCCGTAGCATGTGGGATCTTCCCGAACAGGGGCACGAACCCGTGTCCCCTGCATCAGCAGGCAGACTCTCAACCACTGCGCCACCAGGGAAGCCCTGCCACCTCCATTTTATAGGTTAGGATAATGAGGTGCTGAGAGGTCCACTAGCTCATCCAAGGACACACAGCGAGTAATCAAGTAATCGGTGCTCTGAACCCAAGCGTGACTCCAAGCCTATACCCTTCTCACTACTGCACCCTGCTTCCCTGACACACCAGCATTCTGCCAGTTAAAATCCCCCAGGCTGGGATGCACACAGGTTACCTCCAAAGCACTGCCTAGCTCTAGCCCCAGAACAGAGAGAACAATGAGTTTGGAGCAGCCTTGAGATCTACCCTTGTATCAGATGAAACACTGGCAGATTGCCCAGCCAAGACTCACCCAGCTTCTCTCTAATATGCAAATCTCTAGAGTAAACCCTGCAAATCCAGTTTTAAAACAAACACCTCCAGGGGTAGAGAGAGCTCCTTTTGCAATGCACATTGCTCTTCTGACCCAGGAGGACTTAACCACAGCACCCAGCCCCGTGAGGCCCTCCCTCTGGCTCAGCTGTGCAAACACTCAGCTGCCATCTTGATCTTGCAAGAGCTCACCAGCCTTGGTAAATGGCTAGCAGCCATGCTAAAGGCTGAATTGGCAGTGGTCTCCTGCCTTGAAGAAAGAAGTTAGCTAAGGGTTGATGGGAGCTGATAGAGCTACCGGAGGGCTGGTTTGATGGGATGATCAGACTGGGCATGATCTCATAGCCCACGGTCTTAAAAGATAAGACTCCTGTAAGAATTTGGGCCCTAAACGAGAGGGCCTCAAGGTTCCCTGTGACTATTCAGGCCAAAACCCCAGCTGCATCACTGAAATGTAAGGCAACATGCCAATCTGAGAGGGCAGGCAAGTGTAGTCTGAATGAAGGTAGAGCCCTGGCTACATCTCCTGGAATTGGTAACCCAAGTTTGCATCCCTGTCAGTAGCACGTGATCCTCATGACAAGTTTGACCATGTCTGTTCCTCTGAGGAGGTGATTAACCCTGGATCCTCAGAATTAAGGTGTAGGGCTCCAGGGCAGGAAGAGAAACAGGCTGCCTGCCAGGAGGTTGCTAAGAACTCAGCATCAGTTTCCAAGCGCATCCTCCTTCCTCTGGCTCCCCTGAATGAGGCAAACTTGAGTCACTGGGCAATCAGAGCAGCCCATAATCTTCTGGGAAGAAGCATTAAGGCCCCAGCCTCTCTCCAGGGGAGAGGCTCTCAGAGCTCTACCAGGACTGAATGAAAATTGTTTGTCACCAGGCTGTCACCTACTTTAAGGGGCAGCTAATTCTCTCCTCAGAGGAGGCCATCACTCTCTCAGATTCTGCATGTGCAAAGCCCAGTGTGGAATCAATGCTGGGGTGGGGTCCAGGAGAGGTAGGTAAGTTGCAGGTGGGGCAGGGGAGCAGTGCAGCTGGCAATATCCTTTCCAAAACTGCTTGAAGCTGGAAATTCACCACTCTGTGCTTAACTGCCTACAGTGGCTTCATGGTGAGATCTGGAGGGGTCTGGGGGTGTCAGGTCCAAGCTGGGTCCTTTTTACAAATGGAGAAACAAAGGCACAGACAGAGTAAGTGTCCTAGGGTGGTCTTTACTGAGAGCTCCCCAATCATTCCCAGCCACACAGTGAAAAGCTCATCAGCCTGTAATTAGTAAGTCAGAAGCTATTAAGATAGCCCAATTACACCATTATCTGATGGCCTAGGCTGGCTTGGGAGATGGGATTTAAAAAAAAACCAAAAAAACAGGGAGCAATTGTTCTACCCCAACCTGGGAGAAACAAAGAACAAACCTGTAGCGGTGGGGACCAGAGGACCTGGGATTGGCCATCCCGAAGCCCACCCACCCCATTTGCAGCCCTCCTTGAGCCTGGGCTTGGGGCTCTACACACACATAACCTCTGGGCTGGTCCCCCGACGAGGCCTCCATTCATACTTGGCTGCTGTGGCACAGAGGAGAGAACATGGGCTGGAGTCAGGAGCCCTGGGAACTAGTCTCCTCCCTGGACCTTTGTCTTCTTCTCTGAGGCTCTGCTTCTGCTCAGTTCTCTTTCCCAGGAAGAGCCCTCCTGCTACCCCATTGGAAACTGCTACCCTTCCCCAGCATGCCAGGTCCCTGCTACCTGCTCTAATTTTTCCAGGGGAAAAACTGCCTTCTGATATGTCATGTAATTTACCTATATATTATATTATTGCTGATTATTTACCTCCCTCTATTAGAATGCAAGCCTCATCAGGGCAGGAAGGTAACTACTGATCATTGATGTGTATCCCAAGAGTGAAGGGCCTGACACCAGCTGTCATTCAATAAATATTCGTTGGATGAATGAATGCTCACTCAATGGCTTAATGAGTGACATTGGTTTAAAGCTGCTTGAAGAGCCCAGTGGAGAAGCAGCCAAGGGCTGCAGTGGAGTGTGATGATGATGTGACAGGATAGGCTCACGATGACAAGTGTCTCTGCCACGCCCCGGCAGCCCCACGTGTACCTGGGCAGGCTGCCTCTTGCCATCACCTAGAGAACTAACACCTATTGGAAACTAAGTCAGGGGACTTGGGATGTGTGGTGGCTTCTCTTGTCCCACCTCTGCTCTCAACTCTAGAGGGCAGTGACCAAGTCAGGACTTCCTAAGGACAAAAGAAAAGCAGAGGCGAGAGAGGGCATGCCCAGGGCTAGCCGGAAAGGGGCTGGGCCAGAGGGAAGCAAGGTGTGGGCCTGGCTGCCCAGCCAGGAGCACCAGCCACTGCCTGCCTATGCCCAGGTGCCCGTGCCCCTCCCATCAGCCTGTCAAGGGTGCCAGTGACCTTTTTCCACAGCAGGAAGTACCCCCCAGGGAAGGCTCTTCTCCCAAGCTGGACACAAAGGCTACTCTGAAGCTTTGGTGATGGTGATGACAAATATGCCAGTCTTCACCCACAGAGCTCACTATCACGTGAGCCAAGAATCACTCTCTTGTTGATGAGAAAATGGAGGCCCAGACAAGTCTCCCAAGGTCAATGTTTAAGGTCAAACGGCTAAGCAAAGCTGACCTGGAACAAGATGCCAGGCATGTCAGCCACGGCTGTGTTCAGTAGAGTTGAAGATGGGAGGTGTTTGTGCTTCCCCGCATCACCTCCTGCTGCCCTTCCAGGATGCTTCTCATCCACACTGGGGACCCTGGAGCGGGCGGGGCTCCTAATATTCCTTGCTCCTTTCTTGGAGACCCTGCCTGCACTCCTCTCCCCACAGCAGTGGAGGTCAGTGGGGGTGGGACTCCCAGGAGGCAGCGCCTAACTTCTCCCTAATGCACCAGCAGGTGGCTGGTTTGTGCTTTGGTCTAACGGGGTGGAAACGAACAAGCAGTGACTCTGACAGGGGCACACTCAGCACCGCACGTGGAGACGGGCCCAGGTGGGAACAGACGGAACGGAGGTGTTCAGGGGAACACAGTCTTCCAGAAAGAGGCTCCAACCTACTCCCATGGTTGTAACAGCTAACCAAGCGGGCTTCACGTCCATTTTTAGGCTCATCCATTCCAGGGGCTAAGCTTCTCCGGAGACTGCCCGCCTCCTACACCAGCCTGGTAATGTTCTTGGCATATTAGGTAACAGCATGACAAGTAAAAAACATGAAAAGTGCTCCAGAACCCAAACTTAATCATTGCTCACGGATGCATTTCATTATCTACTCAACCAACGTCAGCTCCCCACCAACTCTCCACCCTCTACACTGCTACCTGCGCTATCCTTCTAGAACTCAGAGCGGATCCTTCCGTGCCTCTTTACAAGAGGGCAGAGTGAATTCCCTTAACGCAAAAAGAGCGGGCTGGCTCTCACCTTCATTCTCTGCACTCCCATAAGTACCTTTATCTGAAAATCAAGTTGCACCAGAAATGTCTTTTGATTCATGCAAGTCCTACCTGCCTTCCTTACCACGTGCCAGATCCTTTCTAAAATGCCCTTCCCCTACACTTCTTTCTAGCCAAATCCCTCCATATAATCTTTAACACTCGGCTCCCATATTACCTCTGCTGTGAAGCCTTCCCAGGCTTCTCCCTTCTGGGTTCCTAGAATCTTGCCTCTTAAACCTCTCATAGAATTAATGAAGTTCACCACGTGAGACTGCCATTTTGTTAGGCCAGAACCAGCCAAATTTGGCAATATCGTATGGTAAAGTGTGACACATTTCTATGCTGAGGTGCTGTTTGCCATCTACACCGTATAAGAGAACTGTACCTCCCTCCTCTTTGTTTTCTCAGCATCTGGCACGGTGGTTGGCGTATGGCGGGTGCCCAGCGAGGGCGTGCTGAACGAGCAAGCACCGTTTGATTAGGCTTTGTGTGCTGCCTCTTCTGCTTTGTCTCGTGCTCCAGCACAAAACCAAAACCAAACCCAGGACCGTTGTAAAGTATCTTATAAATTTGCCTCCCGGCCAAGCCAAGATTCAGATGGTTGTCTGTGTAGGTGGAGCAGAGCCGGAGAATATCTCAGAACATGCAGGGAGTGGGGGAAGCTAATTGTTCAGGACAACTACCTTTCTGGCTGGAGAAACAGAGTCAACACTCGATGGAGAGGAAGTAGCAGCTGAATCAGGAGATGGAAGGCAGGAGGGAGAAGACGGAGGATGAGTATGAGACAGGCTTTTAGAGAGTAGTTTATTCTGCACAGAACAGAAACAGAGGAAACTATGATTATCCCCAGGGAGACGCACAGTGAAGCTCGCCTCGATGATGCAGTCCCCAAGCCTACACATCCAAGGAGGGGAAAGGACATCCAGGCCCACGTCTCAGGACAAAAAGGTAGCCTGTGTCTTTGGAGCCCGGCAGGACCATCTGACTGCTGGTTACACTTCACTCTGCTACAACTTTTCTGGCTCCTTCGTCAAATCAAAATAGCTGGAGTAGAACCATCCTGCTCCTGCCTACGTCTGCTGCCGACACCAGCACTAACTCCTGAAGGCCTCACTCTGGAGCCTGGCATGAAGCAGTAGTTGCAAGCTTAGGAAAGGACAAGCCCAGGCTACCCTGGGGTAGATGCTCCAGCAGGGACCTCTGCAGCCACATGGAACCCTAAAAATGCACTGAAGGCAAAGTATCCTTCCCACGTCTATGACTTCTGCCAAGTAGCAGAGGACACGGGTCTGGAGGAGGCTGGGTGAAAGCAGCAGAGGCGGTATGTTCTAGAGACCAGGCTTGCTGTAGGCAAGGGAGCACCTTACACGTACAAGTGCCGTGGGGCCTCATCCTCAATTCTGTCATCTCCTTGTGAGCACACCCTCTTCTTCTCAGCAAGTTTCTAAATAAGTGCCTGGCCGGGGGTGGGGGCTGTGCTTTCTATCCTGAGGCAAGGCCATTCTTCTGGCTGGTGCTGCCTTTCACAAAAGCAGAGCACAGGTTACAGCACATGGTTGACCTCGACATTCATGGTCTCCCTAATGATGGCCATGGGGGCATCTCTCCACCCTGTCCCCAGACTTCATGAGCAACTGGCTTGCTTTCACCTTAAAGGCACTGTGATGTGATTCCCGCAGTTGACCAGCTTTCCCTCTTTGTGTTGACCCCTAGGAAGCTCAGCCTACTCAGAAGCTGTCTAAGATCTGACAGCACACGTTTCTGTTCAGTAATGTTTTCCTATGACCTGAGCCCACTTTTCTGCCTTGGTTTTCCCTTTGTCACGATTTGTCTAATTATTTTGAATCTTCTCATTTGGAGCTTTTTTAGACGCCAGTCCAAATCCTTTGGTGACTTAAAAAGTGAATAGCTTTTCAGGCTATAGAGGGAGAAGGAAGGAAGAAATGAATCTCCAGAGACTGATTCAAGTAACCTCCCTGGATGTCCAACACCTGGGTTCCTGGGGGCTCTGAAAGCCCCGCATTTACCTGCGGGAAATCCCCGTGTCCAAACATAGAGGCAAGGTGAGCCGCCTTCTCCTTAATGTTCTTTTTGTGAAATTCTCTGTTGGCCAAATTCTGAGCCCTTTTCTGCAGCCAAGGTGAGAAAGGAGAAAGAAAAAAGAGATAGAGACAGACACTGTGAGGGGAGAGGCAGGGAGGCAGCCAGGTGGGCTTGTGGCCCTCAGCACACACGGCAGGATGGGAGACGGCACCCGCCCTGGACAGGAGGAGGGAGGGGAGGAAAGGAAGGCACCCTAGACACAGGCAGGGCAGAGACAGGGCAAAGAGCAAGGCTTTCACCTGGAGAACCTTTTCTTCCACTTCCTGCAGCCGCCGCAGCACCCCGGAGAGGGCCAGCGCTCCCTGGCAGGTGGCAGGCAGGCCGGCGGGATTTTCTGGCCCGCCCAGCTGCAGGTCAGACTTGGCTCGGGCTCTCCAGGGCCTGCTCGGGCACTCGCCGCCAGCAGACACTTGCTTTAGCTCTCGGAGCACATGCCCCGTGACAACCACCAAGGGAAACTGGGGGAGAAGGAAAATCAAGCTTCCTTCCCAACTGTGGCCCTCCCATGGATGCCCCGCCACTGTGAGGAATCCCCATGAGGACCAGGGACAAGGGCACGCCAGATGCCACCTTGAGTCAGATTCCAAACTAACCTTGGGTGTTGACTTTCCACCAACTGCATCAGTATCACCTGACATCCTCCTTAACAATACCGTCTTGTTATTAACAACACTCCAGACCCACTGAATCAGAGCCTGTACCACCCTGGTTCCCAAAGTCTGGGCCCAACCCCCAGATATTCAGGTTTAATTGGTCAGGGGGTGGGTACCAGAGATTGATTTTTTTTTTTTTTTTGCGGTATGCAGGCTTCTCACTGTTGTGGCCTCTCCCGTTGCGGAGCACGGGCTCCAGACGCACAGGCTCAGCGGCCATGGCTCAAGCGGCCCAGCCGCTCCGCGGCATGTGGGATCTTCCCGGACCGGGGCACGAACCCGTGTCCCCTGCATCGGCAGGCGGACTCTCAACCACTGTGCCACCAGGGAAGCCCGAGATTGCTATTTTTAATAAAGCTCTCTAGATGATTCTTACACACACAGACATAGAATCACTGCAATATGTCCACACTGACCTCCTTTGACCTCCACTCCCCGAGAAGCAATACCAAATTTCTAATGCTGACCGGGCACTTTTGAGTGCTGTGGTCAATAATAGTGATTCTATTCAAATTCCAAACCCAGAGATATTAGCTGGAAAAAGCCTCAGCCCATGGCTCCTGGCTGCCTCCCTGCCCACTGGGCAGGTCCTCATCTGCTCAGACACCAGGGGAGGTCTAACCACATCCCAGTCTTACCCCTTCAATGGCATGCGGCCAGCTGGCCACCTGAGCCCATTCCACCATCACTGTCACTTCTCCACTGATTTTAGAAATCACCCTACTCAAGAGGTCTGCAAATAAGCTAAGTGTCCCAGGGGCATCACACAAAATACCCTGTGTGTTGTGGTCTGTTTTTCCCCAAGCAAATAAAGCACCAAGAGCCTGGTAGTTGGTCAGTCGATACCCCTGACTGGCATGTATTTTAAGATGCTGCATACTTGGTTATTCCTACCTATAAGGGTGGTAACCTCAAGTTGTGTTTGCCTTCCCAGAGAATCTACAATCAGCCCTATGTGGGCTGTAGAGACAGCCACGGACCCCACCCCTCTGGATCAAAGTTCCCTCTGGTTTCACCAAGACAGCATCCACTGGAAGGAGCCCTACCTGCCTTTTCAGAGTTGGTGATGGGCTGGGTGTGGGCTCCTCTGGCTTGGGACGGCGAGAGTTAACAGGAGGGTCAGAGGAAGAGCGCAGTATGGGCTTACCTATCCCTGAGACACGGTGCTCCTGGGAGGAGGAAGGTGAGTCCGAAAAAGCAGCCGCAGGAAATAGGAAGGAAAAGGCGAGTCAGACAGACACTTGGAGGGAGGAGAGGAGAAGAGTCAGGGAGAGAGAGTTTGCAGATGCTGAGCGAGCCCTGGGCTGAGCTCTGACAAGCTGGGCCCAGCTAGGAAACTTGAACCCCGGCCCTCTGTCCGTGTGAACAGCAAGTCCCATGGTCCCCTTCTCTTGGACAATGTGTGAATCCCCAGGAGGCTGTGCTTTTGGCTCAGACCCGGGGCACTGGGCAGGCACATACCAGGCCAGGGTGGCAAGTCCCAAAGTCCTTCCTGCCCACTAGATGAAAGGGATGCTACAGTCCTTCTGAAGGAAGAAAGCCCTCATCAATACCTGGGGGCTGCAAGGGGCCAAGCCTCCAGGAGGGACAGTTGAGAAAATAACTCAGACAGTTACAAGTCTTAGGAACATGGCCCCCTTATAATAAAACCTGGCTTCCTGGGGAAGGTCGGTTTGTCCAGGAGGGGCATGGTCTACATCAAGACTAGGAAGATGTCTATAACTGCCTCTAAACAGAATTAACCAATTGTTTGTCTTTCTCCTGAGAGGAGCCTGATTCTGTCATGTGACAGATGTTCTCCAAAGAAAAACTGAACCCCTTGTCCCAAGCTTTTGTAATGTGACACTGGTGCCCCAAAGGAATTCGGGGGAGCAAATAAAACCATCCAAGTGCAGACTCCAAGTCAGAGTCCAAGAGAAGTCAGCCGGGTCTGCAGCCTGACCCACAGCATCCCACCTCCTTCAGCCTCACATGGACCCTGGTCAGACACAACAGCTCTGCCAGCCTGACCCAAGGGAACAAGGAGAGGGGGGCAGCAGGGGACACTCTCGAGGTTGGTCCCCATTCCTGTGGGCCCACATGGAGCTAAGACCTTGGTTCGGACAGGTGTTCTCACCACGGACTGGGCAATCAGCATCTCTAAAGCTCCCTCCAGCTGCACCATCTCAAAGATGGCTGCAAAACAAGTCATGGTTGCAAAGCAAAACAAAATCGGGGCAAGGATTTCTTCCCCAGTGCAGAATAGGCATCAGCAAACTACAGTCCTCGGGCCAAGTCCTGCCTGCTGCCTGTTTTGATAAATACGGTTTTATTGGCACACGGCCACGTGCATTTGTTTACAGATCGTCCATGGCTGCTTTCATGCTATCATGGCAGAATTGAGTCATTGCAAGAGACCGGATGGTCCCCAAAGTTTAAAATATTTGCTCTCCAGCCCCTTTTAGAAAAGTCTGACTCCAAATCTAGAAGAAGCTTGAGACTCCTTTTGAGCCAGGTCTGGCTGGCACACCTGAGATCCAGTGCTAGCCTGACATTGCTGCTGGCTTCTCAGAGGGTTCTGTTCACCAGGTAGGCGGGGTCAGTGAACATCTGACAGGACTCACCTGCCTCAGGAGTGAGGGGTTCCGAGAGTTCTCCTCGAACTTGGCCAGCAGCTGACTTGCCATGGACTTGACTTTGTTCTGATTTCCACCTTCTTTACAGCCCTCTTGATTGGAGCCCAAGCTCTGGCTAGGAAAGGCTGAAGGCTGCAAAAGCCAAATCAATGCATTGGTTGTTGGTTCTGGAACCCAGGTATCAAGGAGGGGGCCTGGGGGCTCAGGACAAGGACAGTTTCCTGAAGAAGGACACCCTCTGTGGTCTGAGGAAGTGAGGCAAAAGAGGAGGCAATGCCCACTCTGGAGACAATGCTCACAGGTGGGACGAGTCTTCTCAGATGGGCACAGCTAGGCTTGGGAGCCAGACACTTAGTGTTTGAATTCTGACTCTTTCACCCCCCAGCCCAGTGACCTTGGCAATTTATTTCTCTGAAGTTTCCTAATCTATAAAATGCGAGCAGTAACCCACCTTCACGTGACTGTTGAAAAAGTCAAATATAATAATGAAATGATGAGCGGAATAGTTTTCAAAATATATCATGTAGCTGACAAAGGGTGAAGAATTGGGGGGTGAAGGAAGCAAGAGGGGATGTCAGTGAGGCAAGGCACAGGCTCTGGGCTTCCCTTCTCTCCTCTGTGCCCCACTCCCAGTGGCAACGAGTCCTGCTCTGTTGTTGCTATCTTTAAAAAAAAACATTTAATTTTGAGATAATTTTAGATTGACAGAAAACTTACAAAGACAGCACAGATAGTTCCTGCGTACCGTAGACCCAGCTGCACCTAACGTTAACATCTGGAATAATTACGACACTGTTATCAAAACTAAGAAATTAATACCGGCACAATACCATTAACAGAACTATAGACTTGATTCAGATCGGGCCAGTTTCCCACTAATGTCCTTTTAGGTTCCAGGACATAATCCAGGATCCCACATTGCATTTAGTCATCATGCCTCCTCAGCCTCCTCCCATCTGTAATGGTTTCTCCACCTTTCTCTGTCTTTCATGACCTTGACAGTTCTGAAGGGGACTGGTCAGCTATTTTGTGCAAAGTCCCTCCATCTGGGTCGGGCTGATGTTTGCTCATGATTAGCCCAGAGTTAGGGATTTTGGAGAAGGATGTAACGGAGGTGAAGGGCCCTTCTCATTGCTTTGTTTCGGGACACGTGATATCGACACGACTTGTGACTGTTTAGATGTTGACCGTGACCAGTGGGTTATGCTGTTTTATGAAATGGAATTCTGTGTAAGATTTTCTTAGCTCATCTGCTCAAATAAAACTTTAAAAATGATGGGTGTCCGGTGAACGTCTGTTCCGCGGTACCATAGATCTGCTCCCATCAGCCTCAGAAATACAAATGGCATTGTCACTTCAAGAGGGTAGTCAGTTTTCCTGAGGAGACAATGAATTTCCCTCCCAGGAACAGATGTTCTCAAAACAAAGATATGTTCACTTAGAAGAAATTCATGGGAAGAGGCAAGCTGTAGTCAACTGTTTTTTGGGTTTTTTTTTAAGATTCTCTAAGAGTAGCAGCCCCACGGGAAACCTTGTATGCACAGCCACTCTGAAGAGTTGGACAAACACAAGCCAAAGAGTCACTCCCTACTTCAAAGTGGGAACTAACTCTGCATAGCAACCCAGGCTTGAGTGTGAATAGGGCAAGTTTGCTAGGCTGGTCACTGTTTGTACAGGCCAAAGTAGGCCAGGACAGTGGGTCGTGTAGAGCGGCCCTTTGCAGACATTCATGTGCATGTGAATCACTGGGGGGGGTCTCCTTCAAAACCAGATTTGGATTCAAGAGGTCTGGGGTAGGCCCTGAGAGTCCGCATTTCTAACCAGCTGCCAGGTGATACTGGTGCCCTTGTTCTTGGCCCACACTTTATGAGTAGCAAGAATTTAGAGAGCATCATTGCTTGGTTAAATCTGACTTAAGCAAAACAGCTGGCCCAGAAAAGAGCCATTTCAGAAGGGGCAGGTGCAACCAGATTTCTTCCCACACTCTAAATCTTGTGCTGCCAACAACAGAAACAGCACAAACACCCCCTCAAATAAGCCACAGATGAAAGGCAGGAGAAGACTTCCCCGCGGGGATAAAATGTATCCAAGGGAAGCTTCTTGGGAGGAGGCGGGAGCGAATCACAGGCACTTAAGGCAGAGCCAATACCCGTAACTGGGGAATGGGATGCTTCTCCAGCCCAGTTCATCAGCCACGGCTTCTTCCTCTCAACTGTCTCCCTGTTCACTGGCTTCTTGCTCATGCCAGAGCCAAGAGCAGCAGTGCTTCAACCATATAAGATAAAAGAAGTTTCTTTCTAAGTCCTATAAATGAAGTATGAATGCATCCTACAAATGATCCCCCTTGCTTCTATGTCATCATTTTGGTATCAGCCAGTAGGCTAGCTAAAGCTGATATCCTACAGTTCACAGACAGTATCTAAGCTTGCTTTTGTGGAATTAGAATGGCTTTTTGGAATGAGCTATATATCTCAGGTCTCTTTACAGAGCTGCCTGGGGAAGCAAGAACTGATACTCTTTTTCTGATCAATTTTTTAGTAGCAAGAGAGAGACTCATGCTTGGCTTTGATAAAGTAGCCTGAAACTTTCTTCTCTCACCAGAAGGTGGCATTTGTGGGCGCCGGGACATCTGCTTTACAGAAAACACAAAAGGTAGAAACTAGGACTGGGAGAAAAGTGGGACTGCTGGTGCCTCTTTACTACTTACTATTAATAGTGATTATATCTTGATTACCCTAGGTGCCAAAGACCATGATTGGCATGTTATACACGTCCTCTTACTTAATCTTTAAAAATTCTGCAAAATGTCATCCACTGCAAATGCATCATCTGTGTTTTACAGATATAAGCCACACCCTGGGAGGGTGACATAGCTAGTGACCAGACCCAACTTTTTCCCATCAAGCCAAGCTTGGAACCCAGTGGTTCATGAGAGAGGAAAGAAAGAAGGGCAGGGCGACTGCCACGGTCAGGTGGGCGGGCTGTGGCCACTGGCTGTCAGGAAACGGGCTTTGTGTAAACCGACACTGAGCACACGCACCTCGTCCAGGTTGTTGAAGCCTTTCCGCCTCCGCTTGCTCATGTCATTCTCTTCGGTTCGGCTGTCCACCTGTGATGGCCAAGAAAGCATGGTGAGCTCAGGGCTGTCAAGGGCTGCGATGCCAGCACTGGGGATCCAGCCCTGCCCGCCACAGCTGCCGGCCCAGGAAACAGATGGGCAGAAATTACCCTGCACCGTGACACACGCTTTCGGCTCTGTTCAGGCACAGAGGAGGGAGCCTTCCCCAACCTCGGGAGCCAGGGCTTCTGTCAGAAGGGGGTGGGAACACAGCCCCCAAAATCATGTCAAAACATTCCGAAGCACAAAGAATCCCTATGACATGGGCAGGGACTGTCTCCTTGTCAATGACCTTGGACTCAGAGTGGTCCCAGCTGGGCCTGCTGATGCTGCCCCGTGGAGATCACCTCCTACGAAGAGGTGCCACTGGCTCCCCTCACAGGCGGGGATTCTCGGGACTTAGATCAGCTGTCCAGGAATTTGATGGCAAATTACGCCTGCCATTAAGCCACCACTGCAGCTACTGGTAAATGACATTATGTTAACTTCAAAGTAGCATCAGATACGGCCTGAAAACTATGGTGACCATACAGCCCAGTTTGCCCAGGACAGTTTGATGTATTGCTTTTTCTCCCAGCATAATTATGAATAGTGCCCCCTTTCATTTTCAAAAATATCCTGGTTTAGACAACAAATTGCATGGTTGTCCCATTGATAACCCCTTACAGCCTACTTTCTTCTTCCAAAATCTGGACATTTAAATCCAGAGAACCCTGCCCTACCTAAGCCCATTGCATGACCCTTGCAAAGGCCACCCAAGGGCACACTTGTGGTCTGACTTATCTCCTCAAGGGAAGGAGGGGGACTGCACAGGTTGAGCTGATGCCACGAGCTGGGATGGGGCTGCAGGCTGGATTTAGTGGCTCGCCATGCACCCTGCTGGGTTACCCTCTCCTTGACACTGGGGTTAGACCTCGAGCTGGGACCTTCCCCAAACGGCCAGCCCACTGAGGACCATGGAGCCGTCCCCACCGACTATGCGTGTCCCTCCCTGGGGGAGCCTCCGACACCCTCAGCGGGGCCCTCCATAGCAGGGCCAGATTAAATCCCAGCCTTTGTTCCACACTGGATGCAGCCGAAAGGGCTGCTGGCTACCCTCTCCTCTCAAACCCAGGCATGCTGCCCAGTCAGCCCCACACATTCTCACCTTGCCCCATCACAGAGGATCCTTCACCTCCTGGTTGTTCTAAATCAACAGTAATGCTCAAAGTCCCCAGCACGCAGTCTAGTGTGTACTCAACTTACTTCCACAGGCAAGCACCTGCTCCCCGGCACTTACACTCCCCGTCACCCCGCCCCTCCTCCTATTTACCAGTACCTTAAAAAAATTTTAAGACAAAATTAACTACAGTTTAGTTACTGATATTTGTTCAAAAATGTGACCCTTCCCTTGCTCAGGCAGCATAAAACAACAGATCAAAGGGCCTCGCCTTCCCTTCAACATTTTCCTCAGCTTCTAATAAATCATTATTCTGTGAATGGAAATGATTTCAACCCAAATGTTTGGGCCAACACCAAGAGAAACAGATGACCTTATTTACCGCATCGGGTCCTAGAGGCCCAGGCTGTCTGGGTGCCTGGCTCCACGGCCTGTGAGCCCTGCACTGGCCCGGAGACGTGCCTGTGAAAGTACAGGGTTTCCTCCCAACAAGAACACTTCATGCATCGTCTTGTTCTTCTTGTTTCCACCTTAAATGAGGACTTGGCTTCTCCCTCAAAGAGCAACACATCTTACTCTCTTGCATTCAGCAGCCCTGGCTGTGACTGGTCCAGCTGAGCCTGCCTGGATCCAAACTCAGTACGTTAGCCGCAGGCTCACAGAAAACACTCCTGGGGGGAGGGTACCCAGCAGCAGCACCTAAGAAGACCCCCAAATCCTTGCGGGGAGGAGTGAAAGGAAGTGGGTGGGGCAACATCAGCTCCTCTGATTCAGCCAGACCCACGGGACAATAAAATGCAGTCTATGTGGTTAGCAACATACAAATCCACAGGGTCTCTGTTCTTCCTTATGGATTTATCACGGAAGCGCTGATTCTCAGATAAGAGCTAGGTTAAAACAAAAAGCTTGAGAAAACACAAATCTAGAGATTTATCTAATTTTTTTCTTATCTGTATATCACTATTGGGGAGCCAAAAATGCCTCCGTAATGCCCTCTCCTTGGTCTCTGCTTAGCACTGTAGAGAACTGGGGTAGAAGGGGGAAGAAAATACTTATTGTGCCCCAAGAGAGTATGAGAATAAACAAATAACTCACTTTCTTATTAATTTTTCCTGCCCTTTCACCCTAAGATACCTTCTTGTCATTATTTCCCAATGATTTGAAAGATTCTATATACCAAAAGGCATTCATTAAACTACTTGGTGTTCTCCATTAAAAAAAAAATCAAAGACATATGTCTACCAATCTCATCATTTATTTGATCAGCACAAGATAATCACGTTCCCATACTGCCTGACTTAAGGTGATTTTAGCTCCAACTTTATATTTAGTTAGCTGGTGGAGAAATTCAGATCCAGGTCATAGGAAGAGAGGTTGGCCATTGTAGGCAGTGTCCTGAGAGTATACTGGCCACCATGATATTTAGAAAGATGGTCAGTGACACTGGCAAGAGAGCTCTTCCCTTCAATGGCAGAGCAGTATGGAGCCATGGGTTCGAGTTCTGACATGAATTACTTCCCGGCTAAGTGACCTTAGGAAAAATCACCCAACTCTTCTGACTTTAGTTTCCTCACTTCTAAGCTACTATACTACCTAGCTCATAAGTAAGTTATTGTAAGGATGAACAAATTCATGTATATAAGACACTTCTTCTCCTCTGAAGTGCTATATAAGTGTTAGACATTTTAAGTTAGGTTAGTGCTATTCACAGAATTAGAAAGTCTGAATTCTAGCTCTGGCTTTGACATTGACCACCTATACGGCACTGCATTATAATCTCCCTAAGACCAAGTTTCCCCATCTCTTAAACTGGGATGAGAACATGTCCCATGCCTTCCTCAAAATGTAACAAGAGGAGCAAATGCGCTATGACACTGTAAAATGCTGGATCCATCATGGTTGCAGTATGGAAGCCAGTGGTCAACCCAACTAGTTTTACCGTTTTCAGAAAAAGAGCATCTTCATTTAGTCAGTATGGGATGGGGACCATCATTTACAGAGCCCCTTCCATGTGCCAGAGAAGGAGCTCAGACCTGCAGCTCACACTTGTTCAACGTTGTCTTCGCAGCAATGCAATGTTTATGTTATTACGATATTTTGCAGACAAGCTGAGGAACTTTGAGAGGTTTGAACACATGCTGAATCCCCACCAGACCCAAATACGTATTTGTCGTCTGGGCTTCAGCTTGCATCCCCATTCTATAAGTCAGCGCAGAATCCCAGGCTGCAGTTACACAGAGAACAGGAGAGCGATCACCCTCAGCAGCGACCTGCAGACCACAGGTGCCCAGGGTGGGATGGGGGTGGGCACGTTGCTTAAGCTCTGTGCTAACTGACCCGGGCAGCATCAGTACCTGGGATGACTCCCTAAGCCATCTTCAAGTCTCTGAAGACTCGTCCTGAGAAGTACGAGAACCCTAGTGGGAGTTTTGGCTGCTGGGTGGGTGGTTCTGTGAAAAGAGCTGGAGAAGGGGAGTGAGAGGAACTCAGGAAGTCACACTGGAAGGTCAGCTCCCTCCAGCAGAGAACTTGGCCCTCTTTGTTCACTGCTGTGCCCCCAGCACTGAGAACTCAGCATAATACGGGGACTCG
Source organism: Delphinus delphis (assembly GCF_949987515.2). Classification (NCBI taxonomy): domain Eukaryota; kingdom Metazoa; phylum Chordata; class Mammalia; order Artiodactyla; family Delphinidae; genus Delphinus; species Delphinus delphis. The sequence continues at coordinate 67,304,162 of NC_082690.1, read as the reverse complement.
GTAAATCTGTGTTGAATGATTGGGTGAATGGAGGAAGCACTTTCTTATGTAACTGCCCCTGGATCTTTGGAAAGTGTCTGTGCAGGAGGGTCAAGGAGAAGAGCTGGGAGGGGGACCCTCCAGCTCAGACCAGACACTGATCTGAGTCATGCTTTGTGAACCCCACTCCACCAGGGTCAGCGCTAGAGGAGGACCTGGGTCAGAATCAGCCAGCCGAGCAGGATAAATCCTGGGGCCACCCACCTGTCTTCTAGGATGGGCTTTCCAGGGACAAATGACAACTTCTGTGTTGTGTTGTCCCTCAAGGAATGGGCCCAGAATGGGGAAAAGAAAGATCAGACACCTCGACCCTTTATGTAATATAATATGTGTCATAACTGAAGTGGACATAAATCTAGGCATTACCCACGTGTGGTAAGATGAGGTGAGCACAGACAGGTTGTGTGTGTGTGTGTGTGTGTGTGTGTGTGTGTGTGTGTATGCACTCACATGCACACACAGGAGACAGAGACCACATATGTGTGATCAGATGTCACCTGTGAGCCTGGTGACAAGAGCTTTGGAGTCTCTAGGAACTGTCCCATGCTACAAGGCTTCTAGCTGCTGACTGGGACAGAGGCAGATCTGCAGCAGACCAAGGGCTTTTCTTTAAGAGGAAAACAGAATCCCTAAGCTCTTCTCCTCCTCCCCAGGCGTGGGCCATCCAGTCTTCAGAGATAACCAACCCCAGTAGGTTACCACTCACCAGAGGCACGACCCTCTTGGCGTGGAATGGGAAAGTCATTTTCTCTAAAATAAACAAGTTTCTGGATGGAGGAAGAGCCTTCAATTTTGCCCAAAGTTGTTCTCTTTTGCTGGAGTTTGGATGTTATCAGGAAAATAAGATTAGGGAGGAAAGAAGAATTTAACACCAACATCAAAAACCAGGAGGGAGAGAGACTGTAAGACTGGCTCAGGAGAGAAACAAGGAGCCCTCTTCAGATTAAGAGGCCACATGCGAACAAAGGTGGGCTGCTCAATCCCCGTATCAAGATGGTCCTCTGAAGTCAGTGAGGGGGAGGGAGGGGAATGGAGGGACGAGAGGAGGGGGCGAGGTCAAATACAGATGCACCGGTACATACAGATCGTGTGTCTGAGCTCTGGTGTACAAAGTCACGCACGCGCAGCCTAGCCTGCATCTCCAGTCCGTAGGGGCGCGTGAACCAGGGCAGTGAAAACTGCGTGTCTAATTGCATTGACATCTTCTTGTATAACTGCGGGGGAGCCCCGTGTACGTGTGCAGCTTTCAGTCTCCTGTGCAGACCTCCTCTGTGCGTGTCCAGGGGCAACCTGGAGTGGACTCAGGACTCTTTGGTCATGAGACATGTTAAGACCACAGAGCATTGCAAACAGATTTCTCCAGACCAAGAAAGGATCCAGATATAAGAAGACACATGATAGAAAGGGGAGAAGGTACTTTGCACGTGGTCGGACCATTGCACTGGCGTCGCGTGGTGGACAGTATATGCTGGGGTGTTTTAGTGCCAGGGCAGAATGTGACCCAGTGGCCCTGCAAACCCACCAACCCACCAGTGTGAGGAAAAAGGGTGGGACAACGAATGCCCACACCAGGCACTTACTTCAATGACCTAATCTCTCTACCCATCCGAGAAGCAGGGCAAACTTTAGACATTAACTGGGGCCACGGGAGGGAATCAGATCTGTGGATTTTAACCACTCTCAAGATGGGCAGCCAAGGAGCACACCCTGGAGGCGACGGGACGTGGGCCAAAGTCAGCCAGGGCTGGGCCGGGCAGAGCCCACGCAACCCCGCTGCATTTGCTAGCAGAGCCAGGACGAGGTGGCGTGCCGCTCCGGCGCCCTCAGAGGGCCTGGAGGGCCTGGCTGACGGCTGACTTTTGACCATTCCCACCTCCTGAGCCAGAGCTGGCCAGGCTGTTTCAATTCGGTCACTCTGTAAACAGAGGTGTGGTGAGTGAAAGGTTTAAACATGCCTCCCCAGTTCCCAGCTGTGGGCTAAGTGGTGGAAGGAAAGTGGGTGAACGGAGAAAAGTGATAAATGTTGGGCTCAGAGAGCTTCCAGAAAGGCTGCACTGGCTTGCCTGGGATGGAGTAGCCCAAAGCAGGGGTCCTCGGTCATCAGAGGAAAAGCAGCTGGGCTGAGGTGGGGCAAGCCGACGACTGGGCTCCGGAAGACAGCTTTCGCTCAGTGTGACCTACGGTGGGTCACGGCATCTCCCACAGAGGCTCTGAGTGGGGCAGCTCGGGGAGCAGAGGGGCACAGGGCAGTGGCGTGCAGCTCAGCCTTTCAGCTGCTCTGCTTACACCCGAGCTGACCCGCACACCCGCCCTCCCCAGCCCCCGAGCCTGTCCCTTCCTGGAGACAGGGCGTGTAGAACACTAAGTACCGAGTTCCTAGAGTCAGCACAACCGGTGCTGCCTTCCAGGGAGCACAGCCCTCAGGGGAAAAAGTGACCACTGATCACACAGCCCAGGGAAAGAAAGGAGGCCATGGGGCCCCAGCCCCACCCTGGGTGAAGGGGTTGGCAGGACAAGTCATGACTGGCCAGCGGTTAAGAGCCTGTGGCAACCCAGAGACACTGAGACGCACGCAGAGGCCTGCAGCCCTCTGCCGAGTCAGTGGAGGGAAGGCAAGCTCTGTGCGAGCCCCTGCAGCCTAACATCTCTGGGCCTCCACTTTTTATCTGTAAAATGAGCGCATCAAGCAAGGCAACTTGTATTACACCTTCCATGGAGATGTCGTCATTCCTATTACCCTGTAATTTCTCATTAGGCCTGTGGTTTCCAAACTGCGTCCCAAGGCACCCCGTGGCACCAGAGTGAACTCGGAGAGGAGCCGCAGGAGAGTTTAGATTTTCTAGGGAAGCACGGTGATGTCTGTCACACACCTTGCAAAATTCCCCTACCAAGTTATTTGGATATAACTACTTAACAAATGAAAATTTTAGGCATTTCTTTTGATCTGGGGGCAGTGCGAAAAAGAATTACTGAGACACTAAAGGTGCCATAAGTTGGGAAAATTTGGGCATCTCTTTATTAGGTTCTGAGCTCCTCAAAGGCAAGGTCCATATATTACTCACCTCTGTATATTTGCTCCCCTCATCAAAAACAAACAAAACACTCAGCCTTAAAGTTGGCATGAACAGGGCCCAGTAAACATTGTTGAATGAATGAATAAAAAAAATGAATGGAACAGAATATGCAAACGTAGCCTCATCATCCACTTCTGCTACTAAACGGCCATCGTGTTCTGGATCTAAATTGCTTAACGAAGTGAGATATCGTGTCCATCTCCCTGCTTAGGAGGCAGAGACAATCTGACTTACTTTTAAAAATACTCACCAGCATGTCCTCTTTGCTCTCTACCCTGCCCTTCCTATAACCACATTCAAGGCACTGAAGCTGGCTACATGGTGCAGGGGAACTTGACTGAGTTCTACTCATGTCTTCCTGAGCACTCGATCTGGGTAATTTATCAGCGTAAACAGACCCAGCACGTGGCATCTCCCTTCCCCTCACCCATCCACGTGTAAGAAGAAATTAAACAAACTCAGGCCGAAACTTACTCGTGGAGTTCTCTTCCTTGGAAACGTGAGGTTGAGATAGTTATGAGAAATGGATGATTTGGCCATGCCAAGGTCAGCATTCTCTCCGTAGTTTTTGCGCCAAGCATCTGTTAGGAAATAAAAGTAAGACTGAGATCCAGATCCTTCCACTGCTCCCCCACAGCTCACGGGGTGTCACTGAGACAAGGCCCCTCCAAAATAATTCCCTCACCCCCAACTGAAGCTGTCAGTGGCCTGCACAGAGGGCTGGTGCCACTCTGTCAGTGATCTCCCAGTGACAAGGGCAGATGCAGGCCAGCCCCATGTGGCACCTGCCACACAGGACCCACTTACATACATGGGTCTGGGTGTGTGGGGTCCACCCTAGTTTGGGCTCAAAGGCAAAGGGAGGGCAGGGGTCAGCCCCAGAACAGAGGACATCAGTGTGAAGAGCAGCCAGATGTGGGCACAGGGCAGAGACGGCTCAGGGGCTGGCAAAGCCTCATCCTGAAAGCAGGTCCTTACCCACGGGCCTCAGCGGGGTGCCCCGGAAGAGCTCATAGAACTTGGAGAGGTACATGACCATGCTGAGCTTGTCGGGCTGCGGGGCTGAGGCCATCTCTTTGCCCGTGGTCACTGGGGGGATGCCAAACTCACGCTCGGCCACGTCAAATGCCAGCTGGTTGTTCTCCACAGTGTCATCTTCATTCAAAGAGTCAAAGTTGCTGGAGAATCAGAACAAGGTGAAGTTTTCAGAGAGGATGCAGAGGGGTGAAGAGCTGAGCAAACTTAGCCATAAGGAGCACTGCAAGTGACAATGTCCTTGCTCCAATCCCTCCACCACTACCCCCCACCCCTCAGGGGGGCTCAGCCAGAAGACGCTAACCCTGTCCTCACTCAGGGTGGAACCAATCAGATCTGGGCCATGAAAATGTCATCTGCTACCTGGGATGAAAAAAATCAGAAAATAATTGGAAAATTTATGAACTACTCTACTTTTAAATAGTTCCCATTCGTTCTTTTCCTTTTAATTACAAAAGTGATATGGGCTTCTTGTAAATAAAAGAATCAAGTTATATAAAGTAAGAGGTGAGAGCCTCATCCCCTTCTCAAGGCAACCTCATTTCCTAAAGGTACCAGTTGATAAACTTTACTAGGTTTCCATCCAGCCTTCTGGATGGATTTGCTCCTGGGTGTGAGGTTACACTGCAGTTGATTTAAACACAGCATAATAGATGTATTGTGCTTTCAACATCACAAAGCATTTCCACGAACAGAATCCAATCTTCCTAATGACCCTGCCATTATTCCTGATTTATAGATGAAGACGGCAAACTCAGAGAAGATGAGGGGCTTGCCCAACAGTATACAGCTAACGGATCTGGGTCACAAATCTAATTCTTTTGGCTGTAAAACCCTCAAGCTGGTCCCCAGAATTAGATCTCGCCCATAAGTCCTCTCTTGAGGGTAGGGCTCCAAGGTGTGAACACTCAAATTTCCCAAATGAAAGGGGTTTGGGGTATGAGTGCAATCGATCACCGAGCCTGAGTCACTCTGCTCCTTACATAGAAGGAACGCAGATCCAACAAGTTGCTGGCAGAATAATCAGTGCAAAGGAAAAAGAACAAGCCGAAGAAAAAACACAAATTCAAAGTATGCAAAGAGAAATGCTGATCTACGTGCTGAAGATTCTGTATCTAGAACAGCCCTGGTCTCCCTTGTCTCCAGGGTCCCCTTGGGCCATGAGGGGCTCGCCAGGTCCAGCTGGGCCCCAAACTCACATCAGCTCAGGCCGGAAGCGGTGGATGACGGCACACAGGGCCAGGCCACTCCGCCAGGACGTGGTCAGGTCCGTGACGTTAACATGCTGGTAGCCCTTGGTCTGCTGCTGGCACCAGGTTAAGAGCTTGCTGGGCCGGATGTCTGACTCTGCAGCAAGAGGAGATGGACAGTGGTGAAGCGCTCTACGGAAATATCAGCAGCTCCCCTGGGGACCCGCTCTGTCGGCCACCACGGGTGGGGACCAGGAGGAACAGCACTGAGGCAGGGGCTGTGGGCACAGCTGCAGCCCCATGAGGGGGTCCTGTCGAGAGCACGCAGGAGGGCAGGATGTTGGGACAGGAAGCATGCTCTCCTGCAGGAAAGAGTTCCTGAGACGCCTCTGGCCAGGTCCTGGTTAGAGGCTAGGAACAAAGAGGTGAGGGTGACATGGACTCTGCCAACAACATGCTTATCTTGTGGGGAAGACAGACACAGAAGTGGGTGACAATAACAGAGAAACCCAATGCCAGGGGAGCACATGAGTGGGTTTGCCAGAGGCTACCAGGGCAGGGGAACTCGCCAAAGAAAGGGTCATGGAGGAGGTGCATTTGACTGCTTCTAGAAGAGTGTCTAGGACAGAAGGAGATCTCCAGGAAAACAGAAAGGACTGTGCCGTGGCAAAGAATCTAGAGAAACCTGCCATGTTATGTGACATGGTTTATTAAAGGCCGGCAGCAGCAGGGCGTGTGGGTGTGGAAGGCAGGGAGGGGTGGCTGGTGAGGCTGAGTTTGCCCGATGGCGGGCAGGATGCAAGGTCTGGGCAGGCAGTGGAAGCCAGGTGTGTCTTTAAGCAGGGTGGTGACCTGAGCACAGCCGGGTGGACGCTGGGAAGCTGGTCACTTAATCACCCCTTCCCTCCACACTGAGCACCAGCCTTGTGCACAGCACTGTGCCAGGCCCTGGAAGCCCAGGAAGAGTGAAGCACATGGAGAGACAAGACTCCTCATACTGGAAACAACAGGAGAAGAAAAGCAAGTCCCAGGGAAGTCAGTCCGGTTCACTTTAATGTGTCAAGCGCTCGCCTCTAACCCACTCAGTGATCCTATGGTTGGTATTGTCCTTGTCCCGGTTTTACAGATGAGGAAACTGAAGTGCAGAGAGCAGAGGCCCCTGGCCAAGGTCATGCAGGTCACTGGATCAGAGCCAGGCTGGCTGCAGGGCCTGTGCCCCAGTGGCCACCCAGCAGGCCTCCTCCCTGCAAAGCTGGGGTCCCAGGAGGGCCACTTACCCCGCCTGGAGAGGCCGACGGATCTCCTCACTGAGCCCAGCCTCTCAAGAGGGCACTGGTGCAACTCTTTAGTGATGTACAATTGCTTCACCTAGGAGCGAGAGAGGACACACAGCTGTCTGCTAGTTTTCCCCCAAACCCTAGTCGTTGCAGGGCCGCTGAACCCACCCCACCCTCTCATCGACAATGGCTGCCCTTTTCCTCTCTCGCCGAAGGACATGACCTTCAGCAAGGGAACCAGCAACTTGAGACAGAGCTGTGGATCTGTCATCCACCCAAACGTGGGGGAACTCAAGTGTGAATATATGTAATTGGCTGATTTTTAAAATTCACACCATTCTTTGTGCTATTGACTGAAGAGGTCAGAGCTTGTATGACTCTTAAGTCGATGGGAGAAAAAATAGACTCTAGGACCTCGGATGGAAAGAACTTGATATTTGATCAAGTAGATTATTTGAGAGAGGTATGCTCAGCAATGCATATGCTCAGTGACAAATAAACATACGTAAATACAGGTACATATGTGGACACACACTTACATGTGTTCTAGTTCTCTCCTGTTGGCTAGAGAGGTGCTGACTCTACTTTACTCTGTGGCTTTCCCAGAGAGAGGAACTGGCCTCACCTTTGGGCCAAGAGGCAATGGGTCCCAAAGATGTGCCAAGATTTTAGGTGACCCCCCACTTCTCACCGCTCAGTGCCTGGTGACCCACACAGGACTCCAGGCAAGGCCTTACCTGATGGGGTCTGACGCAGTTTGAGTTGAGGTTTGGGTACCGCGTCCCCGGGTCCAACGTGTACTGCTCAAAGTTCTTGTTGATGTTCTCTGGGGTCGTTTGAGGTAACAGCCGGTAAAGACTTTCTCTGGAGGAAGGCAGAGCAGAGAGGTCAAGGATTGCTCTTGCAGCCTCCGGTCTTCTCTCCACTCCTCCCCTCCACCCACCTTCCCCTGCTCCCAAGAGCTTCTTAGATCTGTGTTTGCATAACCCTTCCCAGCAATGCCTGGCCCTCCTGGTTCTCGAGATCTGCAAAGCGGGGGAGGGTCAACACGGTCAAGGGGAAGCAGGAGGGACCCTGGGAGATGGTGAGGCTGGCCTCCTCCCCAGGGCAGAGGGCAGGGACTCAGAGCTGGCAGCCCAGAGACCTGCGGTTTTGCTATAACTGCCACTCAGCCACCCTGCCTCCTGTGGCTGGTCCCCCATAACCACAGGTCTCCACACCCAAGACCAGCAGAGGCCCGTCCGCACCCGCCAGCCCTGACTTATCCTGGTCCACCAGCTGTCACAGCCACGTGGCCAGCAGCAGGAGTCTGGGAGGAAGCCCAGGATCTCAGCAGCAGAAGAGGCCTGGGAGGTGAGAGCACCCAGCCCCCAACAGAGTGGGACTCAGTGCTGCAATGGAAGCTCCCCCTAAACCTCTTCTGGTTCCTCAGTGTCCGAGCAGTGCCAAGAACCCCAACTTCAGGGCCGCCCTGAAGATTTCTCTTTGGCATCCAGGGCTTAAGGGCCTGGCCCCCACGGAAAGTCACTGGGGGAGGGAGATCATGACAGAGAACGCTTCCTTGGGGACTCCAATGATGAAATCAGGCCACATGTGGGAAGGCAGATGAGAGGGGGCAGAGGCTCCAGGTTCATCCAGCCTCACTCCCTCTCCTGCCTGAGTTTTGACCCGGCCCTGCCTCCAGCTGAGGGGCCTGCTGTTAATACTCACCTTTCAGCCAGCAGCTCCAGGGGAGGAGTTCCCTGGTCCCAGCTCTTCACCATCCACGCCGTGTCAAAGGCTGCCAGGAAGCCGCGGGCACAGCCGGTGCCCATCGGCCAGAACGGCTGCAAAGGACACATGCAAAGTTCTAGTTGATTCCAGTGATCCCCAGAATGCCATCCCATTCTATCCAGCACTTGGTGTTTGCCAGGCCTGTGCGAGGCACTGGGGGGACAGAGAGGTGACAGGCAGTCCACTGGGACTCACCACAAACACCAATAGCTGTAGCACAAAGTCATATGCAAGGGTGCTATGACACGGGAACAGCAAAATTGCTTTGGGGGCTCAAAAAGGCAGAGGCAAAACCACCCTGAGGGAGGGAGATAGAAATCAAGGAATGCTTCAGGGAAGAGTTGCATTCGTGCTGATTTTAAAGTATGAATAAGATTCTGATCTTGATCCGTTCAGAACAGGGTTGGCGAAGACTTGGTGGTGGGAAAATGACGGAGCCGGATGGAAAAACAGCCCGTCTGGTTTGGGTGCAGCAGAGAGCACGGGTGGGAAGTACCGGGAGAGAGAAAGCTGGGAGGGAGGATTGGGACAGAAGCAGGGGAGGAGCTGAGTGCTCAAGCAAGGAGCTTAGGTTAGAGTCCGCACGCAGTGGTGAGCAAGCATCGATTCACCAAGCTAAGTTCCAACTAAACTGTTCCACGTGCACCCAAAGCGTGGTTTGAAATTTGATGCTAACTTCGGATAAATACATCAACATTTTTTGGTCAGTGCTTACATTAAGATAAAAATTTACCCTTTCTGAAATCATTCATTTAATGTAAGAATCCTAGCATCTGCACATTTTCTGGGAAGAATTTTGAGCAGGGAGGCCATGGACTTTGGGGCCCACACTCCTTTCTTGCTCCTATTCGAACTCGATGCTGACAGGCTACAGAAATCCACCCAGAGGAGGAAGAAGTCTCCAACCAGCTGCGGATCTGCATGCTCTGGGAAGGATGGCCTGACCCGGGCCGCTTAATTTTGTACTTCAACCGAGAAGTCAGCCCAGAAAAACCCAGAGGGGCAAGAGAAAGTGTTCCTGCCTGTATACAGGCAGAATTGGCCCCTCTAAATTTCGTCAAAGGTCAGGCTCTGAGGCCAGGACGGGCTCGGCAGAGTCCTGCCAGTTGGCTGAGAGCCTGTCCTTCCGTTGGGCTGCAGGACAGCAGATGCTGCCAGTTAGAATAGCAATGTGGGGATCTGTCTTCCAGCAGGAATGAAGGGGCTCCAAAAGCAGGCGGTACCTCAAGCAAGCTGTCGCCCACCAGGGCCACGAGCAGCTGGTGTGACTGTCGCTCGCGCACCAGGGCTGCATTCTCGGAGGCGTACATGGAGGTGAAATCGAACATGGCCACGTCGGGTTGTCCGTAATGGTTCATGGCAAAGTCTAAAGACGGCAGCTGGTAATTGGTAGCAAAGTCTGCAGCTTCGCGTGCATAGGAAAGCAGGTTGTCCTGGTTCACATTCTCTGCACACAGCAGCATCTCTGTGTCGATATAGTCCTGGGAGAAAGAACAAGAGCACAGTGTAACAACCTGCCCCTCAAAAGGGCAAGGAGTCATACCTACTTCTTTGTGAAAGGACATGGAATGGATTTGCAGAGAGGTGAATCAAAACAGAAATAGAAAATGGGGGCTGAGGGAATAAAGAGGAACCAAATCAGCCATCTGTGAACATTGACAGAGTTATGATTAAGCATCAAATTTGGCTTTGAGCTTCCTGGCATCCAAGGCAAGAGGGAAATGTGATATATTACAGGGCTTTCCTTATCAGAAAGAGGGAAGCATAGAAATTCCTAGGGGAGGAAATTTTTTCCTGGCACTAAATTCTAAAAGAACTGTCGGACATAGGAATTTTGACAGAGAACATGGTGTTGTCATGAACAGTCTACTCAGTAATGATCCCGCAGCAAACACAGAAGCATGTTTCATATGGCTGGTTCTTGTGATAACTTTCAGTGAAACTAAAAGACAAAAGAGCAAATGAGTAAGATTGATTTTATAATGGACGAAGCTAAGCTAATGTGGTCCAGAAATGCTGCAGCTAGCGGTCAGACAAGTCTGAAAAAGAAATGGGTAATTGGCATAACTCTCAAACTTTCTCTCCAAGATCAGTTACCCCTTTTCTCAACAGGCTGAGGGCTCCTCGGGGCTCTGCTTTGCTGTTACAGTGTTAATTGTTACATTTCCCTGCTGGGAGGTAGAGAACCCTGAGCTTAGAGGACTAGTGTATCCACCCTGGAGGGACACTGGCAGTGAACTATAGGATGTCTCCCAGAGTCCAATCTGCTCATTGTGTGGCTATAGAAACTAAAAGACTATCTTTCTCAGAAGGTGACACAGAAAATGCAAGTCCCTTGGGGCAGGGGGCAGGGACTAGTGTATAAGACCAACACAGGCCTTGGGTCAGTGAGATCAACAGGTCAAATTCCATCTCTGTTCACTGACTGCATAAATTTGGGCAAGTTATTGAACTTTTCTGAGTCTCCATATTCTCACTTGTAAAATGTGAATTTGTAAAATGAGACTAACAAAATCTACTCCCTATATAGGACCATGTGAGGACTGAATGAGACCGTGGACATGACTCGCTAGCCCAAAGCCTAGGAATTGGGAAGTTCTCAATGATTGGGAATTCCTGTCCCTAATAAATCAGGATGACACAAACCACACCATATGGTGAAGTGATCCCAGACCCACCGAGTGCAGCAGCAAGGGCATTTAGAAAGGTCTAAGAAGGCACATCCTCAACTACAAACAGTGACCTACTGTGGCAATTTTCCCAACAGCCACGATTTCCCAGAAATTCTAATATTTCCACATCCAAGCCACGTCAACTAAATGGAACCCAGCGTTGGCCCAAGAGCCCTTTGTCAGGTCGTGGCGTCCAGGCTGGAGCTCCTGTTATTCGCTTTCCTTTCTCTTACCTATTCTTACATCACATAATCACTCTCCTTCTTGAAGGTGTGGAAGAGTGAATGGAGAGATCTCAAAAATACCCCCTCTTCAAAACATGCCACAACAACCCCTGCGGAGGACCGGGTGATGGATGAATGTGGACACTGTATGACGAAGGCGGCACCTGGTGCTGAAACCACACGCAGGACTGTGGGGACCTGGCCAAGGGGCAGACCCCCCGGCTGTGCCGGGATGACAGGCACCTGGCCCAGGGCTGCTGGGAGGAGCCATAGGACCTTGCAAGGCAGGAGGTCCCAGGTGAGCAGGCGGATGGCAGAACAGACTTGTAGGGAACAGATGAAAGCAAGGATGAGAGAGAAAAAGTGGGAACGGGGCTGTAATAAAGTGGGCAGAGCTGAGGAAGGAGCGCTAAATGAAGATAAAGGAAGGAGGTGAATTTGGACCTCATTTTGCACAGGCCCAGTTCTGGACAGAGGTGGGGAAGGAGAGAGGGAAGCAGTAAACATGAGAGAAGAGTGGGGAATCCAACAGGAAGACTAGTCACCCCAAGTGACAAGCTGGAAAGAAGCAGTAGACCAGAAGAGAAGGTCAGACAATGTCTGTTCACTGCTTCAAATGAGGGTGGACTCGGCATTGAGAGACCAGCTGTGATGTGTATACATCCACCTCACACACCTGGCAACCAAGCTCCCTCCTACTGAGGTAAGACCAAGCCTGTGTGTGCACGGACCAGCAGAGGTAGGGGCCAGGAAGGATGGACACAGCTGGGAGCCCAGAGGCAGGGTTTCCAGAGGAGAAACTTTACTCTCCCTTAAGTAGTCATAGAAAGAGGCCCAGAGATCAGCAGGAATAGATGGGGAAGCAGGTCAGTCAGTCATTCAACAAACATTCACTCAGCACCTTGTGCGTCTCGAGGAAGACACTGACCCATACAGGGACAGGAAAACAGGGGACTTGCCATTCCTCTGGGAGCGAGAGAAGAATGGTAATTTAAGTAGCTCGGGGTAGACGGGTCAGCTCCCAGCTTATGCAAATGCTATAGAGCTTGGCTGGACACCTGGAGGCTCAAGCCAGGGCTCCTGAACCAAATGGTGTCCAGTTCTCCCATGTCCAGCCATGGCCTCCAATTTCTAGAGTTCATGTCTTATACCTAGAGGGCCCTCTGCACCAGCTCAGCTGATACTCCCAGATTCTCTGAGGGAGAAGGAAGGCCTTGATGAGGACAACTGTGGGCCTGGGATCTGCTCCCAGCTCCTGCAATAATTATCGGACCACAGCGAGGAGCTCCCACCCACCTGTGCCATGACACAGAGCCTGAGAGGGGAGCATGGAGGGGCTTTGACAACTGCCAAAAAATCAAGTCACCATGAGCAACATGTTGTGGCCAGGACAAATACCCTGGGATGACCTGGGGGAACCTTAGCATCTCAGCAGGCCGGAGTACTCAGCCAGTGAAATAGGAACCCCAAGTCAAACTTGGCCTGACTTTCCAGGGGTGGGATAAACAAGAGTCTCCCTAGACCCTCCCCTGCAAAGGTACCCTCTGCGCCTGCACCCTGGACCTCAAATAGTCCTTCACTATCTGACACAGGCATCTCAATAGGGGAGGTAACTTTGGGAGGGACACCTGTGGAACAGAGGGAAAATGGGGACATGGCCTCACCTCCCCCAGACCAGATCAGCAGTGGGGCACCAGATGTTGAAACGCACTGCTCGCACATCTGCTGACTGTGCTAAGTAGGCTTCATTCAACCCCACCCTCGCCCCCCCCCAACCCCCGCCAATTCCCAGCCTTCTGTCCAGCAGCTCGGGCTCTCAGCAAAGCCCTGAGCTGATGTGGAGGAGGCCCAGGGGAGGGCTGGGTTACTAAAGCTGTCCAGCCGGCTGCCAGCACAAGCTGGCGTGAGGATAGGCACATTCTTCTCTGACAAGCAGCAATGAATGGTCACCGTGCTGCCTGGGCTACAGGCCGACACCCCAAGAGCAGGCTGACATTGGACTGCATGATCCTTATCTTAAGGGTACAGTAGCAGCGGCAGCTGCAGGAACAGGGTCTCTGGAGGGGTTGAAACCTGACCAAAGAAGGTGCCAGCCTGGTGCTGGCCACTCCATGTGCTCCTTCCTTGCAGCCCTGCTCTCTGTATAAGCATGAAGGTGCAAAGGTAGGAAGCAGGGGCCAGGAAGCCAGCAGGACAAAAAAGCACGTGTCCAAACCAGGCAGAGAAGTTATGGAGGGAATCTACCAACTTGCTACATGCCAAGCGCTCTGTATACATTTTAAAATTTATTCCTCTGAACAATCATTTTAGATAGAAACTATTATTCCTATTCTGCAGACAAGAAGACTGAGGTTCAGAGAAGGCAAACAGCTTAGTCACAGTCCTGAGTTAATACGTGGCAGAGCGAAGATTCAACTTGAGTCTTCTTGACTGCAATAGGGCTTTCCCCCATACCATGACAAGGGGGCCGCAGCATGAAATTCACAAGTGAAACTGCCTGGATCCCACTAGGACTAGGAGCCCCCATCTGCCTCCAAAGTATGTGTGTGACCTCCCAGAAAAGGAGGCAGGGATGAGACACTTGAAAGGAAAAGACTCAGCTGATCTCTCAGTGGTTAAGAACCCACACTAACACCTGGGTAAGAATTTCAGCATTTCCCCCTCCCGCACCAGCCCAGCTCGCTGCAGAAACACCTCTGCCTCTATTGTTCGTGTGGGCTCCTCCATCCAACACACTCACGCACCACCAAGGAGAAGGGCGTGGTGGATGGTGGTCCCTTCCCTCTTTCCCCCATTACTCAGTTTGTGGCAGGATGACATATGCTCCCGCACTCGCTGATGCTGCCAGCCCAGGTCACAAAGGGAAAGACAGGACATCATGGCCAAGCGATACGTACATTAATGATGACACCTTTGTCAAGCAAGCTCTGCTTCTTGGCAGTCATGACAAAATAGTGGGTGCAGTCCTTGTAGTAAACAATGTTCTCAAGATCAATCCCTGAAAAGAGAAGGTTCATGGACTCAGTATTATTTCCTCAGCGCCTACTGTGTGTCAGGAGCCCTGCTTTGCCTCATTACAGGTCTCACTATTTACCTGCAGAATATTGGCGTTAGACAAGTTTTTAAGACATACAGGGCGAGCAAAGATAAGATCAAGTTCCAGAATTTACCCTAGTCACCACAGTCCCACAAAGATACTATTTCTTTTCTTTTTAAATTGAGATATAACATTGTGTAAGTTTGTGTACAACATGTTGATTTGACACATTTATTAAAAAAAAATTTTTATACTAATTTTTTTTTATTTTTGGCTGCGTTGGGTCTTCGTTGCCACGAGCAGGCTTTCTCTAGTTGCGGCGAGCAGAGGCTGCTCTTTGTTGCTGTGCGCAGGCTTCTCATTGTGGTGGCTTCTCTTGTTGCGGGGCACGGGCTCTAGGCATGCGGGCTCAGTAGTTGTGGCGCATGGGCTTCGTTGCTCCGCAGTATGTGGGATCTTCCCGGGCCAGGGCTCGAACCCGTGTCACCGGCATTGGCAGGCGAATTCTTAACCACTGCGCTATATTGCAATATGATTAAGCCACTGTTTTTCTTTTCTTTTTTTTAAAATAAATTTATTTATCTATTTAATTATTTTTGGCTGCATTGGGTCTTGTGCACAGACTTCTCATTGTGGTGGCTTCTCTTGTTGTGCAGCAGGGCTCTAGGCCGCGTGGGCTTTAGCAGTTGTGGTTCATGGGCTCTAGGGCACAGGCTCAGTAGCTGTAGCGCACGGATTTAGTTGCTCCGCGGCATGTGGGATCTTCCTGGACCAGGGCCCGAACCTGTGTCCACTGCATTGGCAGGCGGATTCTTAACCACCTCGCCACCAGGGAAGTCCCCTAGACAGTTTCTTTTAGAACTCATAAAGCCCTTTGGGGCTGTAGACCAGTATTTCCAAGTCACAGCTGAGTACGTGCTGCAGGAAGGCACAGTGCTGTCTGTGGCATGGCAGCTAAGTGGCAACAGAACCAGGATTTGAACCCCAGCCTGTCTGATTCCAAGTCCCATCCACCATTTCCTCCATGTGACCAGAGATGTAAAGAGCTGTGTGAATTCTCCAAAGACTGCTAAGGGACATTTCTACCAATGCCCTGTTATGTGTGAAAACCCAGGTGCCCTGGTAGAAAAACTCAGTCAGAGGACTGGGTTGTATCTTTCTGTGCTTTCCACCAATTGCAAAAGACTTTATAGACTAGGTTTCTGCCTTTAAAACAAATGCCGTAAAATGACAGCTTAGCTCAGTGTTTCTCAAAGTAGGATCCCTAGCCAGCAGCGCCAGCAGCATCACCTGAGGACTTATTAGAAATGCAAATAACTGGAGCCCAACCCCAGGCCTACAGAATGGGAAACTCTGGGGGTCTGGCCAGCAATCTGTGCTCGAACAGGCCGTACAGGTGATTCTGATTCACACTCAATTTTGATAACCACTGGTTTGGTTTCTTTGAAGGGAGAGAAAGGAAAAGAGGCAAGGCAACTTATCAGCAGTTATCACAGAGGCTGCTGGGTAACCATGGAAACCCCTTTATGACCGTTAAATAGGAAACAGCCATCAATGCACAGGGCCCCCCAGAGGATCCGAGGAAATACATCCCTCTCATTCTGTGAAGGGCATTGTTGTCCAACAATGGCCAAAAGTGATGACCTTTGCAAAGTGCAAAGGAAGCTCATTGAAACATTTGGAAAAACAAACTTGATGTCCTGTCATAATTTATATTTGGTGGTTTATTTAAGCATTTATTTTCTTGGTTTTTGAGGTGAAGAGAGGGCTGGAGAATTCTTAAATCGTTCAAAAGGACATAATATGCTGGAAGGAAATACTTTTTTTTTTATATAAAATAATGCCACCATAGTGACACTCAGAGGGTCATGCAGTGGACACACATTGCTGTGGCCAGTAAGAAGCAGAGTCTGGCTCAATAACTAATCCCATTCCTAGAAAGCTATCTTACGGAAATATAATCCAAAGGAAGTAGTTTTATTGGTAACAGTAAATAACTGAAAGGTTTAAATCAGAAGTCTGCAAACTTTTTCGTAAAGGGCCAGAGAGTAAACATTTTGGGCTTTGTGGGCCATCCAGTCTGTGTCGAAAGCCCTCATGGCAATAAGGTAAACAAACCGGCCTGGCTGCGTTCTAATAAACCTCTATTTATGGACTATAAAATCTGAATTTCATAAATTTTCAATTTGTCCCCAAAATTTCTTCTTTTGATTTTTCTGCAGCCATTCAAAATATATTAAAAACCATCCTTAGCTTGAAGGCAATACAAAAACACACGGTAAGTTTGCCAACCCCTGGTTTAAATGCTTCAGCAGTGGGTGACAATATATCCACTTCAAGAGCTATTCCGACAAACCTGACCATCAGTAGGACTGGGCACAATGGACAGTATTTAAAATGTGAGGCTGAATGAGAAATGGAGACTAACGGGATTGACACTATGGTAAAAGCTCTAGCCATGTAAAAAGGAAGGATGCAGGTGGAGAATTACCGTAAAGGACTACATGAAAATGAGGACTGTTCCTGTGCTAGGTGGTGCTGGGTGTTAATGATTTATTTTTAGTACAAAACTTCTATTTAACATTGTTACATTGCCTTTTCAATGAGAAATATATATATTTCCAAATCAGGTTAAAAAGAAAGGGAAAAAATCTTAAATTTACTTAATTGGGAGCAGGAATTTCATCCCTCTTCGCCCTCACCCTGCTTTATTTTTTCTCCACTATCCTTATAGACCACCTGACATGTTATTTGATTATTTTTGGTCCCTCCGCAACCCATAGAATATAAGCTCCAAGAGAGGGGGTTTGCTTGTTTTGTCCACTGCTCTATCTCACGCCCTTGAACAGCATTTGGCACATAGTAGGTGTTCAATAAATATCTGTTGAGTAAATGAATGAATCCCTTCTTTCTTCAAGTCCCATGGTTTGGGGACAACTGATGCCCCTGGGTGAGTGTCGTGCCCCACCCCCGCCCCGGCATCTGTGACTGTTCCTGAGGGAAAGGGCAGCGGGTGCACTGATAAAAGCACCTATGCTTCTTCAGGGACCACCCACAGGTTACTGGCTCCCCCTCAGAGCACTCCGGGATCTCCACATTGGCGTCGGGCCTAGATTCACCAGCCTGCATTAGGATGGTTTCCGTGGCTGTCCCTCCCTAGACAAGGAGCCACTATTGGGAGGGTACCGTGTCAACCTCGACTGTGTATCCCATGACATTGAGTGCGGGCATTCAATGGGCACTCAGTAAATGTCTCCTGAGTAAATAAATGTTTATCTATTTTCATGTACAACATCTAGAACTTTCCCTCAAGAATCCCTCTTGTCCCCGAAGGAATCCTGCCGATTATTAATCCTAAAGAGAAATCCCTGCTTCCACTTTATCAGCGTGAGTCTCCTGTTCCCAAGAGCTGGGAAAGCTGAGTGCCCTCCTCCCCCAAGCCCTGTACGCTACAGAGAAGCATGGACGATGGCCTGGTTTGGAGAAAGGTGAGGGTCCCACCTGTTTCTTCTTTAAGATCCTGAAAAAATTTCTGATTGAAGATGAAAGCCACGCCGCTAATCTCTTCCACCTTGGCCTCAGCTGTGCTGTTTCTGTTTATGAAGTTGGCGGTGATCGCAATAGCCAGCTTCCCACGGAATTCTTTTCTTCTGAACCCTGTGGGAGGAAAATGGGAAAAGTGGGTCTTTCTTCTGGATTTGGTGTGAAAACTGGAAAAGATTACTGAGAAAGCTATTCTCAGATGGCTGACAGGCCAGTGAAACCAGAACTTTGGATCTAGAGAACAGGCGGCAGGCAGAAATGCTGAGGTTTGTCCCCGAGGAGAAAACCCGTTGGAGGCCTTTCAAAGTCTGTGGGACTTTTTCCTTTTCTAAAATCTATAGGACCAATTATCCTGGTTAGGCTTCCACAAACAAAAGGCTAAACTGCTTCTCCAATGGGCAATCACAGGGCTCATCCTTTAGAGGATGTGTTAGGCATTGCTGCAAGGAAGTCTCATGAAAGACTCATCTGCACTTTAAACTTATACAATTGAAACTACGTTGTCAGCATTTCTCACGGTTTTTTTTTCCCCCTTTAAACAGTAGAATTATGAGATTGAATTCCTGTGCAACAGAGATTTTAACAAATTTTCTTTCTACCTCCAGTCCATAGTGACTGGCACTTAGTACACAGTCAATAAATGTACAATGAATAGATGGAACTCTAACTTGCAATTATTTTAGTTCAGTGATTAATCGAGGCTCTTACAGTTTTCAACGGTATACATTGAAATCGCTTTTTAATGGCCGTAAGAATTCTGCACCCAATTATAATATGGGTTTTTTTTTCCTCCCACGCCGACAGGCAATTCCAGGACAGCGGCTGGGTGTCCTACACTTCAACTCAATTCTGACACATCTACTCAGAGATGGCATCAGATCCCACAGGTTAAGGGCTCAGTCCCACCAGATTGCCCCCCACTTCAGATGCCAATTATAAGCCCATGTTGTCACCTGTGCTTCTGACTAACCAGCTATAGATTGTAGGTTCAAGGACTCCCTCCTTGGATTTGATTAATTTTCTAGAGTGGCTCTCAGAACTCAGAGAACATTTTACTTCCTGAACAACTCGGGAACAGCCAGCTGGAAGAGATGCTTAGAACAAGTTATGGGGAAAGGGCATGGAGCTTTCACGCCCTCTCCAAACAACGTGTTCACCAACCCGGAAACTCTCCACACCATCTCCTTTGGGTTTTTGTGGAGGCTTCATTACAGATGTCGGATTGATTAAATCACTGGCCATCGGTGACTGAACTCAATCTCCAGCCCCTCTCCCCTCCCAGGAGGTCAGAGGGTGGGACTGAAAGTTCCAACCCTCTAATCACTTGTTTGGCGCCCCTGGCAACCAGTCCCCTCCCTTCCTTAGGTGTTTTCCAAAACTCTCTTCATTAACATAAACTCGGTGTGAAAAGAAGCTTGTTATGAATAACAAGACACCCATTTCACCCTTATGGCTCTGAATTGATTTCAGGAACCACGGACAAGAGGCCAAATATCATAACAAAAAATGCTCCTATTTGCCCTTATCGCTCAGGAAATTCCAAGGGTTTGGGTAGCTGTGCCAGAAAGGGGACGAAGACCAAATATAATTGCCTTCTTATAAACCACACTATCACAGGCAGTTGCCCAGAGGATCACAAGCAGGTGGTCCCATTTCAGTGGACCACCTCCTCCGAATCCCTTTTCTTTTTAGCATCTGTCTTTTCCTGTAGCCCTGAACTTCCCCTCCATCCCAGGTACCGCTGTTTACTTTGCTTTATGCAAGGCATTTGTCTTGCTAGCAGACAGAACCATTGGCTTCAGCACCTGTGGGAATTCCCCTCACATTGGCTTACCAGACACTGAAGCCTCTTGGCGATTCCCACACTTCTTTGTCAAAAATCCCTTTGAGTAAAAAACTTGGGTTGGGATTCCCTGGTGGCGCAGTGGTTAAGAATCCGTCTGCCAGTGCAGGGGACACGGTTTCGAGCCCTGGTCCGGGAAGATCCCACATGCCGCGGAGCAACTAAGCCCGTGCGCCACAACTACTGAGCCTGCGCTCTAGAGCCCATCAGCCACAATTACTGACCCTGTGTGCCACAAGTGCCAAAGCCCGCGTGCCTAGAGCCCATGCTCCGCAACAAGAAGCCACCGCTATGAGAAGCCCGCACACCGAAACGGAGAGTAGCCCCCGCTCGCCATGACTAGAGAAAGCCCGCGCGCAGCAACGAAGACCCAACACAGCCAAAAATAAAATAAATTAAATAATTTAAAAAAATAACCTTGGGTTTCTATACATTACTCCCTCATTTTGGTTCTTCATTAGACCTTTGTGGAAATGGTCAAAATGGCCACTAGTCTCTAGTATCTAACTGGGGTGATTTTGCCCCCCAGGGGCATTTGGCCAAGTGTGGAAATGGTTCTGGTCGCCACAACTGAGGGTGCCGCTAACCATCCTGCAATGCACAGGACAGTCCCCACCACAAAAACTGGCCCCCAATTGCCAATAGTGCCCATTGAGAACCCTGCTCTAGTCTGCTTACCTGGTCCTCAGTTGCTCAAGTGGTTCTCCCCCTTCCTGCCCTGCTTTTCATGTTCACAAAATATCAAACCATCCCTCAAGGTGATCATGGATCCTGGATTTTTATATTCACACTTACAGTTTTCTCAAACCATCAGAATGGGCTCAAAAATTCTAATAGTACAGCATTCAGGTTGGCAGCTTAAAATTTTTGTTTGATATCCGTTATTGATTGCTTGGGGCGAGGGAGTGGGTATGGAAGTGAAGAAAGAGGAAAGGAGCAGCGGGTGTATAGCAGGTGGGAAGTGCCTCAGCTAGGCAGACTACGTACGCATCCTGAGTTCTGTGAGATCAGCCCTAGTTTAGGGAGGGTGTTCTGTCCTCAGAGAAGGTGCCCTCCCCAGCAGACATCTGCAGCCTGCAGCCCTTGAGCAGGACAAGCTCAAAATGCAGACCTGTCGGGCTTCCCTGGTGGCACAGTGGTTGAGAGTCCACCTGCCGAGGCAGGGGACACGGGTTCGTACCCCGGTCCGGGAAGATCCCACATGCCGCGGAGCGGCTGGGCCCGTGAGCCATGGCCACTGGGCCTGCGCGTCCGGAGCCTGTGCTCCGCAACGGGAGAGGTCACAACAGTAAGAGGCCCGCGTACCGGGGGGGGAAAAAAAAAAAAAAAAGCACACCTGTACCCAGTGCAAGAGATGCCATGTGGGACCACTTTGTCCTCAACCCAGGGTCTTAAGTTAGTACAGCTGGTGCAAATTAGTATAACCTGTGCACCAATTAACCTTGGGGCTGGGGTGGAGGTGATTGAAGGCATTTCTCCACAATGGCATTTCTTCCTCTCTCAGCCTGAATAGATTCTTCCCTAAAAACATGTTAACACTTCCAAATTTAGAAGTAGAGGCACTGTTTTGTTCTTTGACAGTTTGGGCAAAACTTATCTTACTGCCCAGCAGTGAGCATGCTTTAAAGTTATGAGAAGAGATGGGGTTCTCCTTCTGGGGTATTATACTTCACAGTAAACCAGAACCATGAAGAGTACGAAAATGGATCTCTTAGTTGGAAGAAGTAAGTATGAAAGCGCTTAGCACCATGGCTTTCACACTGGCAGATGCTTAGTAAATGTATGTTGATTTTTTCTTTTAATTTCCGTGGTGGTTTTCTTTTATAAAACATTTTTACATTTTCCCAGCCCTTATAGCAATCTTCTGAGAGGTTCTATTATCCATATTTTATAGTTGGGAAAACAGAGGTTCAGAAAGTATTAAATGGCTGTTCTCTAAACACTCAGCCTCACGCACAGCAGGGCAGCCTGGCCTCCTATCAAAACCCCCATCCAGCTTTGGCACCTGCCATCTTGTCCCCCTTCTCCACACCCTTCCTGATATACCCTTTCCCACTCCCATCCCTCCGTCCTCAGCCCCAGGAAGAAGAAGAGTCTTCACCTTCCAGCGTGTTCCTGCGGCCATCGGCTCCAATGATGACATCAAACTCAAACTCTGACAGAGAGTGGTCTGCAGGGAGAAATTCTGCCCGCCAGCCAATTTCTGCCAGGACAGAAAAATGAGATGAGTTGGCAGTGAGAGATGGCAGGACAGAGTGATTACATGCCCTCTGTGTTGGTCGTGAGAAATGGATAATGCCACAGGTACGGGCACCCCAGACAGAGGCTCCAGCGGAAAGACCCAAGCTGTCCAGATTCACACTTGAATTCGGAGTCCTTCTGGCTTTAGCTTCAGTTCAATCCAGGACAAGGTAAACCAGCAGTGCTAACTCCACGCCTGGTTTTACTGGTTTCTATAAAGGGTGGGAGTCTAACCTAACGATCCTCACACCAGTCTCACTTGCACCTTATTTATCTCAACAGATTCTACCATGTTCTCTCTGTATCCCCCCATTCCTTGGTCCCCTCCCATTGCTAAACAGAACTAAAAGCTTGTGCAGGGTATAATGAAACCAGCGTGAATTACTACTTTATTATGCTCAAACGTTCTTGTTGGGCAATACACAGTCTTTTATGAAACCATTTTCAGGTGCAATCTTGCTGGTTACCCATAATTAGGATTTAACACCCACTAGGGGTCTGGGAAAGGTTAAGAGCACACAGGTCTCAAAGTTAAATTACAGCTGCTGTCCTGCCGCAAAAGCCAACTAACATCTCCCCTAAATTCTCAATATTCTGGGCAGAGGATGGGAGAAATCAGAGTTGTAACCTGCATGTGAAACTATGAGGTCCCTGACATGAAGCTGGACCAAAAACTGAAAGCCCGGCCCAGCAGCAGAAGAGTTTGATAGTAAGTAAGATACAGAGGCATCATGAACAAGCTCTCTGACCATGATGTATATAAAAGATCAGAATTTATATAAATATACTAATAGGAACAAGAGATGAATTACTAAATAAGACATACCTACAATGGGTGAATTTTGTGGTTTGTAAATTATTCTTCAATAAAGCTCAAAAATATTATATACTAAATAATATTTTGAACATTTATTTCATATTTGCTCTGGAAACTTCACTTTCTTTACTGGATTTTAAAATATCATGTGGGTATAATAAGTGTATCCACATATCTATGCGTGTATGCACACAGCTTGAAGAGTATGCGAATGAACCTTACCAGACAACCGAATCTATGTCTTTTTCCTACTTACTACTTAGACTTCATCTGTCCAACTACGGCCTCGTAGTGACAGGGTAACCAAATTATATGTTAAATACTTAATAATAAATCCCCTGGGAGCTGAAGAGCAAAGCTCAAGTGACAGCAGTGGTCCAAAAAGGTAAAAGATCCTTTGATGAAATTATGCCAAACGGCTCTCAGTAAGAATAACCTTAACAGGAACGTCCTCTAAGAGCTGCAAATATGATTTCCGTTTTGCAATATCTGATTTCTAGACCAAAAGGAAAATTATACTGTACTTTGATTTTCTTGATCTTCAGGAGGCTCTAGGACCTTCACGAACTCCACATTCACATGGATTTCAACCCCCAATATCAAGGCCACCTTGAACAGGATGAGCTGCAACTGACGAATACCTGAGGGGAAGAGATGAACTGTCAGTAGCAATGTCTGAGTGCCTCCTGTATACAGAACACTGTATTATCACTGCTCAGTGATTTCTGAGCATAGCAATATAGAGGCATGCCTCCTTTTATTGCACTTTGCTTTATTGCACTTCCCAGATATTACATTTTTTACAAATCGAAGGTTTAAGGCAACCCTGCATCAAAGCAAGTACTCCCGGTGTCATTTTTCCAACAGCATTTGCTCATTTTGTATCTCTGTGTCACGTTTTGGCAATTCTAGCAATATTTCAAACTTTTTCATTATTATTATGCTTGTTATGGTGATCTGTTATCAGTGATCTTTGTTGTTACTATTACAAGAAGATTACAACTCACTGAAGGCTCAGATGATGGTTCGCATTTTTTAGCAATAAAGCATTTTAAAGTTAAGGTATTTACATTGTTTTTTAGACATAATTCTGTTATGCGTATATACTGAAAAGACTATAGTATAGTGTGAATATCACTTTTATATGCACTGTAATTCATGTAACTCACTTTATTGGGATATTCGCTTTATTGCGATGGTCTAGAACTGAACCTGCAATTTCTCCAAGGTATGCCTGTACCAATAACGATCATTACTGAGCACTAATTATGTGCTAAGCACTCTGTGTTCTCTCATTTAACCCTTACAGTGCTTTCTCATTTAACCCTTACAGTGGCCCTTCGGAGTAATTATTCTCGTTTTATTTTTTTTCTAATGAAAAAAAAATTTTTTTTTTTTTGGCTTGCCGGATCTTAGTTCCCCAATCAGGGATTGAACCCGGGCCCTTAGCAGTGAAAACATGGAGTCCTAACCACTGGTCACCAGGGAATTCTCTATTCTCATTTTAGAGGTGAGAAATTAAGGCTCAACAAGCCTAAGTGACTTGCTCAAGCTCACACAGGAACAAAACTGGAATGTGGACCCAGATCTGTTTCCGAGACTCTGCTCTAGCTGTTAGGTAATCCTCTAACTGTGCTCTAGCTGTTAGGCTCTCTCTTTCCTGCCTCCTTCCTGAACCGGGCTGTGGGTGTGATAAAGTGAAGATGGAAAGAGGCGTAAACAGAGAGACGGCAAAGAGCCAATACGTAAAGTCAGAGAGCAAACGGCTCACCCTGTGGGGGACTCTACCTAAGCTCTCAGCCATCCAGGGTAAGGGGTGGGGTGGTGACTCCTCCCCACAAAGCTGGGCTCATGGTTTCCCACCTCCTACCCACTCTCCTAAACTCCCCCAAGGAGTGGCTCCTTGTTTCTCTATTTTGTTCCTGCCATTGAGTACAAATGGGCATGCCTTCAAATACATTTCTGAGAGCATAAAGTTTCAAATTATCTGTGGGTCCCTCTGTATTTTGTGGGCTTCGCTCATTTAACATTTATTGAACAGCTACCATGTGTCAGGTGCCATGCTAGGCCCAGGAGACATGGAACACTGTCTAACAGAGGAAACATGTGTAAACAGAATGGGGCAGGGCTTGGGGGCTGGGGGCAAGGTGGGTTGCAGAACAGGCCCTGAGCTGCAGTCCTGAAAGCCAAGGGAGGAGGGACCAAGATACCAGATCCCATGGAGAGATTAAGAAAATGAAGACTACAGGAGGCCAGGGCATGGGAGGTTGGGAAGCTTCTGGAATTTCTTTAGCACAGTGGCGGGAAGAAATCAGACCACAATGGAAGGTGGCATGAGTAGAAAGTATAGGCAAAGTCTATGTCACCTCTTTCTAGAATAAACACTTTGAGATGAAGAAAAGTAATGGGCTCTATCAGAGGACTGGAGGGCAGTGTGAGGTAAGGGCAGGTGAAAGGAGGGAAAGCAAGAGGGCCTAGAGTTGGAGAGGAAGTGGCCAGCTCGGCCTCTGGCCTCAGGGTGGGAGGAAGGAATGGGTACTGGGGAGAGGCGAGGGCAGGAGGAAGGAGAGGGGGCTGGGATGGGGAGTGCCCGTCAGCACTGGGAACTGGAGGAGGATGCCGACACAGGACAAGTGGGGAATTGCGGAGCAGTGCCGAGGACCAGGTCACAGCTGGGGCTGGAGACCATGGGTCAGTCTGAAAGGAAGCCGATCAGCTGGGGCTTAAAGAACCCAACCCACCTCCTGCCTGGAAACAGGTCGTGGGGGAGGCCTGGCCTCTCTTCACAGTTTCAACGTTCTTCGTCTGTCTGGTTTTGGCACCCAGTAGGTGCTCAATAAATTCTCCCTGCCTCTCTTCTCGCAGGTATTAGAGCTGCCCTTGACAATGATCACTCTGAACGTTCGAATCTCCGTTCCAGTCCTGCCAGTGCTTCTGCATGCTGGCATATTTCCAAGGACTAGGGGTTAAATGGGGGCCCCATTAATGAGGCAGTGAGGGGCTCCCGGCCGTCAAGGCAGCCTGGCAGCCTGGGACCTCCCAAGACCTCCTGATGCCCGGCTCTGCCTCTCAGCAAGGCTCGATGGGAAAGTGGTGCATAATGCTGTCATTCTAGATTGGTACCAATATACATTCTTCTGTGGGTGGTAAGGAATATCTGGAAAGCTGACACTGCAGCTTTCTGGGCAAATCCAAATTTCTTTCCAATGGACTCTTGGAATTTTCTCATCCCGGAGTGGGAACAAACCCTGGGCCACTGCTGGTAAGTTCTCCTGTATCTGACTGAATCACACCCTGTCTGGCTGATAATTCCCTCCAGTTGTTCCCGCCCTAACCCTACACCCTTTTCCCATCAGTGCCTGGGCTCATAAGAACATGGCTCTCAGGGTTCTCCTTCCACTCACTGGTTGAGAGACTGCAGCTCTGAATTAATTCTGGTTTAGGGATCCCGACTGCTTCTTGCTCACTGTACCCCACTGAATGCAAAGCGCTACCTGAGCACCTACGACCTGCCAGGCACAGAGACAGCACATTTCACATGTGACCTCATTTAATCCTCTCGGCCCTCCTGGTAGGCAGGCATCAATCACATTTAGGGGAGACAAAACTGGGGCTGGAAGAAGATAAAGAATCTGAGCCAAGTCACACAGAAAATGGACAAGACAGATTTTGGACCCAAATGTGTTCAAATGCTTGAACTCTCTTTAACTTCCCTTTTATGAGTCATGATTGCTGTATATAAAATGGCTCAAGACCTCCTCCCTGCAGAGCATGAGGAGGGAGGCTGCTCTTCCAAAGCCTGTCTGCACAGATCTTGCCTCGAGAGACCCAGGCCTAAGTAACGTCAGAGCGGGAGGCCTCGGTGCTCACCTTGCCCCAACTAAGCATTCAGGGATGGCCCGGGACCTGAAGTCCATGTTCCCAATTCCCTTTCTTTTCTGGGTGAACCCCCATCACGATGGCCTCTCTCTTTTTAAAGTTCAAGGAAACCTGGTATAGGATCTGTCAATGGTGGCATTCCTCTGTTCTAAAACCTGCCCTGGTTCCCCAAACAGGCAACACGGTGTCCCAACTCCTTTACCCAAGAGGTCACTGACAACCCGGCCCATTGAATGGTTTTACGTGGCTCCCTCTTCTGAGCTCCTTTAGCAAGTCTGACTGCTCTGTTAAAGCACATTTTATTACTGACAGAATCTCAGTGAGTTCTCTGAGGGTGCAGACTCTGTTACTTACCTCTGCCTCTGTTTCCCATATTTCATTCATTCATTCAACAGAAGTCTATTGAGCATCTACTATGTGTCAAGTACTCTTTTATGCCCTGGAGATACTCTGGTGAATGAGACATACCATGATCCCTGGCCTCATGGTGCTTCCAGCCTAGTGGGGCACAGCACAGGGCCTGGAATTAAATGTCTGCCAGTTGGACGTGTGGAGCCCCCAGAGACCTGCAAGATGAAATATCCTGGGGTCTCCACAATGTGGAGATATAACCCACCCAGGGTCAGCCCCCTCCCCACATGGGGTGTCACCAGTGGCTCCACTCACTGATATGGTCGATGGAGCCGGCACAGAACTTCCCATAGAACTTCTTGGCTCCCAGGCCCCGCAGGTCATGGATGGTGAAAGGCCAGAGGTGCAGCACGTTGTTCCGGGAGAAGGTGTCCCTCTTCTCCACCACGACCACTTTGGCCCCCAGGTAGGCAAGTTCAATGGCAGTGCGCAAACCACATGGTCCTCCTCCAATGATGAGACACTGCACAGGGGAGAGAGGAGAAAGGCACTCAGCAACCTCTAGCCTTGCAGACACAAGCCCCTAGTCAGCAGCGTAACTGGGAAGCAAACCCCCATCCACCCAAATCAACCAGTGAGTGCAAACCGAGCACCTGTTAGGACCCGCCATTCATCCATCCGATGTACATTACCTGTGGGCCTACCACACACCAGGCACTGTGCCAGACGCCGTGAGGGACACAGAGGTAAAAGGATTCGGGGGAGGCACAGTAAGATACACGTGAGGTTCAGAGTTAAACTGAACTGGGCTTAAATCCCAGCTCTGGCATTTAACCTCTTAGTTCAAGGTGGATGGAGAAAAGGACACTTTGGGGGCAAGGAGGGAAAGGAGAGAAAAGAGACAAGGGTTGGTCTGGAACTAGACGCCGAGAGTCTGAAGTGTCAAGTGAAAGAGTATATGGTCTTGGCCCTGTAGGCAATGGGGCCATGTGGGCAGAGGTGACAAAACAGGACTCTGTTCAAGTCCCATGCTAGGTCTCAACGGACCCTGTCACACTGAACAAGACAAGGGTCCTTCCCCAAGGAAGCTACAGCCACTTAGGAAAGAAGGGAAGACACATAATGACCTACCAAACTAGTTATGCTGGGCAAAAGTCCTTCCATTCAAATAAAGTCTTGTGTGCAGCACCAATCCAATAAAAACGGGAAAAGGGTGATATTCTGGCTGAGAGACATCCCCATGCAGCAGCCTGCCCTACTCCCAGGCAATTCCTGAACCACCTTCAAGAGGCAGGAGTTCAACTGGGGGGTCTAACTAACTGGGGATACCCCAGCAAAGTCACAGGGAAGGAGATCTGCATCCACACCCCACTGCTTGACATTGCACAGGCATCTGGAAACATTCCTTCTGCTTGGGATCAAAACTTATCTTAAAAAAATGCATTCCCCTTCCCCTAGCTATATTCCATCATCCAGTTATCACTCATCTGGGGCCTCCAGACTCCCAAAGGGGAACTGCAAATAAGCATATCAGAAGCTCCCACACCACAATCAGTGTGGCTTACTCGTTGGAACCTCCCAGAGAGTTGGTGGAAACTCTGTTAGGGGAAATGAAGTCACCGCTGAGATACAATTCACTCCAGAGACAGGGAGCGGGTATACAAATCCTTTTGCTTCCTTTCTGGTTGGAGCTGACTGCAGAGAACCAACTCCCCCAAGCACAGCTTCCCTCTTTATCTCACACCCCAAACAGCTCCTCTGGCTCAGACATAGCCAGACCATGACGGGCATTTCAAAGCAAGACTCCAAACCCCGACACTCTGAGGTTGGCTTCGGGGTTAAGTCTAGATTCACTGCATTTCTTTGCAGTTAGCGCATCTTTTCCTGTTTGCTGAGTTCTGTCACTCCCGGGCCAGGGATGGAGTGGGGTGGGAGGATGTGGGGTGAAGAAGGGCAGGAAGGGCAGGAGGGCAGGAGGGGAGCCCTCCTGCATCCTTCTATCATCCACCAGGCCTGACCCAGCACCGCTCCCGGGGCCAGGCAGGGGACCCCATTCCCACCAGTTGGGGGTCTGCTGTACATTTCTCACGCAAACAGTAGCTGGCGTACCATTTCTGACCCTCCCAGCTAAACCTGAAATCCCACTGATGAAAGCTCAGTTTTCCCACCACCCTGGGCGCCAGCTCATACTTCGGGCCTGAAATTTCAGAGACGCCAGTCATACCCAAAGCAAATACCAATGGGCCTAATTACATAAAGGGAGAAAATTCGGTACAGATGTTATCAAGACAGGAGAGAAGGCTTGCTGGCCGAGGCCAGGCCCGTTCCTCTAGGAGCACACTTGTTATGATTAACATGGGAACTCGGAGTTCTGACAAGAAGCCGAAAACCGCGGCTGCTACGTGCCTGGGCAGAGGAGCGGGTGAGAAGAGGGCTCCCCTGACCTGCGCCCATGGTTGACGCTCTGGATGGCGAGCATAGTGCAAACAGACCACGAACGCAAAGCATTGCGATAACTCAATCCAGAGGAACTCTCCACCTTTCCCAGACGCATCCGGGCTTCACTGCTAAGGACTCGGTGCCAAGGAACAAAAATTTTTCATTAAAACTCAGCCTTGAGGCCGAGCCCCAAATTAGATTATACGTTCCTCCCACAGGCTCTGTCCTTAGTGCTACCCCAGAACTAAGCTCCACGTGTTATAATTATCTGCATCTGATTCCCAGGCCAGTGCAAAAGCTCCTCAAAAGCTGTCCCCACGTCCAGTACAGGGCCTGGCACACAGGAGGGCTCAATAAAGAACTGATGGATGAAGGAATGTCCCACACCCTCACGGCCCACCCAGTTCTTGCTGTCCGACTGTAACAAGGATGTTCGGTTCACGTCAGCTAGGGTTTATGTCTGCATTTCCCACCCAGGCTGGGGGAGCTGGAGTCTGCCAAGGCCACCAGGATCACGGATGTCAGCAGATCTGTGTGCTCAGGCGACATAAATTTATTACGCAGTGGGGAGCAGGGCAGATCCAACACCAGCAGGAAGTCCACTGTATAGATAAGCTTGGCAGTGCTTAGACCTCCACATTCGTGGAGAGAGACAAACACCACATGGAAAGATCATCTCTTTATTTATCGAAGGTTGGGAAGAGTGGATGAGGGGCCTCACCCACTGTCAAGGCACAGGGCTGGGGCAGCCCCAGCTCACACAGGACCCCTGTGCTCTCCCAGGGGAGCCCTACAAGCACTACCCACTTCTTGGTGACACGGTGCATCTTCCAACCCCTAAATGGGTAGGTGTGCTGGGACTGGTGCCAGGAATGCTAGAAGGATCGGTCCCCGGAGGGAGCCACTGAGTGGAGCAGGGGCTAAGCCAGGGTTAGCCGTCCGGAGGCTTGATTTCCACTTCTGAATTCTGCCTCCAGTTTCCTTGGGGGCTCCGTGTGCAGACAGCCCAGTGGGGTGGGGCAGAGAAAGCCAGCAAGCACTTGCAGGCAGCTGGCAGACCAGCTGAGTGAGCCATTCACAAGCTCACTCACCCAGGCTCTGCACCTCACTGAAAAGGATGATTATAGGATCTAAACTATACCACACTCAGCACTTTCTACTTGCGAGGCACTGTCCTAATCATTTCATGTATTTCATCCTTCCAACTGCCCTATCTATGAGATAACTGTCATCACCGTCTCCACTTTGTACGTGAGGATACTGAGGCATCGAAAAGTTAAGCAACTTGCTCCAGGTACTGTTATTACCCCCATATTTGAGCTAAGAAATGGAGGCAAAAGAGGGTCAGAAATTGCTCTAAGGTGGGTCACCTAATGAGGAAGTGGTCAAGTTTGGACACAAACCCAGGCAGTGTGGGTCCAAAGCCTGTGCTCTGAACTGCTTGTCTAACCAGGAGGATGGACCACAGAGGGTGCGGTCAGGATGAAGGGAAGCCAGTTTTCGCTCCTTCCCTGCACCCAGCACACGTGGGCCTCCTGA
The DNA here is from genome assembly GCF_949987515.2 of Delphinus delphis. Classification (NCBI taxonomy): domain Eukaryota; kingdom Metazoa; phylum Chordata; class Mammalia; order Artiodactyla; family Delphinidae; genus Delphinus; species Delphinus delphis. Next base: position 67,273,189 of record NC_082690.1, on the reverse strand, counting down.
ATGGAGCTGTGTTCAGTCTGAGTGCACAGGGCCTCTGCATGGAAGGCCTGAGCCTGCGTCTGAGCTGAGCTTCCCTGGGATGGAAATTTATAGGCTGGACGAAGCTAGAGCCCCTGCAAGTCCTCGGAAGCCACTCAGGCAGGTGCCACAGCAGTGGTGGTTTGGGCATGGACAGTGGCAGCCTCTCTAGTGCCTCCGGAGACCTGGAAGCGAGCTGAGTGACACAAGGTCACGTGTGGTGTCGTCTCCCTGGTAGCGGCAGCCCTCCCGGCATGCTGACCCACAGGCCAGCTCCCCGGGCAGTGCTCTGGTTCCAGGGACGTGCCCTCGCGTTTCCTGGCGTGGCTTCGCAGGCTCACCAGCTCTTAGGGCAGGCCACTTATCTAAACCCAGGCAGGAAGGCCCTGACTATTACTGGGTTACCACAAGTAAAAACAGCTCATTCAGAATCGCAGGACAGAGAGTCATCAGGTCCTAGGTGCCTTCCACATGCTAATCTGGGGGCCTGGCCTCACAGCCTCACAGTGCTAAGTAAGAAGGGCTTAAGAGAGATGCAGCCACTTGAGCCAAGGATGGAGAAATCTCTGTGACCTGGCTCTTCACAGCAACTTCAAGGGCCACTCTGGTGAGGAGCCAACCCTCATCTGACTTGACACGGCCCTGCCCCTGCCCTGGTCTGACTCTCCTGTATCTGGGTCACACCCAGTTATTTCTGGGTAACAATTACCACCACTTACTAACCTCAGAAATTTACAGAGAGGAAATGAAGAAAGATATCCTGTCCTCCCTGCCTGCTCTCAAAACAATAATATGAATTGCTCTGAGAAACATTCCATTCCTCTCTGTCCCTCCCTTTCAGCCTGAGCCGGTGCTCTAACCCTTGTATGAGCAACTATAACCAGTGACCACGGGGTCTGGATTTTCAGGGACAGTTTCATTTGCAAACATCCTGTCCCTGGGCCTTGCGAGTACACTCAGATTGGACCCCCTGTTTGGGAGTCAGAAGTACAATCATCAAGGCTGTGCTTCCTGCCTCTGGGTGCTGTTCATACCTCCTGTATCTCCCCCCCATCTAAGGCATGAGTTCCCAGGAATTTCCCCCACCAACGGAAGAGATCAGCAGCCCACGACTCCTTTCATTTCAGATGCCAAAGTATGTCATCAACAGTGCCAACTCTGTCCCACCTTTGCACGTGCCTGGCCATCCCATATTGGGAAGAGCAAGAGCAGTGACAGTATTGATAATAGCAATAATAAAACTCAGAGCTCCCACTTACTGCCTGCTTCTACTGTGCAAGAACTGTGCTAAGCACTTTGTAACACAGGCACCTCATTTCCTTCCTACAATAACCCTGAACCAGGCATAATTCATCGCCGTTTGGCAGATGAGGAAATTGGAGTTTAGGAAGGTTAAATGACTTAACCGTGGTCACAGGACTAGGGTGACAACTAACCTCGGATCCCAGAGTTTGTACTTGAAATCACAATCCTATATAAATTCTTCCAGGTTACCTTGGGCCTTGTGTGGTAGTGTCAGCATGTTCCCTCCTCAACTAGACAGGTAAGACCATTGAGACCACTCTGTGGGATGGCAGAGGATGCAAGAGAAGGTTCCTGTTCCCAAACCTCAGGAGGCTGTCTGGTTGGGAACTAGAGAAAGGGAAACAGAGACCGAGAATGCTAGATGGTTTGGGACCACCTGTGACTACTGGAGACATTTGTGGAAGAGACAGATTTGGTCAAGAAAGGGTCCCTCCAGGACACAGCCCATGAGAGAACCGACCGCAATGAGAAGCCCGCGCACCGCAACGAAGAGTAGCCCCCACTCGCCGCAACCAGAGAAAAGCCCGCGCGCAGCAACGAAGACCCAACGCAGCCAAAAATAAAATAAATAAATTTATTTTAAAAAAAGACCCTACATGACACTGCCCTCCAATTTCCCTTCTGTCTTCAGCTCCTACCCACCGCCCTCCCTCTCTGCACTCCAGCCGTAAAGGTCTCCCTAAGCACACACAGTGTCTTTTCGCTTGCTTTGCACTCTGCCTGCAACATTCATATATATATATGGCTATTTTATAATACAAAAAAGGGAATATATTGCAGAAAATACATAGGACTAGTTTTATTTTTCTTCATATTAACATCCAGCCTTCCAGCATTTTAAACGTTTGTAAATATTCCAAGCATCTACTTGTATATTTTTCCATGATGGATTTTTTTCCCTGTTTTCAATCAAGTAGCTTTACAATATTTTTTGCAATATCTTATTATAAAAATTTTCAAATAAATAGAAAAATTGAAAGCATTTTAGTGCACACCCAAATACCCACCACCTAGATTCTATGCTTAGATTTTAGTCTCCTTGGTTTATCATATATCTATTCATCCATCCACCTCTCTACCCATTCATCAATTTAGCTTATTTTTTGGTGCATTTCAATGAAATTGCTGAATCAGTACATTCCTTCCCAAATACTTCAGGATACAAATCTAATTAACTAGAGTTCAATAATTATTAAAGTTCTTCACACCCTCTCAACATACACAAAAATACACTCAGAATGGTTTAAAGACTTAAACATAAGACATGGCACCATAAAACTCCTAAAAGAGAACATAGGCAAAACATTCTCTGACATAAATCATACCAATGTTTTCATAGGTCAGTCTCCCAAGAAAATAGAAATGAAAATGAAAATAAACAAATGGGACCTAATCAAACTTACAAGCTTTTGCACAGCAAAGGAAACCATAAACAAAACAAAAAGACAACCTACAGAATGGGAAAAAATATTGCAAATGATGCAACTGACAAGGGCTTAATTTCCAAGATATACAAAATAGTTCATGCAACTCAACAACTAAAAAACAATCCAACTGAAAAATGGTCAGAAGATCTAAAGAGACACTTCTCCAAAGAAGACATACAGATGGTCAATGGGCACATGAAAAGATGCTCAACTTCACTAGTTATTAGAGAAATTAAAATCAAAACTACAGTGAGCTACCACCTCACACCGGTCAGAATGGCCATCATTAAAAAGTCTACAGGGCTTCCCTGGTGGCGCAGTGGTTGAGAGTCCGCCTGCCGATGCAGGGGACACGGGTTCGTGCCCTGGTCCAGGAAGATCCCACGTGCCGTGGAGCGGCTAGGCCCGTAAGCCATGGCCGCTGGGCCTGCGCGTCTGGAACCTGTGCTCCGCAATGGGAGAGGCCACAACAGTGAGAGGACTGCGTACCACAAAAAAAAAAAGTCTACAAATAACAAATGCTGGAGAAGGTGTGGAGAAAAGGGAGCCCCCTCCTACACTGTTGGTAGGAATGTAAATTGGTGCATCCATTATGGAAAACAGTATGGAGGTTCCCCCCCAAAATAAAAATAGAGCTACCATATGATCCAGCAGTCCCACTCCTGGGCATATATGCAGATCAAACTATAATTCAAAAAGATACATGCACCCCTATGTTCACAGCAGCAGTATTCACAATAGCCAAGACATAGAAACGACCTAAATGTCCGTTGACAGATGAATGGATAGAGAAGATGTGGTACATATATACAATGGAATACTACTCAGCCATAAAAAAGAATGAAATAATACCATTTGTAGCAACATGGATGCAACTAGAGATTATCATACTAAGTGAAGTAAGTCAGAAAGAGAAAGACAAATACCATATGATATCACTTATATGTGGAATCTAAAATATGACACAAACCTATCTATGAAACAGAAACAGAATCAGGGACATAGAGAATAGTCTGGTGGTTGCCAAGGGAAGGGGGATGAGAGAGGGATGGATTGGGAGTTTGAGATTAGCAGATGCAAACTGGTATATATAGAATGGATAAACAATAAGGTCCTACTGTACAGCACAGGAAACTATATTCAATATCTTGTGATAAACCATAATGGAAAAGAATATGAAAAAGAATGTATTGGGTTGGCCCAAAAGTTCGTTCGGGTTTTTCCATAAGATGTTATAGCGAAACTCAAACGAACTTTTGGGCCAACCCAATATATATATATGTATGACTGAGTCACTTTGCTGTACAGCAGTAATTAACACAACATTGTAAATCAACTATACTTCAATAAAAAATAAAAAAGGAATACATTATTCAAGTTTTTTCTTTTCAGGTAAAATTTACATACAAAAAATGTACACATCTAAACATACCATTTGCTGTGACAATGTACAATACGTGTTGCTTCTTATAGCATCGGTTTTCTCCCCATCAATGGTCTTTCTTTAGTGGACCTGGTGAGTTCTTGTCCCCGGGCTCTGGTGCTGACATTTTGGTGTACACTGTTATCAGCAAGGAGCTTCTAGTCACAGGGGAGGGCTTGACCAGCCAGCTGCCTTGACTCCCTTTCCTCCCAAGCAGAAGCCACAGGCCCTTCTAAGATGCACCCCCCCGCCCCGCCCCGAAAAAAGGGTGTGGAGGAATCTCACATTCCTTTAGGAGAAATAAGGGAAAGAGACTTCTGAGACGGGCTGAGTCTAGATATATTCAAAGCTAAAAACTCTAGGGCCAAAGCGAGACAGTGGCATGGACATATATACACTACCAAACGTAAAATAGATAGCTAGTGGGAAGCAGCCACATAGCACAGGGAGATCAGCTCGGTGCTTTGTGACCGCCTGGAGGGGTGGGATAGGGAGGGTGGGAGGGAGGGAGATGCAACAGGGAAGAGATATGGGAACATATGTATATGTATAACTGATTCACTTTGTTATAAAGCAGAAACTAACACACCATTGTAAAGCAATTACACTCTAATAAAGATGTTAAAAAAAAACAAAATAAAAAACCTCTAGGTTTTTTAATCCATATGTAGAGAAAAAAGTAGAGCTAAGATACACGAACAATCTAGCCTCCAGAAAGATACACAAGTTCATATTTATCACTTTCTCTCTTTCTTTTCAGTTACTTAGTGAGCTTTTGCTTTTAAACATTACAATGATAATAGCCAGCACTCAGAGTCCTTTATTCTCAACAACGCACACTCATCCTGCCAATTTCACAGCTGTAACTTTTAAGTGCTGGAGCCAGGATTCAAACCCAGGTGCCTGGCTCCAGGAATCCTTCCTGCCTTTAACCACTGCTCTAGAGACCATTGCAGGGAGTTAGGGAGAGGGAGGTGGCAAGTGAGGAATCCCCACACCCTCCATTGCTCCATTTCTTAGTGATTTTTCATTCTTTTTCAAGTGTGTCTATCTGACCTCCTGTGACCTCTTCAAAAGTAGAGGTATGTCTGGCTCACTTTTGCATCCCAAGCAACTAGCCTGACTCAGGTTAAGTGTTCAGTGATGATTAGAAAAAAGGGAGGTGAGAGTACTCAGCAAGGCCCTGGGTGGACCAGTCCGGTGTGGTGGCAGTGACAGCAGCAGGCACTGGCAGGATTCAGTAGGAAAACTACAGCAATGGCAAGACACCCCTTCCCATCCAGGACTTAGTGACTTCTGAAAGGGGCCAACGTCATGGGTAACTCAATCCAATGAGAAAGGAGAACACAGGCTGAGTACCCACCTACACTTTCCCAGCCCAGAGAACCCAGCCAGGGCTGTGACCAGCAGCTGTCAAAATCCATCCAATGTCAAACATTTCCACTCAACAAGTGCCAAGACTGGGGGCCACTTAATGTCAGGAGAAGCATCTCCCGAGTATCTCACATATGCCAGACCTGCAGCAGATGCTTTCTTTAAATCAACCAGCTCATTTCCATAGTGAAAGTGGCATTGCTTTTCCCGGTATACAGTTAAGAAACTGAGACCCAGAGGTGCTGTGACTGAATAAAGCTGGCATTCGTTGAAGCCTAACTCTATCAAGTACTGACCTAAGTGCTTCAGATGTATTAACTTACTCAAACCTCACAATAACCCAAGATTAAGAAACCGAGGCACATAATGGTTAACTGGAGTGCCCAAGGTCACGTCGCAGGTAGGAAGGAGGAACTGGCATTCAGACGCAGGCTTCTAGCTCCAGAGCACAAACTCAGATCCACAGTGTTACACTGGCCTAAGATCACAGGGCTAATAAAAGGCAGAGCCAGGACTCACTACCAGATCCTCGTGACTCTGGCAGCTGGCTCTTTCTTTTACATTGCCCTCGCTGCCACTTTTCTCCCAAGCGTTAGCGCCCGCTGCCCCTTTCTGGCCCCTCTTCTCTCCCTGGTGAGACTCCTCCACTGGTGCCACCTCATCCTATGACCACTCATGGCCACAGGCAAGGCTGACCCTATAGGGGGCAGCAGCCTTGTCCCAGGCTGGCCTCTACAGAAAGGCCACTGTGGGCCTGGTAACGGATCTGCATGAGAAGAGGCCAGGTGTTTGTTCCACGTTCACCGACTCCTATTGCTCTGAGGTCAGCAAAGGAGAGACTGTTTACCTGAGCCCAGCAGCTGTTTCTGCAGCCAGCTCAGAGCTGGGCTGAGAGCCCAAGGAGCACAAGGCCACCCCTGCCACTCCACAGCCATATCGGGACCAGCTAACCACCCCTCCAAGAGCCCTGGCATATTCCCCAAGAAGGAGGCAGCAGGTAAGAATACACTTATGAATATGCTGTAAGGATGTGCTGGCCTCCTTCTTATTCTCCTTTTGTAGGGTCTCTAGCCCCATAGGTAGGTGCTGAATGAATATGGCTGAGGGGTCTAAGCATGCCCCAGTTCAGGCATGCAAACAGGTCAAGACTTACCAGCCCTTGGATGGAACACCACCAAGAAACAGCATATATGGCAAAGTAAGGGACAGGTTCTGAAGCTGGCAGGCCATTTGCCAGCTGTGTGCCTTCGAGCACAGCAGCTTACTACACTCATTTCTCTTGACCTCAGTTTCCTCAACCCTAAAAGAGGAATAGGGTATTGCCTACCAACTACAGTTGTTATGGGGATGGAATTAGTAAACTGTAGAATTGTTCACAAAAGAGCCTAGCCTAGCACGGGAGAAGCAGTCAATAAACAATAGCAGTGGCTGACAGCTCCTCTCCTCCCTCCCTTCTTCCTGAGGAGCAGTCCTAGAATGAAATCAGCACTTGGATCCCTAAGAGATGTGGTCCAGTCCATCCAGGGATACGGATGCTGCGATCCCACCAGTTCAAAGGCTGGGAGTGGTTTGCATCCCTTGGGGCAGGCATACTGCCTTTATCAGGGCATCTTCAGCAAGTGGATGAACCTCACTTGTAGCCTGGGCACCCAAGAGGCAGCCGGGCTGCTGTCCCCTGCACTGGCGAGTTGCCCTGTGCCCCCTGAGCTCACAGGTACGTGCACCGTCTGACCTGGAAGGGACTTTAGATCACAAGTCAGTGCACTTTCTCTGTAATGAGCCAGATAGTAAATATTTTAGACATTTTTGTCAACCGCTGGCTTAGATCATCCTGTCTGACACTTCCTTCCCTACCGCTGCCTTCCCCTTAGGGGGCCCAAGAAAATATTCATGAGAGCCCAGAGGCCATTTTCAGATGGGTTCCCCTTGCCACTCCTGGGATGCCCTCCCGAAGATCTCTGCGTTCAGGTCTCAGCCCTAACATCACATTCCTCGGTAATACCTTCCCAGCCCCACCTCGTTTAATCCAACACATCTCCCTGTTTATTTTCTGCACAGTGCTTATCACAACCCTAAAGCTCTTTTTTATTTATTAACTAGTTCACTGTGTGTCTCTCCCTCTGGAATGTAAGCTCCACCAAAGCAGGGGCCTTTTCTCCCTCACTCATGCTGTATCCACAGGGGCCAGAATAGTCCCTGACCCATAGGAGGTGCCATGAAATATTTGCCAAATGAAGAAATGCATCAAATCATGCCTTTACCCCAAATCAGGATGCACACAGAGGCTAACGGAAGTGTCATAGCCAATATTTACTGAGACATTGTCTCAGGGGCTTTACATATAGTATCTTATTAAATGAGTCAGAAACTAACTTATGAGACAGGAACTATTTTCTCTCCCCATTTCTGATGAAGCTAAGGTCCCACGGCTCAAAGGCATGTATCTGGTAAGAGGCAAAGCTAAATTTCAAACCAAGGGGTCCAACTTTCAAATCTGGGGCCCAAACTATTAACTACCACCATTGCTTATTTTACCTGGGATTATATCAAGTTAGTATGTACACAGATTGTCTGCAGCTGATTAGACACGCTAATGGGCAGTGAAGTGTCTTTCGACTTGTCAAAAGTGGAGGGAAGACATTATTATCTAACATATGCAGTATTTGGGACTTTTCTCATATTTACCGATGAAATAGCTAGGCTCAGATAGAGGGAACAACGTCAGATGTGACAAAGCTAGAGGTGACAGCAAATCTTAACATTTCCCAAGGGAAAATCCATCTGGTCAGTTGCACCTTGATCCACCTCCTGGAGGTGGGATATACGTCTGGTACCCAACCCACAGAAGACGGCTATACAGAAAAGTCCCATATCCCAATGTGGATCACCAGCTCCAGGAGACAAACCCTAGTGTATTTACGTTTAGAAGGCTATAGCATCTCACACGCCTTCCAGTCCAGGGAACCCCTTCTCACCAGTGTAATACAGTTTTGACTCTGTTTGCAACTGCTACAAAAGAAGTGAGTAGACTTACTCGGAGGCTCTTGACAGCTTCCAAGTGGGTCACTTTACAGTATAAAGTGGCTTGTAATTAAAGTGTTTTCAAAACTGTGAATAGATCACAGTGTCTAGACATTGGGAGACTCCAATGTTACTTACACCATCCTGCCCACCCATGTCTACAACCTGCCAAAGAACACACTATGTTTTCTTTATCAGAGCATCTTTAAGGACATGTTTCTGGAAAGCCTCTCCTCTCAGCCTGCTGGGAGCTGCTTGGGAATTCTTTCTGCCACCAAAAGGAAGGCATGCCTGGGCATCTAGGGCACCTGCTCTCTGGAGGCAGGCCTGGACCAGTGGAAGGACTGTGGCATCACCCCTCAGGCTGGCTGAGGAAGTCCACATATGGAAGGTGGGATTTCCGGGATCCAGATGTACTGTGTCATGGCTATAACCCTCCAGGTAGAACAAACAAAGTGCTTCCCCAGCTTAAACACTGGGTGGGTGGGGGGGTGGGGTAGAGGGGGAGCAAAGAGGTAGATGAGGTCATGGGTTATGCTCTGCTGAACTATTAAAAGGAAAATAAGGCATTTGGAAACCACTCTCCTAGCTCCCTGTAGTACCTGATCCTATCAAGAATAAACCAAGGAGAAAAGGATATCTATCATACATTTGGTCATTCATTCATTCAGAAAACACTCAAGGAACACCTTTTCTTAGGCGTCACATTGGGTACTAAGGAAATGGGCTAGGAGATGGGCATGTCACATTTCCTGCCCACAGGTACTCCCACTTCAGCAAAAACAAAACAAAACAACAAACCACTGAGGGTTTCTGAGCAAGATGGAGTTCACTAACCACAAACAGAGGGAAGAGGAAAGAGCAGAGGCAGGACCTAGAAGGCAGCCACTCTCAGGCTGGGTGAAGAGATCCTGCTAGGTGGGATCGGAGAGGTGGGGTGGAGGAGACATACCTACCCCAGAGAGGTTAACAAATTATAAATTCAGGTTTGAGGGGGTAGAAGGAGGAAGTGAAACTGACTCAGATTCTAAGACTGGGAGGGTGGTGCCAGTGTGAACTAAGACTGAAAGTCAGAAAGAAGAATACATTTAGGGAGTGGGAGGGAAGAGGAAGAGTGAAATTATGAATTTAGTTTCCAAGTTGTTGAGTGTCAGGTATCATAGAAAAATCCAGGAGGCATGGAGAAATCCCCATAGTTGATCCAGAGAGTAAAAGATACAGGTTTTTTAATAATAGTAACTTCTATTTAGTGGCGGTTTACTATGTAACAGGTATGGTACGTGTCAATCTCATTTAATCCTAGCTGGAAACCTGTAAAGTGGGTATTATCATTATGCTCATTTTACAGATGAGGAAATGGAGGCTCTGAAATGTTAACTAACCTGCCCATGGTTGCAGGTATCTGACACCGGCCATTTATGCTCTTTCTACTATGCCTAGGGCCTCTGATTTTGGAGTCATTGCCCAGAAGACAAGACTACATCATCCAGAGTAAGAGTGTCCAATAGAACCGAGTTTCTCAACTTTGGCACGATGGACATTTGGGGCTGCATCATTTTTTAGAGTTGGGGGTGGGGACTGTCCTGTGAATTGCAGGGTGCTTAGCAGCAACCCTGGCCTTTCCCAACTAGATCACCTTCTCCCCCGAGCATGGCAATCAGAACCGTCTCTAAATATTGCCAAGTGTCCCTGGGGAGGCAACATCACCACCAGTTAAGAACCACTGCAACAGAAATATAATGTGAGCCACACATTTAATTTTAAATTATCAGGTAGCCACAGTAAAATTAATTTTAATAATGTAATTTATTTAGTTCAATATATCTAAAATATTATTATTTCAACATGTAATCCATATGAAAAGTACTAATAAGCTATTATTATGCAACCTTTTTTTCATACTAAGTCTTTGAAATCAGGTGTGTATTTTACACTTACAGCACATCTCAGTTTGGACTTGTCACATGTCACATGTCCAAGCCACGTGGCTAGTGGCACCTATACTGGACAGCACAGATCTAGAGGAAAGAAGAAGGGGCTCACTCACCCACATTTATGAACGGTGGAGACAGAGGGACAAAAGGCAACACTGAACAACGGTCAGAGGGCAGAAAAGACAACTTCTGGGGATGCTGGCAGCTCAAGCTTTTCCTTTCCCTTTCGAGAACAGTCCCTGCCCACCAGCAACCCATCTACCCCATGGGATGGCGTGGGGCAAGTGGGGAGTGGAGGCAGGTACCTGGTAAAGAGAGATGGAGGGAAAACAGAGAGAGACCAGGGGAGGGGGCCCTGGGAAGCCCACCCACGCGGACAGTGGGAATCATTGAGGCTTTCAGGGAGGCAGCCACCGGAGGAGCAAGACAGAGACAGACAACTCATCCACAATCGGGAGACACCTAGTCACCTCTACCAGCAGCTGCTGACCCAGGGCTGATTCCAGCCCAAGTAACTCCTGAAACAAAGCCCTCAAAACCACAGCATCTGAGTCAATCTTGAGTCAGATACAGAAAAACCAAGGCCCTCGCCTGGGACCACTCAGTAACGATCAACACATCTTTGGGGTAATTCAAATGGAAGGGCTGGGGGCTTGCCACTGTCTGGACTTCATTTATTCACTCAGTAAGCCACTACTACCCTCTGAGGGGCATTACTGTCCCCACTGTACAGATGGAGACACAAGACCACACTGCTGGAGAGGGCCAGGGCCAGGATGTGTCACTAATTATTTAAAGGAAAAAAAAAAAAAAAACTGAAGCACATAATTCAAAAATAAAATTTAGAGATGGTCCCCGCTTGAATTTGAAATCAGTTAACTCATCAATGTTTTATACAGGGAACAAGAAACAAAAAACCCTTTACAATTAAAAAGAAAACAGCTCCATGGGATTAAAGAGAGGAAGGAAGAAGATAAATGGAACAGGAGTAAGACAGAGGAAAACAAACAAAGGAACAAGAGGACCTGGATCCCCCCAGCGGAGGAGAGCAGAGGGGGACGGCAGAGATGATGCTCTTGGGCGGAGAGCAGGGAAGCGCCGTCCACCTCTGCTCTCTGAGTCTGGGTTCTGCATAAGTCATCACTGCTCTCTCCCATTCTCTGAGGAGAAACACTACTCATCCCTCAGAGACTCTACCTGATGAGGATTAGCATGGTGGTGGAGCAGCGATCCCATCAGATCACCTTGAGGACAGGTTGAGAGGGCAGCCTGGGTACAGTGCCCACGGGCCTTGGGGCCTAAGCCTCTCCTGCCCGCCTCCAAGAAAAGGCAAATCCCCCCTTCTGAGTCAGTGGCTCCAGAAGAGAACCTCCCCTTAGCTCATGCCCAGGGTTCCCACCACCTGCAGCGGGCACCCCTGAACTGCCCAGCACTCTCAGAGCCAATCAGCTCCTGCTCTCCACACTCCTACGCAGCACCGAGCCAGCGACAGTCACATCCCTGTACCATCTCTCCCAGTCAGGGCTCCCCCAATCATCTCATTTTGCAGATGGGTAAACTGAGGCCCAGAAACTGCAAGCCAGCCCGGGTTCTTTCCACTATGTGACAGACAGAATGAAGAGAGGTGTGTGTGTGTGTGTGTGTGTGTGTGTGTGTGTGTGTGTGTTCAATAACATTAAATGGGAAGGTGACATATAGTATTTACACACACATACAGTGCATGTAAAAAGGGCTTTATAAATTATAAAGCGTTTTTACAAATGATAGTTGTTACCATAAATCTACTCAATACGGAGTGCGTATTGTTCTCTAGACAAGCTTATGGACCTGCTTACAGAGTTCCTTCTAGTCTGTTATTCAGCTAAGCCCCACCCCACCCCCAAAAAAGCCATGTCTAACCTCTGCTTCATCCCTGTGTAGGCAAGGTTTGTTTTTCAAAACCCACTTTGTAAGCACTTGAGAGCTTTTCACGCTTCCCACAGTTTCCAGCAAAAGTGCAGGTCCCAGTTAATCCCATAAAGGAGAGCCTCCCCCTGCCGCTGGCTAGAGGGCCTCCACCTCCCTCCCAAGTAAAGAAGAAAGGAAACCCTTAACGGCGCCAGGAACCGTGGCCCCAGTCAGAACCGCTGGGCCCACCTTCTAGTTCCAGGGCAGCTGTGCTAAGCACCCACTATGTGCCTGGCAGGCATCCGGGTTAGGCTGAAGGAGGTACAGAATTTCCACGTCTTTGGTGGTGGTGTGGAAATGTGACCGCAGGCGGGGTTGGGCTTCAATGTGAAGCCTGCCAGGGTACAGGGGTGTCAGCCCAGTTTCACCCAGGCTTCCAGAGGTCTTACAGCTTCTCCTTTCACTTTATATGGGCTGGGCCATCCTCGTAGCCTCCCCGTGGAGAGCTGAGCATGGCCATGCAGTCAAGGAACACTAAGAACTGGCACTGAGACTGGCAGGGCTCCTGCACTTGGGGGCCCTGGTCTCCTCTGGCCTCAATGTGCTCATCCATTGAATTGGTACCTATGACATCTGCACATGTCAGAGAGCTGCCGGGAGGCTCAGACTCCACCCTCTACCACCACCACAGCAGGGGGAGGCTCGGAGATGGCCAGACTGTCATCTGGACTGAAAGGAAGCATGAGAAGCTTAGAACAAGGGGAAGGGATGTGGGCAAGGAGGGCCTTCTGTGTGGAAAAGGGCTCTAGAACCGGGGAAGTGAGGCATATTTCTTCCCTATGCCCTCCAGCACTAGATAATAGCAATGGTTTTTATTCTAGCGGCAATCATTTCTGGAGTGCTCACTGCTTTATCCCCAGCCTCTAGAACACCGCCATCATGACACAAAATATATGTATGTGTTGAACTGAAGCTAATCATTGCTGTGAGCCCAGCACCTCAAATAAATAGGAGGAATCTTGGGGGTTGTAGGTGAGGAGCCCCTCCTGTGGCCGTCAGCTTTTTGATGACTTTCTAGGCCACGTGAAGCCTCACTTCCTCCCCTCCAGCTCTGCGAACTCCTAAGGCAGGAAGATTCAGGAGACTCAGCTAACTGGAGAGATTCTGAGCACCTAGGGGCTGAGAGATGGAGATAACCTCATCAGTCCCTAAGGCTTGAAGGCGGAAATGAAAACAACAGGGCCCACTAAGGGTTAGTTACCACTGTTGCTATTAACCACCAAAGTGAACCCCACCCCAATCCCCCTCCCCCAGAAGACTGAAGAGAGGGATCCCAGAAATTATTGCCCCAAGCTCATTCTTGTCTTAGTAAAAATACAGAAAGGCCTGGTTTACTACAATGTCTGGAATCTATTTGTGAAACCTCTCAGGGAGGCCAGACAATTTCATCACAAAACCCAAATGTCAGACATTCTCTGGGACAGATAAAAGGGCAGGACATTCAGGAGTTAGGTGCCCTGCCGACAGACTGGAGGCTGGCGCTGTCCCCAGTTCACCTCTCCTGGGCTGGAGTTTCAGAGAAGCCGGGAGCACCAACTCTGCAGCCTCCATGGGCAGTAAGTCCAGTGGTTAGAGTCCGTCGTGGAGCCCTCCCTCCTCTGGGAAACAGACACCCAAACTTAACCCCTGGGGGAAAGGAGAACAGGGAACAGCTCCCAAGAAGGGAGGCAGCCAGGGATAAAGATCCTCACTGTTCAGATCCCGTTCACCCTGACAAACAGTAATAATCACCAAGGCAATAACTTATTCTGTGTCTGACACTGTTTTAAGTGCTCTACATATATTAATTTATGTAGGTCTCACAGTCACCCTGTGAGCTGAGTACTATTATCCCCAGTTTACAAGTGAGGAAATGGAGGCCCAGAGAGGTTAAGTAAGATGCCAGAGGTCACACAGCTAAAAATGAGATGTAAACCCAGGTTGGTCTGAACCCAAAGACCATGCTCTCAGGCACAGCACCACACCCACACCGCTCTCACTTCTTGGCATGAAGAAGTGAGAGCCTAGAGGGCCGTCTATCTCAGTGGAGCCCCTGGTATACCTAACTCTCCTACGTGCTGGGGCAGGAAGGCCCCTCTCACCTCAACAGTCCCCAGCCAGCATCTTCCCAGTGATATTTAAGAGACAAGACACACCATCAGCCCCTCCTGGCTCAGCTCAGTCTCAGAAACTCCGTCACACTCAATTCTCCTGCAGGCTTATGGCGAGCAGAGGTGGTTAGTTCTGGGCTCTGAGCTGGAGTGGAGGTTCCACATCTGGTCTGCAACAGGGAGGAGGACATGTAGAGTATGGGTGATGGTCCTCCCCTGCTGTGCTCCAAGTGGGTGCCCACTGGTGCCCATCTAGCAATCATTCTAACGAATAGAGCAGCGCTCAGCTGGGCACACCATACATTTTCACCTACTCTGAAAATTGGGTCTGATTAGAACATGGTTCCAAGGCCCAGCACAGTTCAACAACCGAAAAACAAAACCACAATACGTGTCATCTGAACCCAGTGACCATAAAGCCTTTTTTGATTCAAAGCCTAATTAAGAAAAAAAAGGAGCAGGATACGGTTCCATGATGGCATCGAGCCACCTTCCCCGCATACTCCTCACTTCCTGTACAGAGAAGCGTTTTGTCACTTTAGCACCTTCTCACCAAGACAACAATAGGCTACATTTTTTCCATCTAAGAACAGTCAGCTTGAAACAACAGATGGAGAAGCAGGGAGAGTGGTCGTGGGTCTGCTGAGCCACTGAGGATGATGATTAATGGGTTTCCCAGGTCTGCTATCAGCGGTCCCAGACATGAAGTGGAGAGAATGCTCTTAGAACATGTTCCACCATCGGCCCTCTCTCAGGCGCTCAGGGAGCAGCTCGGCCTATGCATTCTTAACCCATGAGCTCAGCCTGGAGGGGAGCCAGGGAAAGCCAAGGTGGACAGCGGAAGCGCCGGGAAAGGTCTGAGGACGCTGGTTCTCCCTGCTGCTCCAGGAAAGGAGACTAGCAATGCCATGGCGCATGAAGACACCAGCTCTGACTCCACAGCAATGGACTATCTGGTTTGGCCTCGATAACAAGAAAGACGCAGGATCACAACAAATTTAAGAGAGGCCTTCTACTAAGACCTCTCACGTCACACAAGAGGAAACAGAGCAGAGAGGAAGGGAGAGGGTAATTTATGTTTCTGAAGACTTCCTATGTGCTAGAAATGATTCTTTATATGTGTGTCAAAGCCGGTAAGGTATGTTTTAATATTGCTGCTTTACAGATAAGGAATTTGGGGCTCAAACCACTCAAGTAATTGGCCCAGGATTGTAAACTAATAAGTGAAGGAGCAGAGATTTGACCCAGGTCCCTCCCAGGCTCTTCCCAACATTCCACCACCCCCTGCTGCACACAGGCAGGCCCTACACAGCTCTTGGTCCCTAGTTCCCAAGTCTGTGACATCAGACCAGGGGTCCTTGACCATTTCTATGCCCTGGGTCACTCTGGCAACCCAGGGAAGCTTATGCACACTTTCTCAGAATAATACCTTTTAATGCATAAGATAAAATGTTAACACATTTAACATATCTAATAATATATTAAATGATGAGATCTAGCTGCAGGTCTAAGGCCTAATATAATTTCCAAATAGTAATAAGTGTAAACCAGAGATTGAGATATCTACAACTGCAAGGATAAGTGAAAATATCTGTGATTTCTATCGGTGACAAATCACAGGCACTCCTAAGGTAGATTTGCTGCCAGATTCATGATTGGGGGAAATGCTACATTTCAGTTAGAGGTTAGTGAAAATAAAGATTTTGCCCCCCTATCCAAGTTCACAGACTCTTAAAGATTAAAAAACCTTGTATCAGGCTTCCTGGTGGTGCAGTGGTTAAGAATCCGCCTGCCAATGCCGGGCACATGGATTCGATCCCTGGCCCGGGAAGATCCCACATGCTGCGGAGCAACTAAGCCCATGCGCCACAACCACTGAGCCTGCACTCTAGAGCCCGTGTGCCACAACTACTGAGCCCATGTGCCACAACTACTGAGCCCGCATGCCTAGAGCCCGTGCTCTGCAACAAGAGAAGCCACCACAATGAGAAGCCCGTGCACCACAACAGAGAGTAGCCCCTGCTCGCTGCAACTACAGAAAGCCCACGCACAGCAACGAAGACCCAACACAGCCAAAAATAAAACAAATAAATAAATTTGTAAAAAAAAAAAAAAAAAACGAAAACCTTGTAACACTACAGATGGAAAATAAGCATACGAAAAGATGTTCCACATCATATGTCATCATGGAAATGCAAATTAAAACAAGGAGATACCACTACATATCTATTAGAATGGCCAAAGTCCGTAACACTGACAACACCAAATGCTGGTGAGGAGGTGGAGCAAAAGGAACTCTCATTCACTGCTGATAGGAATGCAAAAGGGTACAGCCACTTTGGAAGATAGGTTAGCAGTTTCTTACAAAACCAAACACACTCTTACCATACAATCCAGCAATCAAGCTCCTTGGTATTTACCCAAAGAAGAAGAAAACTTATGTCCAAAAACCTGCACATGAATGTTGATAGCAGCTTTATTCATAATTGCAAAACTTGGAAGCAAGCAAGATGTCCTTCACAGGGGAATGGATAAACTGTGGTACACCCAGACCATGGAATATTACTCAGCACTAAAAAGAAGTGAGCTATCCAGCCATAAAAAGGCATGTAGGCACCTTAAATGCATTATCACTAAGTGAAGGAAGCCAGTGTGAAAAGGCTACCTACTGTGTGATTCCAACTATATGACCTTTCGGAAAAGAAATGTCAAAAAACTATGAAGACAGTAAAAAAGATTAGTGGTTGCCAGGGGAGTAGGATGGAGTGGGGTGAAAAGGCAAGATGAATAGATGGAGCACAGGGGAGTTTTAGGGCAGTAAAAAGATACATGACACTATACATTTGCCCAAACCCATAGAGTGTTTAACACTGAGAATGAACCCTAAGTCCAACTACAGACTTTGGGTGATTTTGATGTGTCATCACATCATAGGGTCATCAACTGTAACAATGATCCGCTCTGGTGCAGGATGCTGATAGTGGGGAGGCTACGCATGTGTGGGGATGGGGGATATATGGGAAATTTCTATACCTTTCCCTCAATTTTGCTGTGAAACAAAAACTGCTCTAAGAAAATAAAGGGAAAAAAAGGATGCAACCACAAAAAACAAACAAAACCCATATCACACCAGCACTGCCAGAATCCTTAGCATGGGGGACAGTTGTCAACCCTTTCCTTCAAGCTGTAGGCCAGAACAGTAACAGTGACCATTTGCTGAAGGTTTACAATGTTACAGGCCCCCTGCTACTATGACTCACTTCCTACTTACAGCTCTCTGAACAGGGTAAATATTACCTTCATTCAACAGATTAGAAAATTTTGGTTTCAAAGTTGAATCTTAAAGTAAATTGGACACATCTATCTACTACATGTCAAGTTTCTGGATTATTGTAATTGGAGAGATTGCAAAGCAGGCTGTTAAAAGCTATTTCACTTGAAACCCTATTTTGAATCTGTGTAAAGAAAACAAAATAAATTAGATACTAAATCTGATATAAGCCTGCAAGTGCCATCCTTAATCCAAAATTTCAAACTATTACATCCATCAAAAGAGCTTCATGGCATCAGCATATTAACTGAGACCCTCTAATAAGCAAACATTCAAATGTGAAGTTCTAAAATCATCAGTTCATAAATACTAAGTAATGCTGTTGTCTATCTTAAATATTTCAGGTAAAATTTCTTTTGAAAATAAAGGTAAGAATAATGTCTGAGCCATCTCTGTATCCTTAACACCCAATACTAAGTGTTGAAGAAATGATGTGGTTGGAGACACAATGGATTTTACATCTTTCCGAGGGTCACTGTCTGTATTGAAGTCCTCAAACAAAGGTCAAACAACTGGCAACAACATATGGGACTGCTGGTTTTGAACATTCTTGCATTCTTCCATTTATCGCTGTGAAATTCCAGGCGAGTCCTTTATTCCAATTAAGCATCAGTTTCCTCCTCTGGAAAGTAGGGATGATCATGCCAGCCCATATTACCCCACAGAGTTACTGTGAGAATCCAGTGAGATACTGGATGTAAAATTGCTTTGCAAGCAGAAGAGCTTTGTAGCATTGTGATGTACAGCTAAATTCTAATGAACCATGTCATTTGATATGATCTGGAGCCCCAGAGTAAATCTATTAGGGAAAAAGACAAGAGGCTCTTACAGCACAAGAAGGCAGCATAAATCCATGCCACCATACCTGTCGCTGAGTTCAGCAGCAGAAAAAAGGTCAATGACGTGCTCTTTATGGAAAAGCTTCCTGCCAAGAAAATATGAAAAAACAGGCAGAGTTTGGACCTGTCAATACTCAGGTTTACAATTCCTTGCAAAGGAACATAACCTACATTCTCCCCTCCCTCAAGGACCAGGGGTCATGGGCTACACCTAGGCGCCTCTCTAAGGAGAAGAGTTTCACGGAGATAGTGATCTACCATGTCCAGTGTCTGAAAGAGGTCCAGTAGACGAGGATGCAAAAGCAGCCATAGTCTTGGCTAACTCTTAGGCCCCTGGTGACCCCAAAAAAGCATTTCTACTGGCACAGCGGAATGAAGCCACAGCGGGTTGGAAGTGAGAGGGAGGTGAAGCCAGGAAGCAAGGAGTACAGAAATTATCTTGCTCATGAATTTGGTTGAGAAGAAGGAAAGAAGAAACAGAGCTGATGACAGTGGTTTTCCTGAGAAGTAGGACAGCTGCATAAAGGGGAGGGGCTGAAAGGTAGAGAGGGAGATAAAGGCTGGGGACCACTTAGACAGAAAACTGGCTAGACTTTCTTAAAAGGCTGTCCTGACAGCACTAAGATGTTCAGCACTGAGTTCTCACAACTTGGTACCGAGACCCTCCCGTCTCGGGCTCTGCTACTTTAGTGGAGTCCGGCAGCCTTGAGGATGGGGGCAGAGTGAATGTCAGATCTCCTAAGGCTGGGCTGACCTGAAGTCGGGCCTTTGAGAAGCTGCTGAACGCGGCTACAAAGACAGAACACAGGCGCCAGGATGGGCAAGAAAGTGAAGGCCAGGGGAGGCTAGGCTGACAGATGGACAGAAAAGGGAGGAGTTGACTGAGGATGGAAACCCGGGTTGGCAACAGGTTTTGTGAGAGGCACACAGTGAGAGAAGCAGCAGTTCAGAGCTGTGGTTAGAGAGGAGCATTTCAAAGGAGGATTTAGGTGGAGCAGTACCAGGTGGTGGCAGACTCCGAGCTGTGACCCTGGGGATGGGTCACCGAGCTGAAGGTGGGAGATGGAAGTTGCTGGAGCCACAGAGGCTGAGGTCTCTGAGAAGGGGCTGCTCTGTGGCTGGACTGCAGTGGTGGAATGCTGGCCAGAGGCAGGGTGCACAGGAGGCTGAGAGCAAGGAGGGAGTGTGGCCAGCATGGGGCATGTGAGAAGGGAGGTCTGGAACCCAAGGTAGGAGATGGGTTGATCAGACAGAACACCAGGCCAGCCTGGAGGAGGAACTGCTGTGCAAGGCACTGGGGAGCCATGGATGTGAGCAAAGAGCCACAATCAGATCTGTGCTTCGGAAGGACAACTCTGTGGGGGTCAGCAGCTGGACTGGACGGGAGGAAAAGGCAAAAGAAACTTCAGAGCTGTGTTCTGCCATCACCTGGGTAAGAGACTGCTGCTTCCACCGAAGTGCAGGCAGTGGCAATGGAGAGAAGGGGATGGATATGAATAAAATTGCAAAGGGAGGTGCAGCGACTGGGGGAAGAAAGCAGATGGGAGTCCACGATGGTTTGTAGGATTGAGCTTTCAGGATTTAGAGAAACAGAGGAAGAGAAGCAGGTTTCAGAAAGAAGATGGTGAATGTGGTTTAAAGGTGTCCAACAGGCATCCTGAAGATGTCTTAAGGGACCTAAGTGGGGTCATGGGGCTCAAGAGACAGGTAAGGGCCACAGATACAAAAGTAGAGAGTCGTCTTCATGGCCAAGGGGAGCGGTGACAGCTGAGTTTAGCTGAGATTTCCCCCAGAAAGCACACCCAGCAGAAGAAAAAGGAGTCAAAGACAAGCCCTTGGAGGACACTGAGTACATATAGCGAAAAAGGAGAAAGAGCATGAAGATGACTTTAAAAAAATGTGTCCAAAAAGTTGTGTCACAAATCCAATAGGAGAGCTTCAAGAAGGAGAGGAGGTAATTAACAGCTACGAGGCACTTTAAATGCTTTATGTGCATTTGGCGTATAACCTTCATGCCAGCCCTATAACTATTATTGTTCCCATTTCACAGATGAACAAACAGAGGCTCCAAGAGGCAAGGTCATACTACTTAGCAAGCAGTGGAGCTGGTATTCAAAGAGAGAATAAAACCTAAATTTGTTAGAATGGACTACATGAAAGGCCTTTCAGTGATCTGCCTCCTGTCTCCCCACCCAACCTCACCTCCTACCATGGACTCCCCTGCTCACTCCCCTCCAGGCCCCTCTTGGCTGCCCTGCTGCCTGTTCCAGCTGGCCGAGAGCTTTCTCACCTCAGGGCCTTTGCACTTACTGTCCTCGCTGAACATGCTCTTTACCAGCTGGCTGCTTCTTACTCAGAGATCTCAGCTTAAATGTCACCTCCCAGCCACTCTGTCTAGGATCAACTCCCCTCCCCTGGTTCTTTCTATCATAATACCCTGTTTATGACCTTCTTGGGATGACATGATAAAGTTATCTTTGTCTGTTTCTATTCTCCCTGGACCGGATGGAAAGCTCCACCAGTGCAGGGGCCTTCTCTGCTGTCATCCTCCTCTGGTGCCCAGAGGACTGGCACTTGGATAGCAGTCGCTAAATCAGAGAGAAAAGAGTAAATTAAGGGATCTACTCATTCTTGCATAGTGTTAGGTGCTGCGGATATTCGGGAGGACTTTTTCCCTTCCAGGAAGACTTTCAATGGGAATAACCCTGCCTGGGCAGCAAGGCTGGTCTCAGCCTGTCCCTAATCTGCTGGCCTGTGGTGAAAGAGCAAGCAGCTCTTCTAAGACAGGATGAGCAGAGGATGCAATAAATTCCTTAGGCCTGAGAGAGCTGTTATTCACAGAGGGAGAGACTCTAGTATACCTTTCCTTTCTTCATCTCCAAGGTTTTGCAAGTCCCTCCATGAGGAGGTCAGATCACGTGACTCTGCTCAACCGCCTCCAGTAGCCCTACATCTCATTCAGAGTAAAAGACAAAGTTTTTCCAGTTGTTCCAAGGCCCATGCGATCTGGATCCATTCCCTTCCTGGACCCATGTCTTACCACCCCGGCCTGGCTCTTTCTAGTTGCACGGGTCTCCCTGCTGTTTGGAGAATATACTGAGCATGCTCGCTTGTCAGCATCTCTCCGCCTGTTGCTGTTCCCTTTGTCTAAGAGCCACATGCTCATGCCTCACTTCCTTAAGGTCTCTGCTCAAATGTCACCGTCTCACAGAAGCCTTTCTAGGGCATCCGATATAAAACAGTAACCCACCTCTGGTCGGGGCACCCACATTGCCCTCACCTTGTTTTTTCTCCCTAGCAGTTTACCACCAACACACACACACACACACACACACACACACACACACACAGAGGTATGCACACTCAGGCCACATATATTTATTTGTTGTCTCTCACTAAGAATGTAAACTCCAAGAAGGGAGGAATTTTATCTGCTCTCTTTACTGCTATATCCCTGGTGCCTGGCACGTAGTAGACATTCCAAATGATTTTTTGAATGAATTAATAACTGTGAACAATTTAACTCAGGGTTGGCAATTTTTTTTTTTTTCCGGTACGCGGGCCTCTCACTGTTGTGGCCTCTCCCGTTGTGGAGCACAGGCTCTGGACGCGCAGGCTCAGCGGCCATGGCTCATGGGCCCAGCTGCTCCGCGGCATGTGGGATCTTCCCGGACCGGGGCACGAACCCGTGTCCCCTGCATCGGCAGGCGGACTCTCAACCACTGCACCACCAGGGAAGCCCCAGGGATGGCAGTTTTAAAAATAAGAGTAAGTGGAAACAGTTTGGTGGTTCCTCAAAAAGTTAAACACAGAATTACCATATAACTTAGCAATTCCACTCCTAGGTATATGCCCCTAAGAACTGAAAACGGGAACTTGAGCTGATACTGTATACCAAGGTTCATGGCAGCATTATTCACAAAAGCCAAAAGGAGGAAACAACCCAAGTGTCCAGAGAGGGATGAATGGATAAACAAAATGTGGTATGTACACACAGCAAAATATTATTCAGCCTTGAAAAGGAAGGAAATTCTGACACATGCTACAACATGGATGAACCTTGATGACATTATGCTAAGTCAAATAAACCAGTCACAAAAGGACAAATATGTATGATTCCACTTATATAAGGTACCTAGAGTAGCCAAATTCACAGAGACAGAAAGTAGAATCGTGCTTGCCAGGGGTTCAGGGGAGGGGAGAGTAGGAAATTATTGTTTAATGGGTAGAGTTTCAGTTTGGATGATGAAAAAAGTCTGGGAGGTGGATGGTGTGTTGGCTGCACAACAGTGTAAATGTACACTGAACTGCATACTGAAAAATGCTTAAAATGGTAAATTTAATGTTATATATTTTACCACAATTAAAAAATAAACCCAGACTCAATTCAGTTAGTGGGAAACTAAGTATGACTGAAATGAGTTGGACACGTAAATCTACTTTTTTAACTGTAAATATTATGAAATCTAAATACAGATTAAGTATTTCTGATTAAAATTTAGCATCCAAATTGAGATGTACTAACAGGGTAAATACACACCAGATTTTGAAGTCTTAGTACAAAAATCTAAAATATCCTATTAATAACTTTTATAGTGATTCCATATCAAAATATTTTTGATAAACTGAGTTAAATAAACATATTACTAAAATTGGAAAAAAGAAAGGAATAAAGTTCTGATACTTGCTACCACTTGGATGAACCTTGAAAACACTATGCTAAGTGAAATAAACCAGATACAAAAAGACAAATATTATACGATCCCACTTACATGAAATATCTAGAATAGGAAAATTTATAGAGACAGAAACTAGATCAGAGGTTACCAGGGGCTAGGGAGAAGGGGGCGGGGACTGGAGAGTTATTGCTTTGGGTACAGAGGTTCTATCTGGGACAGTGAAAAATTTTGGAAATAGAAAATGGTGACGGTTGTATAACATTGAGAATGTAATTAATGCCACTGATTTATATATTTTAAAATGGTTAAAATGGCAAATTTTATGTCATACATATTTTACCTCAGTAAAAAAAGGGAAACATTAGGAATACCAAAGAAAGAAACAGAGACAGAGGCAGAGAGAGGGAAAAAGAGAGAGGGAGAAAATGGAAAAGATCGCTTCCTTAAAGCAGAGAGAACGACGCACAGCTGCATGGTAAACACGGGCATGCCAACTAGAAGGGGTAAAGGAACTTCCCTGGACTTCTGCAGATTTGGACATAAAAGAATTTTCCCAGGTATGTTCCTTAGATTTAGACAGCTCTCTCTGAAGAAAGGATCTGAGAATAAAAATCTTCCCACTGCTGAATTCCCATTGATGAACCTTTGGTGATAGCTCGCTGCCCTATATCTCTTAAGACCACGACGCATAAGAGGAGGTGTGGGATATGCCAGGTGGCAGTGAAATACGTTCCATACAGCTGAAGGCTCTGAAGTTAAAACACGTTCGGGTTTTCTTCCCAAGAAGCTGCATAGAAGTTTAAGGTAAATAGTTTTTTATGTAATATAATTTAATATATAATAAAAGAATTCATGTATATACTATTAAATTTACAACTTACTCCCCTTAAATATACATGTCTATAACTATACATGTTCTATAATACACTATTTGCATTGGTGTATACGTTAAACATGTTATAGAGAGAGCTGGTAGCTCACAGCTGATCATCCTATATCAACTGAGGTCTGTGTGGCCTCCCACCCGTCTCTTGCAAAACTCACTGGCTAAAAGGCCAAGCAGGAAAAGACTCAGCTGCTTGAACTCACGGGCATCTGGTTCTCTTTTACATAGTGTGACTTCTTCTGCCCATTCCTGCTTCCCTCCCCCATTCCTTCCACAGGTGTTGATTACTAATGAACACATTGCACCCCAAACACCTTCTAAGCATCTACTTCTGAAGAACTCAACCCGTAACAAATATGTCCTATTCGTTAGTTAGTTACTATTCTAGGGGCTGGAAAATCAGCAGAGACTATAAAGACAAAAACTCCTGCCCCCAAGGAGCTTATATTTTAATGGGGTTTCTGGAAACACTTTTGTGTATGTGATAAAGCAATGTATGTAGCTTAAGCAGCCCCTTCTACCTTCTTCCTGCCTCAAAACCAGACATGATGGCTGGAGCTGCAGCAGCCATCTTGTGACTACAAGGTGACAAGTATGAGGAAAAGCCTAGAGCTGCACTATCCAATTCAACAGTCATTAGTCACATGAGGCTACTGAGGATTTCAAATGTGGCTAATCTGAATTGAGCTGAGCTGTTAAACACATAGAATTTCAGAGACAATACCAAAAAAAGAAGACTGTAAAATAGCTCAGTAATAATTTTATATATTGACTACATGCTGAAATAATAATATTGTGGATATATTATGTTAAATGAAAAATATTATTAAAATCAATTTCACCATTTCTTTGTACTTTTTAAACTGTGGGTACTAGAAAATTTTTAATTACATATGTAGCTCACCTTATATTTCTATTGGACAGCACTGGCCCAGAGAATCACAGAGAACACAGCCATTGAATTTCCAGTCACCACCTTTCTCCTGACATCTGTTTAAAAAATAAGCCCCTATTTGTTTAAGTCTCTGAAGTTGAGTTTTCAGTTACCTGCAGCTGAGTGCAATCCTTTCTGATTCAGAGGGGAGAACAAACTAAGTGCTGGGCCCAGTGAATTGCCCAGGAGCTTCCCTGTGGCAGGAAGGCCGAACTCAGCCTGGTACCCCACCTGGTTGATAGGAGATAGATATATTCACACTAAGTGGAAAAATCCTCTGCCATGGAATATACTGATCTCCAAGATATTTTTTATTATGAAAAAAAAGCAAAGCCCAGCAAGAGCCTCCAATGAGCAGGAGGAGGGAAGCCAAGAGACCTTCCAGTCTGGGAAGCAGAGCATCAAACTGCTTCATGGTTTCCTCTTGCCCTGCCCAGTGGTACACATTAATTTGCATAATCCTGGCCAGAGATTCCCTAAGGCCTTCTGCAACCCTGGGTGGGCCAGGAACTGTGAGAGGTTTTTCTTTTTTCGCCAAGAAAAAGGAGGCCCAGCCCTTCAGCCTCACAGGCCTACAGGCCCAGTTTCCCTGTCCCCCTTGAAAGCTCCATGAACAGCCCGATGTTAGTCAAGGCACAGACAAGGCTGTGGTCCTCATCCCACACCACAGGGAGAGGATGCCCACAAGCAATGGTCAGATGCAAATCTGCACAGATGTTTGAATAAGGAAATAAGGGGCTGGCTGGTCCCGGCTTCTGTAAACCCACTATCAGGGCTTGGAAATACCAGGACTCACCCAGTACAGCTCCAGAAAGAACTACATATGTTAATAGTATGCTATTTGTATTGCTCCAGAAAGAAGCCTCTTGAGCTACACAGTTCGTTTAGTCCCTGAGCACCCTCCCTGTGTCAAGCCCTGTGCTGGGTGCTTCAGACCCAAAGGTGAGCCAGACATGGTCCCTGTCCTCAGGGAGTTCACGATGAGTGGGAAAGTGGCCAAAAAAGCAGTAAATGAGGGATACCGATCAGCAAGGTAGTGGTAGGACCAGAGTCTGGGAGCCCATGGGGGCACCAAACCCAACTGGGGGTGAAATAAGAGAAGGGGGATGTAGAAAGGCTGTCAGGGTAGGCTCCCTGGAGGAGGTGATACTAGTTTAAATTGAATCATAAAGAGAACAAGTTAGCTAGGTCAGGAAGGTACCCCTGTTCAGCACAAAGAGTACAGATCCTACATGGGCCAGGGCTCTAACAGCTCCCACTATTAGATGACGTTTTGAAGAGGAAAGCATACACTTGTATTTGCTCTTCTTTTAAAGAGCATTCACCTTTTACAGAGAAAGCAAACTTCTTAATGAAACCATGTATGTGAAACTATAAAGCACTATGCAAACGTTGGGCAGTAACACTAATGACATAGTTGTGATTGTGATTATTACAGGGGCAGCAGAGGTCCCTACCATATTGCTACCAAACTGCTCTTTACTCAGTGGCCCCATTCAAGGCCACCCAGCCCAGACTCCAGGACTCAGAGGGTGTCCATCCCAATGCCCACTCGGCCAAGCTAAGGAAATCCAAGAAGGCAACATCCCAGGGCTCTTCTTATCACTCTCCTGCACTATTTTTGGGAGTGTCTACTGCAAGAACCTCCACGAACGAGAACTTGACAATGCCTATAACATTGTCAATGCAACACACACACCCTTGGACTTCGAAATTTTCACAATGTATCCCGTAGACATGTTTTCATGTGCATACAAAGTGTGTATGAGGAAGTGTACTGCAGTACTGTTTAAGACAGCAATAGACTGGAAACAACCTAAGCAGTTAAATAAATTGTGATGGAACCATAAAATATCAAGCCTTAAAAAGCCATGAAAATAATAAAAGGGTTAGATTCCCCATGTACTGATATAAAACAATCTCCAAGATATATTTTTCAGTGAAAAAAAGGTGTACAACAAATATGTAAAAATTTTTCCCATTAAATAAGAGAAAGGGGGATGCACACATTCATATGCTTGCATGCACACATGCACACACACGCAAGCACACACGTGTAAAGATTTTCAGGAAGGGCACACGGGAAATGGCACAGTGGATGCCTCTAGGGAGGAAACTTGGTGGCCTGGGCAAAGGCACTTCCTTTCACAGTATATTTTCTTCTCCTACTTGAATTATTGTTTTTTATCATGAGCATGCATTTCTTTTTTAATTAAAGAAAACAAATTAGTTTGTTCTTAAAAAGACAAAGAAGTCTTTATTTATAAATGTACTTGTAAAATGAACCACAGTGAACCCGGATTAACCACGTCCTATGAAGACAGCCAAAAAAGAATTTTTTCATCTTGGTTTAATATTGTTGGGAATGGATTTCCTCAAGCTCACATGGCATGTTCAATGCATGCACTCACGCAAACCCCATACACTTTGCGTGGAGCTGTGGTGACAAGTGTAGTGATTCACACAACCCAGTTGGTAATGTAGGCTTGCAGATGTGCCTAGTGTAACAGCGCCCAAGTCCACTGTCAGGTAAGCGGACAGATCCAGAGTTTATGGCAGCTTTTTTTTAAAATTATTTATTTTATTTTATTTTATTTATTTTTGGCTGCATTGGGTCTTTGTTGCTGTGCGTGGGCTTTCTCTAGTTGCAGCGAGCAGGGGCTACTCTTCGTTGCGGTGCACGGGCCTCTCATTGAGGTGGCTTCTCTTGTTGTGGAGCACGGGCTCTAGGCACGCGGGCTTCAGTAGTTGCGGCACGCGGGCTTCAGTAGTTGTGGCTCATGGGCTCTAGAGTGCAGGCTCAGAAGTTGTGGCGCATGGGCTTAGTTGCTCCGTGGTATGTGAGATCTTCCCGGGTCAGGGTTCGAACCCATGTCCCCTCCACTGGCAGGTGGATTCTTAACCACTGTGCCACCAGGGAAGTCCTATGGCAGCTTTTTGTTCAACTAGTACAGAAGGTCACACCACAGGGACCATCCTCTACTCTGTCGGTTATGCCTGCAACTGTCCGTATTAGGCAAAGTGGTGCTAGACATTTCCCAGCCAGTGTAGCACAGCCTGGCTTTGAGGGCCCTGGTGGGTGATTTCAGAGGTGGGGAATGTCAGATAGGTTTATCTAGGCTGGGAGATAGCGGCCTTCCCTCCCAGCTTCACCCCTCCCTCCCTCCCTCCCTCCTTCCCTCCCTCCTTGCTCCTGCTGTGCTCTGCTCATGAAGCTCGGGAACCACGTAATGAGTTGGGCTGCAAGCATTACCAGGGCCTGGGTTACCCACCACTGGGGAGCCAGTGCAGACACAAAGGCAGGCAAAGGTCACGTTCAAGTGCAAAAGGTGTGGCGTGACCCTGCTGGATGTTCACAAAACACAGACATTTCCTTGTCACAGGATAACGCAAGAGTTTTCATTATATAGGCTGGTCCCATAGCTGCTGGTGACAGAAGCCCATGAGTCATTTCCTGCAAGCAGGTTTTTATGGCAATGATGTACAAATGCCTTCTGGTCTGAACTGGTTACCTGTGATTACTGAGCCGCCCCCTGGAGGGTGGGAGAAAGAACCCTGGATTGAGAATCGGGGGCTCATCCTCAATGACCCTACAGGTCCTCTGTTTGACCGAGGGATCCTCTCTTCACAGTCTGGCCCCAGGAGGCCTTTCTGGTCTCCTGCCATTCATCCATTCTGTTCTCTCTGGTTCTCACGCTCTCCCTGCTTCCCTCTCTCCACAGGTACCTTCATTCCCATTCCATGAGTAATGTACTCTTACCAAAATATGTTTCTCTGCCTTATGTTCCCTCTAGCTGTTCCTTCAGTAAAGCAAGGCAAACTCCTACTCGTCTCTCAAGCCCCAAATCATACCTCCTCTTGCAGGAAGCATTCCCAGACTACCCCAGTCGCTCTTCTGTACTCCTGCAGAACAGTATATACAACTCTCTCATAGCACTTAGGATATTAATGATAATAATAGCTAAACATTTACTGATCACTTATTATGTACTAGGCAGCATTCTAAACACTTTACAAAGATTACCTTATTTAATCCTCACAGTAACTCCATGAAGGAAGTACCATTATTATCCTCATTTTACAGAGATGTCTACTGAGGATCAGGGATTTCGGTAACTTGCCTAAGGCCGCAGAGCTATTAAGTGGCTGTCTTGTGCCTAGACAAGTGCCTGGCACATAGTAGCTGCTCAATAATCATTCACCCCATAAATGATTAACTGAATAAATACAGAAATGATGACACTTCTGTCCTCTCTATAGAAAGCTCAAGTGAGAACCACTTCTTATTAATCTTTCAAACCATTTCCTCTGTCAAATACCTACTCAGGTATTAGGGTATTTGAAATACCTAATGAATGAATGAACGAAACACTGTATGAGGAAACCAATAAACAGAATCCGAATCTTGGCAATGCTCCCCGCTAGCTTCAACCAAATAGCTTCAGGTTCCTGGGCCCCCTGGTTGTCATCTGTCAAATGCAGAGATTGTACACAACATTCTTTCAAGTTTCTCCTAGCATTAAAGGTACATATAAAATAAACGAGCAGTCTCCATGACTTTGTGATGATGGTAATTCCCAGGCCAAATTATGTATTGCATTTTCTTCAGGGCTGTTTTCCCCAGGAACATTACACAATTGGATGTGGCATTTGATCCGGGTACTGCCCTAATTCAGAGCCAATATCAGTCCTGAAAGAGTTTCTTTGGCTTGCTCGTTGGTTCACTCCTTTCTTATGCAAACAGATCACACCCAGGGAAAGAATTATTAAGTGCCTGGCAAAACCCTCATACATAATAATCAATAATGAACACTGATCTCAAGTTAGATTATGCAGCTGGCACCTAGACCACTGCTCTAGGGACCTTGTAGGTCCTCCTCCCTGTCCCCTGGCACCTGTACCAGAGGTCATCTTCTCCAAATAGATCCCGGTCACCAATCTCCCGCTGCCATCACCACTAACACACACACACACACACACACACACACAGTCCTGCTGGCATGAGGGAGCAGACAGGGCTCATAGCGCCTGGAAGGGGCTAATTAATGTTTGTGAATAGCTGAGGCCCAGATCCACTCCAGATGGTGCCGAGAGGCATCCACATCAGGGCGAAGGTGGGAGTTCTGGCTGCATTTCATTCATTCCCATTCTACCTGTGGCTAAGCAGGAGCTTGGCTATAGGCCTGGTACCTGACACGCCTTTGCTACACGGCTTAGCGTTAATGATGAACCATGTGTACAGTAATGCCCAGCACTTCTCGTTTGGCTAATGCTTGACGACGTAAACTAGTATACCAAAGGATAAACCTAAGTGAGGTGTGTGAGCAAGACAGTGACTGTTCATGTCGGAAAAGAGGGAGGACTGCGTTCTGTTTTGCTTGACTCACAACCAGGAGCGCCAGGCTCTTAGAGTGAGCACTACACAGCCACGTGACTCCAACATGGCGAGGCCTGTTCCATAACCAGAAAGCAAACAAGCAGTCACCTGTCAGGTAGAGGACACCTGCTGTTTGTCTATCTCCCACCTCCACATCCCTGGGGACCTGTTCCTCCCTCATGTCAATCACGTGATGTTTAAAAGGGCTGCCAAAGACAGTGGTCAGCTCCTCTGGCTTTGGCCACAATAACTGGCCCAGGGGTGAGCCAGTTGAAATCCTTCCCTGAGATTTTTTTCCATACCGAGCAGGAAGAGAAAGATTCTGGTCTTTTGGGTCACAGAGCTACAAAGATATGAACGAGAGGCTAGCATCATGAAGAAAATCTGTTTGCAGGAGGGAAGAATGAAGCCAAAACAGAGCAAAACATCTAAGAGAGATGGAAGGAGAGAGGATGGGAAAGACTGTGAGTGTCTGGACCTTCCTGTTTATACGAGTTAATCACTTCCCTCATTTCCCTGTTTTGTTTAGGTTAGTTTGAGTTTCTGAAACATGAGGATAAAGTAGCCTAGCACAGTCATAACCATCTGTAGAGTGCATTTTCAAATGTATCTTCTACACTTTAGGATCCAAGTAGTTTTTATGGGATGGGTTACCACATTTCAAATGTCTTTGCTCCTCCTCCTGAGAAAGGCGTATAAATTCCTGGGCAAGAACCACTCTTACCCAGCTTCACTAACTAAAGACAGTCCTTTTCCTTTATATCTTAGGCAGCAACGATGACCTGCCAACCACAGGATGTAAGGACTCTTCCACTTCAAGCCATCATAGCTTATAAAATAGGGGCTGGCCAGACAGACCAGGCAACCAGCTAGTGATTTTTGAAAGGACATCTTCATGGTGGTCAATTCTCCATTCCGTCCCTCCGCTGGCCGACTCCCTCCGAAGGTCTGTCTTCAGATCACCAAGAGAGTCCCTCAGCAGCTAGAAACTGTTGGGTGTATGGGGCAATGCATTTTCTGATACAATAAGAGCTCTGAAAATCTTCCTTGAGAAAACATATTGCACCCCAGCCACCTGACTTCTATGGGTCATTTTAAAAGAAAACCACCATATACAATTACGGAAAAGGGTGAAGCTTTGAAAGTTAAAAGCTTCCCCCTCCTGGAACTCTGAAGAGCTGCCCAGTGAACCACGAACCGTGAAGTTACAACAACTAGGAAAGGAGGTACTGGGCAGGGGTGGCACTTAGGATACCGGCCCCACCTCCCACCCCCCGTTATTCTTTAACGCTTCCCTCTCCTCTGTGTAAGGCCGAAGCTTGGCAGGTTACAGGCAGGCCCTTCCTGGATGGCTAATATGCTCTGGGCTAAGGCGACTGGGCTGCTTCAGCCTGATGGAATGCTTGCCTGTGCTCCGAACGGTCTGTGCGTCCCAGGCTCAGAGGAGCCTGGCAGCTGTCTCCCCCGGGGCAAGGGAAAGCGGCGTATCCCACGGTGGACTCAACGGCTCCACATCACCAAAACAAAAACACAACAGTCCTGATCTCTATGGAGAGTTCAATCCTCTTGTCTAGGATTGGCACTGACTAGAATTCCAAGGGCTCTGGCTGAGCTACCTCCTGTGAGGTCTAAATACAGCTCGCTCGCTGCTTTTAACCTAAACATGCAGCCTGGAACAGTGCCCAGGGCTGACAGCCCCCAGGGAAGTCTTGACTTCTGGCTGCCCATTTGGGGATGGGTGGTGCAGAGCTATCAGAGATGTGATGCGCTGGGCAGCCCCACGTTCACCGATGTCGCCTACGGCCACTCAGTGGGGAAAGTGACCAGCTTGTGGAGGGTTAGCTGTGAGTGGGATCCTGAGCAGAGGAAGGGGATGGGGAGGTGGAGAATGCGGAGATGTGAAGAGGAAGAGAGAGAGAGGGAAGAAAAGACAGTAAAGACCAAAGACCTATTTCTTTTTTTTTTTTTTTTGCGCGGTACACGGCCCTCTCACTGTTGTGGCCCCTCCCGTTGCAGAGCACAGGCTCCAGACGCGCAGGCTCAGTGGCCATGGCTCACGGGCCCAGCCGCTCCGCGGCATGTGGGATCTTCCCGGACCGGGGCACGAAGCCGCGTCCCCCGCATCGGCAGGCAGACGCTCAACGACTGCGCCACCAGGGAAGCCCCAAAGATCTATTTCTTACCCAACTAAAGTCAGGGAGCTTTCTAAAATGTTTGCTCCCAGGGCGACACAACTCTAATTATGCCTCTCTAGGGAATTTAGGGCCTAAGCCCTAGAATCAGAGAGATCGAGGTTGCCTTCTTATTACGTAACTTTGGGCAAGGTAACTGCCTTCTCAGATTTCATATCTCTTATTAAATGATCCAAAGGACTACTGTGCTGTTCAACAAGACCACGTACAGAATGCACCTGGCCCAAAGAAGCTACCTGGTAAACAGTAGCTACTAGAAGAAGTAGTGGTAGTAGTAATAGTAGAAACAGGATAGCATCAAGCATGCCTTCATCTTCTCCGCCTTGGGAAGGACACAAGAAGAGCTGCTGAGGCCACCATGAGACAGAAGCCCCCGACCAGGATAAGCTGTTCATATACAGACAAAGGCAACCTTCAGCTGAGCCAAACAATAAAACACATCCACACCCACTAAGAACCTTACAATGGCAAAATGGCAACAGTTTCCTAACCTCCCGACAAGCCAACCCACATGGCCCACAGGGTGAGAAGCATCCACGCTGGAGTTTCCCTTACCTTGGTGTTCATACAGGACTTCCCTCGCTTGTACTCCTTGTGGGACCCACGCTTGTCCAGTTTGTACCACAGGGCCTTGGCCTTCCAGGTGGTCACCTTGGACTTGAGCTTGGAATAAAAGTTTCTGTGGTCCAGGGGGTCTAGATCCAGGTGCCGTGTGAGGATGTTGAAGGCCTGGAGGGTGCCTTTGCACGTGGAAGCCTGGACAAAGTTCTCGAAAACCTGCCCGGCCTGGGCCTGCTTCTCGTCCTCGTTTTCCCCCATGTTTCAGGAGCCACGTAGAGCAGTGGTGTGGAGAGGATGGAGGAGAACACCATGAAGTACCTGGAGAAACGTCACACCTGCAAAGGTAGGCAGAGGCAGAGGTGAGCTTCCTGGATGAGGGTAGAGTGGGGAGAAGGTGCGGAGAGGTAAAAATACAATTCCTTTAAGACACTAACATACTAAACATAACACTTAATACTAAACATACATAATGCATAGGACAGGTATAATCATACCTTCTAACCTGGCAATGCTGCCTTGCTGGCACTCTCTCTCCCCAACACTCCACTCCCCTGGCTGGCTGAAAAGAACTACACATTGCCAAAGATCTATCCTGGCTGACGTCAATATTACCTGGTCAATCTTGCTATGAGCAGTGGTTCTGGAAGTACTAACTAGCAAAAGGAAAACAAACAAAACCCAGAAGGGCACACCAGATTTAGCACTGTTGGAAACCTATAATTCCTGGTGCCAATGTTAACGTAACCTAATCACATGACATGAGTGCACAGCCCCCAAAAAGCAAAGCACATGCCTCCCTAGATTTCATGACCACCATCCCACCTATCCTTAGACACCACACTTTTAAGTCTTCCTTCGTTAGTTACCAGAAGGCGGGTCTTTCCCTTCTACAGACAGCAAATGGCAACTTCTCAAAATTCCTCTCCATTCCTAGTATCTGCTAGAAGCACAGCATCCACCTCAGTCAGACATACAGAAAGAGAGAGAGACACGTGGGGTTCCTCCTGATGCACAAAAGGAGCCTGTGCTTTGTAAGCCCAAGCTGGGAGCTATTTGGAACAAGTGCTTAGTCTGAAGGAAGGAAAAACCACGATGGAGGTTCATTCACATCACAAAAATAGCTTGCCTGGGTTTTGGCCATCGTCCTTTCTTCTCTGCACCACTCTAACCTCAGGCATTTTCTTAGGAAAGTCATTTAAGTTTCAAAGGAACAAAAATAAATTAGAGCTGATTTTCCAAAGCACCAGCTATTTTTCCAGAATCTAAAGCTAGTGCAAGAAGATAAGTGTGAAGGAGCTGGGGCTGGCCCAGCTGCCAGGAGGGCTTGAGGGGGTCTGTAAACGCATATCAAGCTCCCCCCGACAGAGGCCTGGCAGGGGGAGGTCAGCAAACAGAGACAAAGCCCTCGGGCTGGGCAGCTTCCCACTCTCCAGACCGAAATGCCACAGTGGGTGCATTTAGATTGCGGGCTGGCTTTATAAAACTGAAAGCAGAGAATGGTGTTTATCTTCTTCCTTAATCTTTTACTCATTCATTCAGCAATAACTACTGGTGCCTTAGCAAGGGCCACGCATCACCCTAGATGTTGGGGATACAAAGACGGAGCCTAGTGAGGAAGGCAGGCCCGTAAATAGTTGATTACAAGACAACCAGGCCAGCACTTGTAAAAAATGAACACAGCACACGGAAGCCCAAAGAAGATGTTAAACAGAGCCTGGAGGAGTCCAGAGGAGGCACAAGAGGGAAATGCCAAAACGATACAATTTTAGGAACAAGGTGGTTTTCACTAGAAGACTGGGGAATGGACCATATGAAGGCATGAGTCTGGAAAGAGCCAGCACAGCTGCAGAATGACAGCAAGTTCAAGGTGTCGGGAGTTCAGGACTGGTGACCAGGTGTGATGGGGTGTCTGGGGCAGACCGTAGCGGGGGCCTGGCTTCTCCAGAGGGCCGTGAGGCTCAGGAGACAGAGCAGCGGGGTGAGACGAGTCTTTGGGAAGATGGCCGGGGTGGACTGGAGAAGGAGGCAGCTGAGGGGCTGCCCAGCACAATGAGGAGAAGCTGGGAAGCAGGAGAAAGCTGGGACAGCAGGAGAAAGAAAAACACACACATGCATGTTATGTGGCCTGGCTGGACACCACCTGTGAGGGGCCGCCTGCTGGGGGCCGACAAGCTCTCCAGGCAGCCAGATACTGATGGGTGCAGTGGCACGGGATACAGTGTAGGACCCGTCCCTCCCATCTCTCTTCCCCCAAGAGCTTCCAACGGGCCTGGCACCAGGCTCGGCCGAAGGGAGAACAGTACATTCCCTGCTCCAGGCCCAGCCAAGCTCCACTCTGCAGACGGGACTCCGTACTCTAGTCCCCTCAACTCAACAAATTCAACCAACTTGGAAAGCTGGCACCAAAAGACATGATCAGTCGGCTCCTTTAATGTCTGCAGCGCTCACGTTGGCGTCACTCACATAAACTTTGCCTCTTGCACATGGGGAAAGTCTCAACTTTCCCCATGTGCAAGACTCACCACCCAGAGAGCATAAACAGAGAACAAGGCTCGTTCGCTTTTCAGAGCATATGAACATCCTCTGTCTTTATCTATCTTTGGAACCACTTCTATGTCCGGGATTGAACAAGGGCTGCAGTAGCTGATTGACAACTGCAAAGCTACCTGAGTTCCACTGGAATCCTCCAGTCCTTTCTGACGATGGGCAGGTGGTGCAGAGAAAAACCACAGGCTTTGGGCCTCTTGAAACCTGGGTCCAAAGCTCAGCTTGGCCCCTCACTGCCCACCTGGCTTCACCTAAGCCATGTAAGCTCTGAGCCTCAGCTGCTTCTTTTGTATGAGAGCTTGCAGAGTTGCTGTGGAGTGAGAGATTCCTGAGTGATGGCAGAGCCTGGCCCTAGGAGCACCAGCGTGATGTGATGTATGCTGAAGCCATCACCTGGGGCAGATTTGAAGCTGGGGAGGCACTAGTTTGAAAAAAGAGTTTTGTAAATCAATTCTCCAAGTCGCCAACTCCGCCTTGTCTAAAATGGTGAACTGTTTTGAGTTATCAAGCCAGACCCGACTCCCAGAGAATAATTTATAAACTGGAAGAACCTGACTCCTCCCAACCCCCCCAGCCGCCTCCCCTCCTCCCACAAAAGAAAAATGAACAACTTAATTTTAGGGCCCCAAGGGAAAGAGACAAAGTGGTGCTGAGGGCCCTGGGTGGGTGTGAGAGCTCCAGGAACTAGCTCTTATCTGGAGTGAGATACGGGAAGGTGGAGGGAGATGGCTGGACAGAAGAAGATAAGCCCTGCCTGGGACTGTGCCCGCGCAGCCCGTGCCAGGCTCGGCCCTGCCTCCCTGCCATCTAAAGGGTTTAGTCTCAACCTTTAAAACCGCTTTGCAATTGAAGTCAGAGACCTGAGAAATAACTCTGACACCCATGCGGAGTAGGTCTCCTCCCAGAAAAGCATCCAGATATTCGGAGTGTGGCAAACCTGGGTGTGAGTCTGGTCTCACGCACTCGCTAGCCGTGTGACCCTCGGCATTTTATCTAGTCTGTCTCAGCCTGTCTTCTCATCTGATCAGTGGGGATACCAATACTCGAGTCACAGGGGGGTAACGAATGAATTCAATCACGTGGGTAATGTATTTAGCACCTAGTGACTCCATGATGACCAGCACTCATGACTATTTGTCAGATGGCTCAAACGTCATCAGACCAAAAGGAAGAGAAGAAGGAACATAATTATGACCGCTGGTACTAGCTTCCCAGGTCAAGCAATTATATATACTTTACAATTAGAGGCCATGGGCTTTCTATACAGAAGATCTGGTGTCAAATCCACTTCCTAACTGTGTAGCCTTGGACAACTCCGCTTCCAAGTTTTAAGTTCCTCATAAGAAAAGTGGGGAACCTCATATGAGGAAATTTGGGTAATGAACTGAAAACATCCATGGTACAAGGTAGTTCTGTGAGTGAACTAGAAAGGCTGATTTAGAAGGGTTCCCCTGAGTCTGAGTCCCAGCTTCCAGAAACTGGAGTGCAGTATTTTGCTGGATACCCCTCTCTTTCCTTAAAAGAAGAAGATCAAGGTTTAGTTAAATCAGAGGATCCTGGGTAATAGCTCTCGTTAGCCTTCCTTGCCAATCACTACCCAGCTGTTGCCTTTTTGGAGTTTGATATGAAATATAAATAAAACCAACTACTCAGAAATATGAAAGGTTTCTGCATTTTCCGGGAAGAAACAAGACGTGATGCTTTAGTTTCTAAGAATAGCCTTGAAACAATTTGGTCTTTGCCAACTGGAGTCCCTTATTTGTGGTTCTGCCTATGTGACTTTATGAGTCACAAAGCAATTCCCTGTCCCTGCCTCTGGCTGTTACAAATTAGAACCCAGGGCCTCAGATCCTAGCACTGGTAATGGGCTCTTAGCCCATGACAACTGGGAGACAAGTTCAAGGTTTATGCAGAGGCCCTGAGTAGCTCTCAAAATGAGAGATGAGCCTCCTTGGCCCAAGAGCTGCCAATGCACTCACATGTGGGGACTCCCACCCCCTGCCTTTCCTGGGCCTCATCACCTGCCAAATGGCATCAAAGAGTGTGACCAGGCAGTGGATAAAACGGAGTTCTATAAAAACTTAAGGAGGGCTGGGAGGGACACCGGGCAGAACCTTCCCTCAAAGCAGCATGAGGTAAGCACAGCCCTCAACCCTACCCTGAAGGCTCACAGACATGTTTCAAGGTAAATGCAATCTAAAAACCAAACCCTCTCCTCATTTCCACTGCCAAGCCCCCCATTCAAACTTACCATCTCCCAGGTTAACCTCCCCAAAGGGCCATGGGGCAGGGCCCAGTTTCCACGGCAGTGAAATGGGGGTCTTCACCCCTGTGCACCCGCAGGTGGTTGGAAAGACTAGAAGCCCCCGGCTCTGTGCCTCGCACTCGGAAGACCCTGGGTCATGGCTACTTGGATCTGACATCTGAGATGAGGCAGGAGGCAGCCAGGGCCAAGGCGGTGGGAAACGCCTCCCACGCTGCCTCTCTGCAGAGCCCAGCATGGGCAGAACACCTGGTTTACAGGTGGTGTCTGCAGGCATCACCCTCTCACCTGGCCCAGGGAGGCCTGGCTTTCCATCTACCAGGGCACGTGACACCAACTTGAACCTAAAGGGGCAACTCCCAGCGTTGGGAAGGGACCGAAAGGGCCACTTTGAATCTCCTTCCAGCCAGGGGTCCCAGCCTTCCCTCGGTCAACTCCCCGAGTGGAGCACGTACCACTTCCTGGGGCAGCCTGCCCCACCCTTGCCTCCTCTGGCTGGAAGAGAGCCTCGGTGAGATGATTCCTGTTAGCTGCTCTCCAGGGAGATCAATGCTGTCTCTCCAATAGCTCCTCCCCACTCCTGGTTTTAGCCCTTGAGATCACCCACAGGAAGTCAAAGCCCCTTCCATGCAGGCTGAACTCACACACGCAGTCTACTTACACATGCCATCCGGAGCCCCGACTGGAAAGGCTAATGAAAACGCACCCAAGAGACGTACTGTGAAAGCCCACCCAAGCGCCCAGCCTGCAGCAGGGCCTGGACACTGCCCTCTGTCTACACCGGCCCAGGGTGGGGAGCTCGGAAAAGAGACTCCAGGGGCACTGCAGGCCCTGGCCTTCTGTGCTGCTCCTCCTGTGAGAGGCCAAGGCCATGTGGTCTTGCTCTTCCATCCCCAGCCCTCCCCTCACTCCTTTTCAATAGCGACTTGACTCCACTGCTCTGGCTTGAAATGACCTCACACATTCCCACCTCCTCGCCTCAGTCCATTTCCTTGTGGAATGACTCACAGTAACAGATCCCAGGATGACCTGAGATTGACCCCCCAACCCCGAACCCATGAGCCAGAGACCCATATGCTGACCGGTCACAGTGCCAGGAAGGAGGCCAACATCACCAGGGGCCACGGCAGCCAGGCTCTTTCACAGTATCCTATGGGGTCCTCACAAGAAGTCTGTGGGGTAGGGTGCTTCTCTCTCTCTCTCTGTTTCTACTCTGTAAGAAGCAAGGACTTTGGGGGTAGGGGGTAATTCCAGAACTTGCTCATCTCACTTTCCTTAAGCAAGTATAAATTTGCCATGTGTGGCTGCTACGTGTGTGTGCGTGTGTTCACGTACATGTATGCATATATATGAGTATGTGTGTAAATGTATGTCTATGTGTGTATGGATTGCATATATGCATGCTTGTATGCATGTGTGTACACGAACACACACGTACAAATTTTTTAATTTTTCCACCATGATTTCTGGCCAGTGTCCCACATCTCTGCTTGTACTGCTAAGCCTGTCTTTAAGAACTCTCTAGGAGAAGCAAAGCTTTTGAGGCGGGCAGAACTCGGGCCTGGGCATGAGGAGACTGAGCCTCATCTGAACAGCGACAACCACACTGCTCAGCTGCTCACGGGTGCCAGACCCTGTCCCAGGTCCTTTACATCCATGATCTCATTCAACCATCCTTATTTGACTGAAGAGAAGGCAGATTCAGAGGGGCAAGCAACCCCCCCCCATTTGCCAAGGTACCGAGTGGACATGCTGTAAAATGAGCCCAGTTCCATCTCACTTCAAAATCCACGCTCTTCGTCACCGATTGATATGAGCCATGGAGACGGAAATAATACGACCTGCTTTTACTGAAGCCGCCGTGTCAATTAAATGGGTTAAGTTCTGTAGTCCCTGAAGTTCTTTCAGGCTCCTAGAGACTGCAAACGTCAACAACGGGGTGTGGCTTCATAAGTTACGGAGCAACCAAACAATAAAGGATTAGGCAGTCCTTTAAAATAATATTTATAAAGACATTTAATCCTTCTGGAAAATGCGTATGCCCTAAATCAGAGTGAAAAGAGCAGGATACAAATTCAAGTACTCGATATGATTCCAACTCCTTAGAGTAATATCTAAAGGAGAAAGGAAACAAGCCAAAAGTGAACAGTGGTCGTGTGTGTGATGGTATTTCAGATGATTTATGTTTAGGTTTATACTTTTCTTTATTTCCAGATTTTCTACTGGAAGCACACACAGCTTTTATAACTCCCTCCTCTATACGTTCCAAGTCCTGGAGTCTTCTCTCCCTGACTAGACTATCTTGGTCTCATGTATCTTCTCTTCCTCAGGCCTGTACGGCTCCAGCCACACTAGCAATGCCATTCTTCTCCAGAAAAGAAAGGGCCATCCTGTAAGAAGCCCTGACACTGCTAATCTAATGAACGGGCTTACATTCCAACAGGTGAGGGATGAGGTCCCCAAGACTGCATTCCTGCCACACCTCTGCTCACTGGACCACAGACTTGAAAGTGGGGAAGATAATACCTCTGACATGATCTCAGCTATGCCCACAGACCCCCTGCCAGTCAACCCCACAAGAAGGACACCTGCCTACCTGGTTATAGGCTAGGACCTGACAAAATAACATTCATCTCAGCACACACACCAAGCCCATCTCACCACTAAAAACTCAGCAGCCTATTCTGCATATGCCCTAAATCACCTTCATGACCCATTGGCTGCCTGGGAGTACTGTGAACTCCAAATTCCAATTTCCAGGAGGCCACCCTATCTCAAAACTAATGGGAGGGATACCTAGAATAAGCAAATTCATAGAGACAGAAAGTAGAAATTCATAAAGACAGAAAGACAGGGGCTGGGGGAAGAGGGAAATGGGAGTTATTGTTTAATGGGTACAGATTTTCAATTTGGGATGATGAAAAAGTTCTGGAGATCAATGGTGGTGATGGTTGCACAACCATGTGAATATACTTAATGCCACTGAATTCGAACATTTAAAAACGGTCATAATAGTAAATTTTGTCATGCATATTTTCCCACAATAAAAAAAATATAATAAAATGCATTAAAAAAACAAACCATCGCCACCTTACAGTAGGAGCTGTCCAAGGCCAGAGGACAGAATTTGTGGCCTAATTAACAATGAAGCAAATTATCTAAGATACTTTTGAGTTAAAGTGTAATAAAATAAATAGTGAAAGAATCCTGCTGTTTTTTTATTTGGCTCAATGGCATAATTTCTTGGTTTTTGTTTTTGTTTTTGTTTTTTTTGTAAGTCATCTGGGCTCCTCTCAGTCTTCCTTCCAAATCTCATTTGACTCCAGGAAGCCTTTGGAAGCTCAGCCCTGCCAAATTCCAATTTTTATCTCTTATTCTGCCTTCCCCAGGCCACCACCACCAATGCCGCCCCTCCCTCACTCAGCACCTGTAAAATCTGCTTCAACATCCACAGGGAAGGTTGGGTAGGGGCTCCCTGCTCTTAGCTTTCAGCGCCTACCATCCCTTGCCTGGGGAGAACACTCCTGTGTTCTGACAGTCCCTAGACAGTGCAGCCAGCAGACTGCAGTTCCCTGAAAGCAGGGAGCATTCTTCCCTGCAGTGTACAGATTCCCTAAAAACTCCCCAAGGGCAGGTCCAGATCAGCCCAGATCTGTTGCACATGCCATCAGACTCCAACGAGGAGAAACAATGGCCGTGTCAATAGATAAGACTTCTGTCTCTCAAAATCAGAGCTTCGCATATTTTTCATTGACTAACATCGATTTCAGGGACACTGGGTATGAATCCTGTTCACGTTAGGAGAATCCTGCTGCGAGGCAAAGAAGCTTGCCCGTTTGAAAAAACAGTAAGTCTGACATATCATATACCATACTTACTGTTTTTTTTTTTTGCGGTACTACGCAGGCCTCTCACTGTTGTGGCCTCTCCCGCTGCGGAGCACAGGTTCCGGACGCGCTGGCTCAGCAGCCACGGCTCACAGGCCCAGCCGCTCCACGGCATGTGGGATCTTCCAGGACCGGGGCACAAACCCGTGTTCCCTGCATCAGCAGGCGGACTCTCAACCACTGCGCCACCAGGGAAGCCCCATACTTACTGTTCTTAAGCACAGCACATGGATGTGAACAAATCCTTTTACCCCACTAACTCCTAGTCTTCCTTCAAAGCTCTTCTCCTCTAGACACTCTCCACCTCCCTGTCGCCAACCCCTTTCCAAAATGCGTTGGATCTGTCCCACAGGATCTGTACTTACCTCGGTTACAGTAAGTCCTGTGCTGAAATTAATTTTTGACTTCCCTACTCCCAGTTCCTAGCACAAGGCCCTCTCTATACAGTATGTGCTAAATGAATGAATGAATGCTCAGACCTTGGGAACATAATAATCCTTGACATTTAACGAGCATCTATGAAGTCTTGAGCAGCAAGGTAAAAAGCTTTCTATGTATTAAAGAAGTTAATCATTGTAACAAACCAAGGCATCATTAGATACTGTTATCTAATGATAATGGTATCCCCACTTTTCAAAGAATTAGAAAAGTTGGCAACTTGGCAAGGGCACATGGCCAGAAGTAAGGAACTTGTGACTTGACATCCTAGAGCCAGAGTTCAGAGCCCACATCTGTAACCACCATCCCATACAGCTCCCACACAAAGTGGATGGAGGGATCCGAGTGCTGCCTCATACACCACATCAGGTACGTGGTCTCTGCTCTAGACCCTTTGGTTCATGATACTCCCCTTCTTTCATCAAACTCCAAAATGCCAGGATCTGGCACAAGGAGATCTCGATGCAATCGTGGATAACTGTGGCGAATATACCAATAACAAGTCAGCTGAGGGGTGGGTGACTTTCTAGCCCGGGTGGGTACGGCAGAGGCAGGCCAGCTGATCGCCAGACACATTGCTCCTTCCTCCTGGGCCCTTCCTTGCAGCTGTGTGAGCCCACGTGACCAGTTCCAGGCAATGGAATGTGAGCAGAAGTGACACACGCAACTTCTAGGACCAACCCATGAGAACCTCCCGTGGCAATCCTCCAGGCTCTTTCCACTTCCGCCAGAGCATAGCAGCCACGGAAATCACATGTGCGAGACGACAAAGCCATGAGAAGGAAGGAGCTGGGCTCCCTGATGCCCACTTGGAGGAAAGCAGTCTATGACCAGGAACATTTGGACTTCACGTATGTGAGAAATAAACCTGAAGTATGTGACGACACTGAGAATCAAGGGTTTATCTGTGAGGCAGGAAATATCAATTAATCCAGTAGGTAAACCATAGCATGGTAGGAATGC
Source organism: Delphinus delphis (assembly GCF_949987515.2). Taxonomy (NCBI): domain Eukaryota; kingdom Metazoa; phylum Chordata; class Mammalia; order Artiodactyla; family Delphinidae; genus Delphinus; species Delphinus delphis. The sequence goes on along the minus strand of NC_082690.1, from coordinate 67,229,753 downwards.
CAGATTTGTCACTGGAGGTTAACCCCCAGAAATATGCCTGACCACCCCTCATTCAGGAACCTCCCCACACACATATACACCCTCTGGTGAATATACCTTATTATATACCCTATAATAAGACAAGAGAATGGGACAGATAGGCTAGTCGTTTCCTTGGTTTCAATAGCCCCTGAGCCCTCAGGAAGCCCCTGGAAGCCTATGTGGTGTGGTGGAAAGAATGTGGACTTCCGAGTCCCCAGCATTCCCTTGAGCAAGTCACAAACAACACAGAGTCCCTGTGAAAATTAGATGAAGGTGCCTCTCGTGGGGCGGGCTCAGGATGTGCTTTTCCAGCGTCCTTCCAGCCCACTGCCCTGGGGATAACACCCACCACCCGAGGTAGCCCAAGCCAAACCACAGCAGAAATAGGGGCATTTTCACATAGATGGTAAGGGCGATCATCTCCCCTTATCTACCTTAAGCTGAGATGGGACAGTTGAAGCATATTTTCCACCGAGTCTTTGCCCAGCACACCCTTAAAGTCACCCCCCAGGTGAGCCTTTGTGTCTGGATGGCTGAGCTCAGGCCTCAGGGACTGCAACCCTAGTAATCAGTCTGGAGGATAGAGAAGGATGCTGGGGAGGAGGCATAAACGTCATGGAAAAGTGAACTTGAAAAGGATTTCTCAACAACGCCTGCTCGCTCTGCACACACCATACCCAGGAGCCCAGGACAACCACAGAGCAGTCCCTGCCCCAGAAGCTCACAGCCCAACCGTGTCTCATGGAGTCTGTCCTCCAAAGGCTCCCCCATTTTGAAGAATTGTGCCAAGTAACTACATTTTTTCAAACCAAAAAAAAAAAAAAAAAAAAGAACTCATTGCCTAACAAAAGTGTTTTTTGTTCTCTTTTGGATGTGTGAATTTAACAAAGTGAAATCAGTCTCAAAAATGTGCACAAATTCAACCACAGTTAGATCTACATTTGCTCTTCATAATGGCACTCTCCCTCCTTCCCCTCACAGTCCAGGTTCCCAGTAGGAAAGTCCAGCCTGGCAATGTCCACTTCCTCACTTCCACTCACCCTCTAATCTACCACAGTCTCATTCCCCCTCCCACACACAGCCCACCTAGGCATCATGCCCAAGGCCACCGCCAACTCTGTGGCTACAGCTAACTGTCACTTAGTGGACCTTATCTTGCCCAGGGTCTCTCCCATCTTCAGTCTGGGCAGACACATCTCTCTCTGAATGCCCCTGAAATTCCCCCAGATTCTGATCTGCACACTCCTCCCGTTTTCAAGGACCTCAACACATCCACAGATCAACCAATATCTACATCCCAATGACCCATCAAGCTATCCCTCTGTCGTGAACCTCCAGCTGCTTTCCAGACCTGTATTCAACTGCCAATTACACTCTTCCCCTGACTGTCTTGCAGAGACCTGACACGTGGTCAGTTTACCTTCCGCCTTCACCTCCCTGGCACCCCCAGCCTCAGTGAACAGCACCATCTGTACCCAGACTCTCACGCCACACCCCTGGAGTCACCTCCTCTGCCCCCTTTCCCTCACCTCGAGGAGCCAGCCAGTCACCAAGCACTGCCTCCACAATAGCCCCAGTCACTGCCTCCTGTCCAGCCTCCCCTCTCGTTTAACTCTCAATACCTCCTCATAAATGCCCTTCCTGCTTGCTCCCTCCAGTCCACCAGCCTCTCTCTGGAGCTGCTGCCAGAGAGATCTTTCCACCAGAAATGCACACTTGGTCAGGTTCTGTTCCTGTTTCAAACCCTTCAGCAGCTCCCTGAGCAACTTCAGGGTGAGAGCCAAACATCTCAGCAGAGCAAGACAAAACCCACCTTCCTGCTTCGCCCCTTGCCTGCTCTCCAGCCTGCCACCTCACCATTTCCCTGACCCCACGACCAGACCTACTGAGCCATCTGCATCTGTAGCTCCCTAACAAACTGAACTCTTCCAGGCCTCCCTCCCTGTGCCTCTGCTTATGCTGGTCCCTCCATCTAGAAGGCCCATCCAGACTCCGTTCCCTTGGTAAAAACCCAGTCGGCTTTAGGGCTGAAACATCAAAGGCAGCAGAGTGTCAGGGGTCCCAGTGTGGGCTCTGGAGTCAGGCAGACTTGTTACAAACCTGACCCACCACTTACTAGGTGTGTGAGCCTAGATGAGTCACCTAATTTCTTTGAACCTCAGTTTCCTCATCCATAAAATGGAGATAATAACAGTCCTGACCCCACTGGGTTACATGAGGAGGAAACTCTGACGCCAGGCTAGGCGGTATCCTTGGCTGCAACTCTTCTTTGAAGTCTTACCTTGGTCTCCCCACACCCCCTTCTCCTACACTGTACTCCGTGGAGGTTCCAGTGCTGGTTGCATACAGACTATCGCATGAACTACTTTTGGGCCTGCCCGCCTCCCTGGACCGTGAGCTCTCTGACGCCAGGTGCTGCATATCCAGGGCCTCTGGCAATGGCACATGTCCAATAACCACTGCTTGTTGGTAAAATCCAATCAAGAGCAGCCACAAAATTCAGGCTGTGTGGCGGCGTGAACTGTGACTGCCCTTCCTCTTTGACCACCACCAGAATGACCCCGGGAGCCTCCTCACTCGTCTCCAGTTCGCGTCTTCCCCTTCCCGTCTTGTCTGCACCACCCCACACGGCTCATACAGCCCTCAGGGCTCCCTAAGCCCCACTGTATAAGTCCCAACTCCCATGATGGGCTCGTCAGCCCCCTCCACGCAGCCCCCATTTCCTTGTTAGGCTCAATTCCTAAAGGCCTTAGGGCTCCCCTGTGGCTGCATCAGACAGACTGGCCCATTTAATGCTCCACATCTGGTCTCTGCCTTCCTCCTCCCATCCCTGCTCAAATCTTACCCATCCTCTGAAGCAAAGTCAGGCCCTGAAGTACTAATTGAAGACCTACTATGTGCTGACATCACAGTCTATTCAGGGAAGCAATTTTAAATAATTATAGTTAAGAGCTGCAGTAGAGGTGGGTACCAAGACGTGTGGACACAGAGATGGGAGATGGAGTGACCCACAGCCTGGAGAGAGGCTCAAAGAAGCAGCGCCAGAGCTGGATCTTAAGGGATGAGCCGGAGTTTTTAGGCACAAAAGCTTCCCCATCCCATACTGACCCTTCTTTCACACGCATTCTTCTTACTCTCAGAGTCTGTGCCAGAGGTCACCAAACCTGGTTCTACACCACACGATTCACTAGGAAGTGTCCAAAAATACAGCTTCCTGGGCCTACTCCCACACAGAATCTCTGCAGCCTGAGGTCCAAGGGGGAAACTGCTAGGCACTCTGGATACCAGGGGAACAAGCTCTGTCTTCCCAGCTTCTGAGAAACTACCATCTAGTAATTCCTAGAGACAGACAGTTATAACACACATGGGGTCATATGAGACACAGAACCGGCCATTTGGCACTTCATTTAGCCTTGAACCCAACACAGGTTTGTGCATTATGCCTGTCTGGACAATATAGTGTATAAACTTCTTAAGGAAAAGGCCAGTATCTTTTGTTTCTTTTCTATTTCCCAGAATATTCAGCTCAGTTCTAAGTATGCAGTTGGCATTCAATCAATATTTAATCAAATAATTCAACTTTTTGTATCATGTCCCTTTGGACTAATTCACCCATTAACGAATTGTCTACTGATTTTTAGCTTTGTAATTTTGGTGCCAGTGTGGTGTCGGCTCCTAGTAGGTAATTAGTACATGTTTGTTGAATGAATGAACATTTACCGGTAAAAATTTATTTCAGGAGGAATGGAACAGCGCTCACTGTACCACCTTTAGAGTTCACTTAAAAGACTTAAAACATTTTTCATTTGAATTATAGGCCTTTAATTTCAGGATTAATTTCCTGATATGCAATTAGACATGCTTTGTTGTTTGTATTATAATTAATGTTATTAGCAATGTAAATAATACCTCCCTGGATCTCGGAGGTCAGCTGGCCTCTGTGCAGGTATGCCCGGGGCCTGGGAAGGGGAGATGCTTGCCTGTTTCTTCCAGTGAGGTGTCCACCCAGCCGGCAGTTCAGCTGGGCACACCCATTACCCCAGTCTCCACACAACGGCCTATCAACTGCATTCAACCTTTCCGAGCAGGTGTGTGCACATGCACGGGCAGGTGAGCCCTGCCTGAGTCAGAAAAGCCTAATGGGCTGTTCGAAACCTACTGACATGTCAACACACTTGGGAAGCTGGGATCTGTCATTTAAATGTGAAAAGCCCTGTGCTGCAGAAAAGCAGTCTGACAAAACAAGGATACGCGTCGGGAGGCTCCTGGGAGACACGTCCAAGCATGGGATTCTCAGCCAAGCGGGGACGGACTGGGCAAGCAGGGGTCGCCAGCAGGATGGACTCTGCCTGGCTTGCGCCGGGGCCCACATTCCCATGCTTTGTTGCTGTTACTGTTCTTTGTTTGTATGTTAGGCTTGTTTTAAGCCTTGAAAGTAGGACTCATAGTCTTGAGTGGGGGAATTTCTGGATGTGGATGAAAGTTCTTCTGGCCCTCCCTCCAGGCCCAAACCAGGAGGTAGGAGAGTCTGTAATTCCTTTCGTGCCCGGGACCAGAGGGATCTTTCCTGGAGTGCGTGCTGGATCGTGGACAGCACTCGGGCAATTCAACTCAGCCTGAGAGATAGTCAGTCCTTTTTGCTTCTGCTGGAAAATGGGAGGGTTTACTTGCTGGTTATGTGTTTGTTCCTATATTCATCCCACAGATACCAATTACCTTGTGCCGGGCAATGTGCTAAGTGAACACAGCTTAATGGTTCTCAGATGCAGCCTCTGCGGGGTGAGCAGGCCAGAGACTGACAGGGCGAGACAGCCCTGAGCAATGCTGTCTTCCCTTCACCGGACCCGCCCAAGGGGCTCTGTGCCCACGTCAAATGTGCCGTTACCAGGGGGCTGGTTCAGGTGTCTGAGCAGAAGGGGGAGAGAAAGACTGTTTGGGCCACATCCTTACTATGCAGAGGAACTGAAGTCTCCTATGAACTGTTTTCACAAAAGCTCTTTAAAACCATGCAAGGTTTCAGACAGTAAATACAGAAAGGCCTCTCTGATTAGGGCAGAACCAGTCCCTAAGATACACTCAGCTGCTGACCCCACTTCTGAGATGATTAGCTTGACAGGTTGGTAACAGCTGTTACCAACAACAAAGGCTGACCTGGAGGGTGATGTGAGCCTGTGTGAGGGGGGCCACAGAGCTGTGAGGGGAGGGACACCTGGCTCTCCAGGTGACACTCAAAGGCCACGTTCCTGTGAGCTCAGAGATGCTGAGACAAGCACTCCAGGACCAGCGACTGCCTTGGCCATTCCTCACTCGGTGGGTCAAAACGCCCCTCCCTGACCTACACCCCAACAGAGAGCAGCCCCAGGGAGGACCACAGAAGATGTGACTGAGCCAGTGAATTTTCTGTCAAGGTTCGGGAGACAGTTTCCTGCCATCCCGATGTAAGACATTTGGGTTGGCTGAATGAAGGCGCTGGACACTTCTCTAGGTGTTTGGGCTTATGTTCTGAAAAACACATTCACTAAAGCAGCCACCATCCCAGAAAGGATTTCCTCTTTCCTTGTAAAGAAACGAAACCCAGGGGGCCACAAAAGATGGACTGTGATACGAGACCAGGAAGACCTGGACTCCAGATCGCTCTCCGGGTGTTTGCTCCCCTCCCCTCCATGAAGGGTACGTCAGGCTCAAAGTTCTGCTTCCAGAATAGGTTTCCTGGGGCAGACCTCGGCAAGGAGTTCATTAGAGAGGAGAGAGGCACGAGTTCCTGAAAGGCTCGCTCTCTTCCCCAAGACCCTTCTCACTCTAAAGGGTTGGGATTTTTAAAAGATTTCTGGCTCACCCTCAGGGCAAATGATCACTTCCTAGATACTTTTGCCTTGTAAATATTGTCCTTAAAAACAGCAATATATTTTCGCTGATCTTTAAGTAGCCTTCTCACCCCACACCCCCAGCTGCTGCAGAATTACTGTGTGGCTTTGTCTGGAATGCAAAACAATCCCTGGAGAGACAGGCTGCACATGAACCCACAAGGGTGTCTGCTATCAGCTTATTTGGCAAGAGGAATCTGAGACATTTTAAATATGAACTGTCAGTGTGGCCCATCCCAGCCCAATGCCCTAGCGCCATCAATAAACACCTCCACTGGTTCGTGAGACACAAAATGTAGAAAATGGACACAAACTGTCTGAACACAAGTCCCACAAACATTTCTACAGGGAAAGGTACTTCAGACGCCTGGAGAATTCATATCTGGAGAATCTCTGCTGGTCTGATGTTTCTTTCAATGACTCTCACATAATTAGCAAGTGTTTTACAAAGCCCTTAACGGTCTGGTCCCAAACCCCTCCTCCCCCAGCTTATCTCCCAACTGAAAGTTCCACTCCTTCTACGTCAGCTGAGAAAATATGCCCATGACTCCTCACTTCCAAGTACCGAATCAAGCCTTCATACCGCCACATCTTTCACTTGGAAAACTCTCTGCCTCCTTCTCTGCCTGGCAATCTCCTACTTACCCCTCAATACCCAAGTCCCAGAGCACACGCTTGGTGCCAGTTTCCCTGCGCGTTGCTCTCTTCTCAGTGCTTTCAGAGCACTTGGTGTGTGACTCATTATGACACTGCTTAGAGCAGTGGCTGTGACTCTATACACATCTGTCCTGCCACCAGGTCAGGCCATGAACTCCTGGGAATAAAGGGACCAGGTCTTACTCACCTTTGCATCCCCACAACCAAGCCAGAGCCCGGCACTCAGAAGTCCCATCATAAATGCTTGATGCCTCAGTCAATGCCCGGCCCACTTGGCCCAGCTCTCCCTTCTCCATGCAAAAAGAGGCCGTGTGAAATGTGGAGCGAGGAAAGGCTTTAAGATCGGACCCCCTGCATCTGAGCCCTGGCCCCTGTGGGACGTGGGCTAGTTATTTAACCTGGATCTGCCCATTTTCTCCTCGATATAACAAACAGCCATGCTCACCTCTCAGAGGGCCGCAGGGAGGAAAAACAAGGTAAAATATGTAAACCCAGCGCCTGCTCAATGGAAAGAGCTCACGATACATTTCCTTGAGCTCAGCAGGAAGTGCTGAGCCAAATGGAGCCCTCGAGAAAAAAATCAATGGCTTCTGTTCTGGTTTACGTGCCAGCAACACAGCGATGGGGCGGACAGCCTCTAAACCAAAGCGCCCCCTCTCAGAGCAAGGGATGGTGCAGGCTGCACTTGATTCATGCCCTCAGCTCCAGAGTCTCAGAAAGAGGCATGATTAGCAACAAAGCTGATTTCTGTCTGAATAATAAACCCACGAGAGTCCACTATTGCTGAGGCTGGGCCGTCAGATCCTTCATTTCCTGTCTTGCATTAATCTTTCACCCCAAGCCACACCATAAAACAGAATACTGCTGACCCAACAGTGTTAAATCCCTGAGTACAAGTCAAACAGCCCACATGTGAGAGAAGCCTCAACCTCGTGGTGATGTCACACCCAGGTTTTATTAGGCCTCGATAAACAAGGAGGTTATTGTGGGCCCTGATAACACCTTGGACAATCAAGCCCAGGGTCAAGGAGAGGAGTGGAAAGGGCAGTGGCTGAACCCACGGAGAGGAGGCAATATGGCACTGGGGAAATAGCCACTTTGTATCAGGTTTGTGATTCCAAGGCTGGGAATCAGGAGACCTGGCTTGCATCTCGGGTTCCACCTCTAGCTTGCTTTATGCGTCTGGTTAAGTCACGTCTCTGGGCTTTGGTTTCTTTACCCATAAAACTGGAGAAATAAATCAGATGATCTGTAGGCTCTTTCCAGCTTTCACGCCCCAAGATCATGAGTCTTAGAGACAGATCCACCCTCCTCAACCCTTGCCCTTTGTGTGTTAGTTGTTTGTCTGAGACATCTCTTAGCTCCCCCTGAGCAGCTTTCCACCAACACCACAATCATTATTGCTCCAGAGTGCCTGGTCACCCCTGGCCACAGAGCCTGGCCAGGGAAGAAGATGGTAAACTTGGGGCCATGTGTTTAAGAACATATCTAGTATCCTTTGGTCAAACAACTGGACAGAGTCCAGGCACCTCAGGACATGAAGATCTTGGATATCCCAACAACCCCTAAGAACCTGGGCTGGTTTCTTTCCACTCACAGGTTAATCCCACTCCCCTCCTATACCAACCTGTACCTCCTAGGTCCCCAATGCACTTTCAAATCATTAGACTTTTTTTTTCCAGGCTGCTTGGCAGGAGACTACGGCAGCAACAGGCAGTTTTTATCTGCACTCTGGCACATCTAGGGGTGGGGCAGGGGAGAGGCAACGCTACAAAGTCCAGGAGAAAATGCCTACAGAAGCAAGCAGAGGAGGTGGCGACCTGGAGGAGAAGACGGTGCTGATCACGAGGACAGGCAGAGTGGGCACTGGGAGTCTAGGAGGCCCCTTTAAGATGCCACAACCCTCTGTGCCTCCCTTACTTCCTTAATAAGAAATCTGAGGGCAGGTGAAATTCTGCAACTGGCCCATGGCCATGCCATGCCGATGAGCTGTGAACAACCAGCACCAGATCGTGGGTCTTTTGACCTCAGCCTACTCTTTTTTCCACTCTACTCTGCTGACCTCGAGATCTAATTAGGTTGCTCTAACGAGGCCAGCTGGATCCCCTGCAGACTCTAAGCAACATGACCCAAGTATCACTCAGGGAAAGAGCAGGCCCAGCAGGTATTTTGATAACTGCCTCCCCAGCCCCATGCATCCCTTCCCAACCTGACATGGTCTGCTGCTCTTTCTCCAGCCCTTGCCACAAAATCTTAAGGAGTTCAGAGGGGGAGTGAGAAAGGAGAGGTGGGCCTTCCTGTCCCTACAGAACCCTAAATACCTAAGATAACCCACAAAGATCTCTCTCCTTTGCTCTAGGGGAGATTGATGGGGATGAGTGGCAGGAGGGAACTGAATTAAGCTGCTGGAAGTCTGACCTGATTAGGCCAAGAGTATTCCCTGTGAGCAATGACATGGGTCATCTGAAGGTGTATGATGACAAACAATAGGATCTGTCTCTGCCAGGGACCTTTCAAGACCAATGTTGGTCAGATCACCTCAGCATCAGGAGTTAAAGACTCAAGGAATTAATTATTCAGTGTGCGTGACCCAGTTCCCGGAGGTGAGGCTGGGTGAGAAGAGAACTCACTAGTTCCTTATCGTGGAAAGAAATTCAAATACTTCACAGGGTAGTGTTCCCTTTGCTGCCAAAAAGGATCCATTCATGGGTAAGAGTGACCCCACCCCACCCCCCCAAAAAAAAGAAAAAAATAGCCAAAGTTCACTCATTCAACAAATATTTATTGAGCTCCTCTTATGTCCTGGGCCCTTCAGAAATTTGCATATGGGTGAAGCTTAGTAGGGTATAAAGATGAGAGAATTTATAAACAGGAGGCCTGGGCTGTGGCCCAGCTCAGCCCATAGACAGCTACATTAACGCTGGGCAGGTCACAGCCTAAGTCAAACTCCTCATCTGTGAAATGGGAGTAAATGAAGATTTACTTATTATGAAGATGAACTGATCTTGATGAAATGTAGAGTGTAACGTAAGCCAAAGGTGTAAACAATAATGATGTGACACTGCACACTTTCCCTGCAGAAGTTTATAACCTGGTCATGTGTTGGAAAACAACTCAAGGTCAAGGTACCTATCTGGCAAAATTCACATTCTCTGTAATTTGGGCAAAGTGTATGTTTCAACCTGCCAGTGGAGATAGAGCCTGCAGTCAGTACCAGGATCCCAGTCTGTGTGTCTAGGAAGTTGCAAGAAGAGGCAGGGTGAAACTGGAAAAAGCACGACCAACCTGGTCCTGTATCATGTCTGGACGGAATGAATGTTTCAGGAGAGCCCTAAGATTGAGATGGGGGAAAAGACCATCTGGAAGTGTGGTCAATCAGAAACAAAACAAAATTCATTTGAGCACAATAGAGGTGAGCCGGCCAGCAATGCACACACTTCCCTCCCCATACACATTTCAGACAATGATGGAATTGTCTATCGTTCAACCCTCCTCTATGCACGCGCTCCACTTTCTGTGTTTCTCCGGGAAATGGGAGGGATTCTCAGGCCCCAGCAGGCTGGCTGATCAGGACCTCTTTGCCCAGACACTAAGAACCAGAACTACGAAAGCAGCTTTCCCCTAGATCCCGCCAACCCCTTTCTCACGCTGCTGCTCAGCATCTCAACACGGACTCCTCACCCTCTCCAGCCTCCCTCCACCGGGGATCCTCAGTGCCCACGAGGCCAGCCTCTGAATCCCCAGCCATGCCTGCCGGCTGCCCTTCCTCTGGGGCCTGTTCCCTGCCCTAGCCTCACCCTCCCCTCCTTCCCCCCTCCACTGGGCTCTGCAGCCCCCACCCACCACCCACCCCTGGTCTCACACCTCCAGGGAAGCTCCTGAGGCAGGGTCAGTTTTATTCTACCTTCCCTCTGACTCAGGGCATTCTGTAAGTTCTTCACCCTCCTGTAAATGCAGACAGATGGTCCCCAAATGGACTCTGACGGCTGTATACAGAAGGGAGGCAGAGGAGGAGAGAAGGGGTGTGGAAAGAAAGTTAGACTGGAAATCTAGGCCCTGCCTTCCAAATCTCCACTGGACAGCAGTGGGTCATGCAACCCTGAGAAAATATCCTCAGGCCAGGCCTCAGTTTCCCTATCAGGTAATGAGGGGTTTGCTCTAAATAACCTCTTGGGTTCTCTCTAATTATAAAATTTGGTTATAGAAACCAGAACTAGAACTAGCCTGGTTCACAGGAGATGTGGGTCTTGGACCTTAACAGCCTGTAGTCTGAGAGCTCAGACCTCAGCCTCCATGTCTGTAAAATAAATGGGGATGACTTGACTACCCCTCCCCAGGTACGAGGCCCGCACGAGACAGAAGATAGGACTTCGTGAGCCATAAAGCCCTGAAGAAACCTCAGGGCTTGAACTCCTTGAGCCAACAAACACTGTTGCTCCCCTGCCATGTGCCCAGCCCTGGTGCTGCCCGGCTCAGACAGGGAGGCTGGAAGACGGATCCTTGCCTTCCAGGCATCCACAGCTGGTGGGGGAGACGGACGAGTGGACAAAACTCGACTCAGCCAGTGACACACCTGAGATCTGAACAAAGCGCTAGGGGAGTGGAGAGGAGGAGGCCCCAACTTTGCTGGGAGAGTGAGGGAAGCTTCTCAGAGGGAACACGTGTCCTGGATGTGGAGATCTGTTCCAGGAGTTGTGGGACTGGAGCTGGGGTGGAAAGGAGAGGAAATTTTCAACTCTTGGACAAATGGTCTAGAAAGTCACTGGAGGGGGCCCTTGAAGGCCAGTGGGAGAGTGACAGGCAGACATGTCTTTGAGGAAGGTCTCTGGCAGCATTGAAGAGGACAGAGTAGGGCCAGGAGAGCAGTGGGAAGGCTCTTACATAGTTCATGAAGGTGATGATGCCATACAAGTCATTGATTTTTCACCTACACGGAGTCTTCCAGACCCTACGCCTCCATGCCCCTGCTGATTATGGAAAGATACGAACAGGTTTGCTCTGCTTACAATGGAACCCAAGCAGAGGAAGATGCTGTGATCATATTTGCAACTCTAGGACAAACGGTCTACCATGCTTGGAAGTCACTCCCTGAAGAAGCTACCTGGCCAGATTCCTGTCTTGGCACAGACCTGGGCCAGCAGGAGACGGAAACAGCATCAGAGCTGGGAGTGGAATCAGGACAGCTGAGAGGAAGAGGGACAGAGATTCCATCCACTCAAAGCCCACTGAGTCACACAGGTCTTTCATGTCCCCAAACACATCTCAGTCTCAATCCCTGCCACACTCCCTTCTCTGACAGCGTGGGAGGGCTGTGCGGCCTTGGAGGTGGTAGGCAAAGACAGAGGGCTTTCGCCAGCCACTGTTTCTTCATAGGGGTCACATTCACTCGGGCTTGAAGGAAGAGTGCAAGCACCCCTATCCTTTCCAAAGCCTGAAGCCAGCCCCCCAGGAGCGATTCAATGGCAGAAAAGAGATCCACCACTGTGACTTACTTACTTGATTCTTAGGCATCACAATGACTGAAGTCAGCTCCTCCCAGGACAAGCCATGCACAGGTTGCCATATTCCTTTAAAAACAAGAGCCCAACAAGGAATGTCAGGTAGATTATCTTACATTACCGCCGCCTCTCTTCTCCCCACCAAGAGGTTCCACATGCTGTGCACTTTGTCCCGTAGTAACACTTTACCCAACAAGAGGAAATGGACAGAGAATGTCTCTTCGTGCTCCAAGTGTTTCATGTGAAGAAAGGAATTATGAGACGCGTAAACACATTCCTTTGTCTGCCACTGGCTGGGTACCCTAAGGCTTATCACACCTCTACACAAAGGCTTGCAGAGAAAGTGAGATGGATATGGAAAAGAACGCTTCATTCGTTGCTCCAGTAAAAATTAAAAATGCCAGAATTTCTAAGCTTAGGACATGAGGAAAGTAAAATCAAGCTGGTGTAAAAACTTGGTAACAAGTCACCAATGTAAAATTTGTCATATTTCCAAGGTGGAAAGGTCCAAAATGCTGAATAAATTAGGAAGTCATAAGCGTGGACTATCTGATTATGGCTGAGTTTCCTAAACAAATTATGATTTTGGTTTCCAATGACCACCCTAGTGATCTGGTTACATCCCACTTCTTTTGCAGAAAATGCTTCTACACCTGTTTGGAAAATGGAGCCTAGAGTTACAAAAATTTTAAGGATTTACTTTCACAATTCCAATTTTCTAAAAGGTGGCCTCAAAAGGACAAAACTTAAGACATGTAAGAAAAAAAAAGAAAAAGAAAAAGACATGTAAGATTTGAGATCGCCAAGAGGCAATCGCCATACTCCGTGGACTTGCGCTCACTTTGCTCGGCAAGGTGGCAGGGCTATTGCCCACAGAAACACGTACGTATTCTCTCTAGTACACAGAAGGCTGCATTTAGAGCCCAGGAGTTGGGACTCACTGTTCAGAATCCTCAGACTATTAATGGGAGAAAAGCAACTATTTACTGAGCACTGGCCATGCATGGAACGAGCACTGTTAGCGACCAGACATGCTTTGTCTCAGTGGCTCCTCACAGACAGGAGTAGGGGCTTAGAGGGCAGAAGGCACTTGTCAAGGCCCCAGGGAGTGGCAGGACTCAAGCCCGGGCCTGGCTGACTCAGTGCTCACGGTCTCTCCCACCACGCTGAGGTGAGAGGTGTCCCAGCACCGCTGCGATGGGCCCGCACGCCCCACGGCAGCCACCTGGGCGGAAGCTGCAGTCATCTCCATCCCCATCATCATTATCAAGCCACACCTCTCCAGCCCGCGGCAGCTGACCAACAGGCTGTCCTGCCTTGGCCACATTCTACCAGCCTGAGCTAGAGGCTCTGTGCTGCTGCCTTGAGCCAGAAGTCAGAGAGTCAGGAGGTCTCCACCCATCTGCCTCCCTGCTTTTCAAGGGAAGCTTCTGGGTGCAGTGGGTCGGGGAGCTGGACATTCTGGTGTAGAATTCCACTATCGGTCTAGCCAGGTATGAGAACCAGGGGCCGCCCCTGCTCCCGAGATGTCAGGAATGGAAGCCCCTACCAACCCTGGGATGTTACTGAGACCAACAGCAGGGAACAGGGGCTCTCTGAGGTTCTGCCTGGGCTGTTGCATAGTTGGATGGAGGTGGGCAGCTCGGGACCAGTCTACAAGGGCTAACCACCAGTCAAATTCCCACATAGGCCTGCGCACACGTTGCGATCCAGCCACTCCAAGGGCCAACCTGTACCCTCCATCTGACCTACAGCCAAACATGCTTCAAGCTCCCTTTAACTCCACTAAACCAGAAGGTCCTAAGGCCAAGCACCTTCCTTCCCCTCGAGGGGCCTCAGTTTCCTCAACTGCAAAATGAGGAGCTTGAACTAATTGGTGATATCCTCACCAAGGACCCCTTCTAACTGCCCCCATCCACAGGCCCTGACTTTTAGAGACACCCACCAAGCTAGCCTATTGTTAAAAGGAGGGAGAGGGATTAACCCTCATGCAGGCATTACGACAGGTGGTTAGCATGTGCTATCCCAGAAAATCCTCCCAGCAACCCAGTGAGGCAGGCAGTACAGCCACGTCACAGAGAGCAGAACTGAGGCACGGCCCAGCCTCAATCCATACTGACCACAGCAGCCTGGGACTCACAGCGGAGCTGGCCGGGGGGTCCATGCCCACGCTTGCTCCCTGACACGCTGCCCTTTGTCGTCAATCGGAATGAGGAAACAATCTCTGCTCTCAGATTTGCCATCATGCCAATCCCAAGCAAAGACGTATGAGGTCTCCAGGTCCCTGTAGGCCTGACTTAGGTGGTGCAGGAAAGGTTTCCTGTGAGCTTGAGTAACCTCATGGATCCCGAGGGAGGTGAGAGGAACTCTGGGGGCCTTCCTACTTCCATAGAGTCAGAGACTCACTGAGGAACCCCAAGCCCCTGGAACAGGGCCTGGCACCCACTAGGCACTCCATCAGTATTTGTTGAAGGGTGGAATGAAGAAATCCAGAGCTTAGATGCACTGAGGGCTTGTTCGTGAAGCGTTAGGCATGAGTTAGTGTGAGACACACCAAATCCAGCTCAGAACCACAAAGCCAGCCCCTCAGCAGTGTGTGCCAAGCAGAGCTCTCCACGCCCAGCCCTCGGCACAGAGGATGAAGGCTCAGATGCTGAGCCAGGACCGCTCTTCATCCCGATTGCCAGGGGAGCACCTGAGAGAGCAAGAGGAATGTCTGAATACAAAGGCTACCCAGCAAAGTGTTCACCAGCACAGGCCCCAGAATCAGGCGTACCTGGGTTCCTGTCTGGGCTCTGTCACTTTAAATTAGTCAGGTGGCCCCAGGCAAGTCACATAATCTCTGTGAGCCTGTTTCTTATCTAAAAATGGGGATAATGTTAGTCCACAAGGCTGTTCTGAAGATGAAATGAGATAATGCTGTAAAGGACAGCCCGGTGTTTAGTTTAGAGTAAGTGCTGGGAGATGGCATCTGCTGTATCGTCTGCATCAGAGTGGGCGGTTAGGAGCACACTGGGAGTAATCTGCTTGGGTTCAATCCCTGCTCTCCTACTAGCTAGCTATGTGACCTTAGGCAAATTGCTTAAACTGTCTGTGCCACAGCTTCCTCATGTATAAAATAGGATTGATTGTAAAGATTAAATGAGGCCTGTAAGTAAAGAGCTTAGAATAATTTTTACTTCAAAGTAAGCACTCAATAAAAATTCATCTCCAGAGGACTTCCCTGGTGGCACAGTGATTAAGAATCCACCTGCCAATGCAGGGGACACGGGTTCGAGCCCTGGTCCGGGAGGATCCCACATGCCACGGAGCAACTAAGCCTGTGCACCACAACTACTGAGCCTGCGCTCTAGAGCCCGCGAGCCACAACTACTGAGCCCGCGTGCCACAACTACTGAAGCCTGCGTGCCTAGAGCCCATGCTCTGCAACAAGAGAAGCCACCGCAATGAGAAGCCCGTGCACCGCAACGAAGAGTAGCCTCTGCTCACCGCAACTAGAGAAAGCCCACGTGCAGCAAGAAAGACCCAATACAGCCAAAAAATAAATAAAATTCCTTTTTTAAAATTAAAAATATTCACCTTCTGCTTAATTATTAATATTACGAGCATCCTTCTCCCTTTGTTCCAATAACAGATTCCACCCCATCCTTCACTCACCAGCCTAAAAGGTAGGCATGGGACTCAAGATAGGTTCATCAGAGTATCCTTCCTCCTCGGCCACATTCTTAGGTACAAAGGGTGTGCATGTGCTCCAAGCTGGGCCAAGTTCCAATCTGAAAACTCCTGGGGAAGGCCTGATCCTCTTGGGTCAGGTACAGGGCTGTGTGGGGTCAGCTGGGAGCTGCCTGTATCCATGGACTAGATAGGGGATGCTGGTCCAGGGATGCTGGAGGTCACCTTTCTGGATGTTCTCTTTCTGGGGCTGGATTCTGCAGTGCCTCCTTTGAGTCTCTGTACCTCCCCTAGAACCTTCCAAAGTATCCCTTTTTTTTTTTTTTTTTTTTTTTTTTGTGTTGGGGGGTACGTGGGCCTCTCACTGTTGTGGCCTCTCCCATTGCGGAGCACAGGCTCCGGACGTGCAGGCTTAGTGGCCATGGCTCACGGGCCCAGCCGCTCCGCGGCATGTGGGATCTTCCCAGACCAGGGCATCGTGTCCCCTGCATCGGCAGGCGGACTCGCAACCACTGCGCCACGAGGGAAGCCCCCGAGGCATCCCATTTTTGCTTAAGCTCATTCAAGTTGGGTTCCTATCACTTGAAACCCAAAGAGTCCCCACTAACAGCAGCAGTCAACAACTGGCTGCTTTATCATCACTAAATCCCACCCAGGAAGAAAAGCCCGCTGCACACTCTCAGTGAGACCCAGGAAGCCAGGGAAAAGCAAACACGGCAGCAAGGCATCTCCACAAACTGAGGTGAGAGGAGCCACTCACAGCCCTTGGACCAATGCCCTTCCTGGGAGAGGAAGATGCTGGAACCAAAAAAAGTACATAGCCCAGTCCTGCGGGCCTGGGCTGGGAACCCAGCCTCAGATATGGGTCCCCCTGGCCATGAGCAATAGGAAAAGGCAAGGAGAGAAATAAGGAGACAGTTGATTTCCACTGGCTTCACTGTGGTACAGAAAAACATCTGGGCAGCTCCTTGAAACAACTCTATTTAGAGGGCAGGTGAGGGAAGAGGAATTATCTTGTCTGAGCCCTTAAATGACCCTTTCACTGGTACGATGTCATCTAACCTTCAGCACAGCCCTAGGAGCTGGATGCTTCTCCAACCCACTTTCCAGGTGAGGAGACTGAGGCTCAGAGAGCTCAGCAACTAACTGGCTGAGGTCACGCTGCTAGTGCCTGCTGCCTGGTGCACTTGTCATGCCGCCTCCCCAGCACACTCTGATCCCTGAGCCTGAGGCCTCCTCTACGCCCAGGCACATCTGCTGCCACTCAAGGGAGGTGGGCTGTGCCGCAGCCCCCCATCTACAACCGGTCCCCACCCCACCCAGAGACAGCATCCCAGGCACTGACAGGACAGGCAGCATCTTGGATGTTTCCTTCTCTGAACATGAGTTATTTCAATCTCCAAGAGCTCCGGTGTGATGTTAACAAGATGGCATGTATCCGTGGGTTTTACACAGGATATGCCTGTCAGAATCCCATGGAGAGTTTCTTTATTTTGGGGGGGGGACGGGGGGTGTTTTTGGTTTTTTCTCAGTCACTCTTCTCAAGAGATTCTGACTCAGCAGGTACAACTACAGTGCCTGACACACAGCATGGGCTGAACAATATTATCTTTACTTTGTATCATGTTCTTGCCACCTCCTGGGCCAGCACCCAGAGAGAATCTGTTCCTGTTCCTCCAGGCCTTCTAACGGCACCCTCTTAGTTCCCTCCAGGGAAAGAAGCTCCACCTTCAGATGTGTTTTAAAGAGATTTAGAAAAGCCAAAGCAAAAACCCAAACCCTGGCCTGGTAGCAAAAGTAAAGAATCAGAACACGCTGGCTGGGCTTCCCTGGTGGCGCAGTGGTTAAGAACCCACCTGCCGATGCAGGGGACACAGGTTCGAGACCTGGTCGGGGAAGATCCCACATGCCGCGGAGCAACTAAGCCCGCAAACCACAGCTACTGAAGCCCGCGCACCTAGAGCCCATGCTCTGCAACAAGAGAAGCCACTGCAATGAGAAGCCTGCGCACCGCAATGAAGAGTAGCCCCCGCTCGCTGCAACTAGAGAAAGCCCGCGCACAGCAACCAAGACCCGACGCAGCCAAAAATAAAATAAAATAAATAAATTTTTAAAAACCGCACTGGCCGCCTCCCCCTCCTCCTCGCCTCCAGCTGTGGGTTGAGCACGCCAACCAGCACACACAGCTGTCTTCTTCCACAGGGCCCGGGAGCTCAATGCCAAGGTCTGCACAGACATAAACCAGTGGGGGTGAGGACTGTGCAGACACAGACATCGGCTGGTACCAGAGGAGACTCAGCTGGAGAAGGAAGCAGCAGCTTCCAACGTTTTCTGGAGAAAAACTGGAAACCATGATCTGAGATGATGTGAAAAGCATCCTGACTACAGTAATGTTGTCAGGGCCCCGGCTGCACCCGTGGGTGTGGGACAGCTCAGTAAGCCATTCCAGAGGAGCCTCACCCACTGACCCTCACAGGACGCACACTTCACAATGGCACACGCTACCCAGAGCCTCCCTGCAGGCTAACGGTTTTTGTTTGCTTTCCAGCAGCTGGGTTCAGGCAGCGCCTGCCCCAGTCGTGGGGGATTATCCAGGCAAGTATTTCCCTTAGTGTTCTTATTCTTTTCATAGCCTTATTCTCTGCGATTTAAAAATAAATACATTAATTAAAAGGAACTGGTTGGTGCCCTGGTCCGGGAAGATCCCACATGCCGCGGAGCGGCTAGGCCTGTGAGCCATGGCTGCTGAGCCTGCGCGTCCGGAGCCTGTGCTCTGCAAGGGGAGAGGCCATAAGAGGCCCTCGTACCACAAAAAAAAAAAAAAAAGGAACTGACTGGTTTGCCCTCAGGGCACGATTTGCTTTCCCTCCTCCCTGGCTGGGTGCAATGATGCACCATGCTCCTCGGCACTGCCTGGCCTTGGAGTGGTATGCAGTAGCGACCCATGGGCAAGCTGATCAGCTAGACATCTGAAAGGGGATGGAGTGCTCAAGGGGGTCCCATCTCCTGCTGCTCCTGGTTCCCATCAAATCAGCCAGGAAATGGGCTTCCCTGGTGGCGCAGTGGTTGAGAGTCCGCCTGCCGAGGCAGGGGACACGGGTTCGTGCCCTGGTCTGCGAAGATCCCACATGCCGCGGAGCGGCTGGGCCCGTGAGCCATGGCTGCTGAGCCTGCGCGTCCGGAGCCTGTGCTCCGCAACGGGAGAGGCCACGACAGTGAGAGGCCCGCGTACTGCAAAAAAATCAGCCAGGAAAAATCATTCAATAAACATTTGCTGAGTTTCATGGCTAAAACTGTGAAGAATACCAAAAAGCATAGGGACTAGGGGTCTGAACTTGGGAAGCAGCGGCAGCAGCAGGAGGAACAGTGCCTCAGGGCCAGCCAGCACTTGGGCTTGAATGCCAGCCTCACTGTTTGTGCGTACTAAGACCTTGGGGGGATGATGTCTACCTTATAAAACTAGAGTGTGGATTAACTAAGATGATACGTGTCAAAGAGTAACAAAGGCTGCCACATGTTAGCCATTTACTATGAGGCAGGAACTGTGTGCTTAGTGCTTTATGTGGATTATCTCACCAGATACTTACAACTTCCCTGTGAAACAGGCACCATATCCTCAAGTTCAGATGAGGAAACTGAGACTCAGAGAAATCAAAGCACCTACCCAAAGCCACAGAGCTCATAAGAACCAGCGCTAGAACACACATCCAGGCCCATCAGACTTCAAAGTCCTAGTCCCTGCTCTGCTGCCTGCTGTCTGACAGGTGCTCAAAACACATTATGTAACATGTAAATGCTGAACTGGGGGCTGCTGGCTCTCCACCAAGGAGGCATATGGAGAAAAGAGGGGGAGTTTTGGCTGAGAGGGTTTAGGAAACCTTTCTGAAGTAGGCAGGGCTGAATCTCAGCCTTGGAGGGTGAGGATGGAGACAGGCCAAGGAGAAATGGAAAGCACTAGAGACTGGGAAAACCAACGCAAAGAGCTGAAGGCAGGGATGACCCAGGCAGGCAGGCAGAAAGAGGCAGCAGACATTGGCCAGGCTGGAGGAAGAGAGACAGGGTTATGGGCACCTAAGCTGTTACGTTGGTGGCCGTTCTACCCGAGATCTTTCTCACCCACACTCCAGAGATGCTCCTCTGACTGCTCCTTTGGTCACACAATCACAGAGGGAATCAAAACCCATGATTATAAAGGCCCAATAACCCCTCCCTCCCCACAGCAGCCTTAGAACCCAGATGGAGGAGCAGATGTTTTTGTCAACTCCCAGCCTGTGCTGCTGTGCTGACCTGCCAGACCCAGATTCTAGGTCGAGCTCCAGGACACTGGGAATCTGAACACTGCCATATGCACAGAAGTATCACCACTGCCCCCCTGGCATTCAAGGTTCCCAGGAGGGAGAAGAGGGCACGGGTCAAAAGGAGGCTGTGGTGCATAAGCTCCTCATGGCAGAGTCCCTGTCTCACTGGACTTCATATTCCCGGGATGTTGCAGGTACTTTTTCAATAACCTGAACCAAGTGGAAAATTCTTCCACTTAAGAAACAACACTAGAGTTTGATAAGTCTGGATTACAGTCCATCCTGGAGCCCTGGGTCTAGTCCCACCTTAGCTGGAAGGACCACTTGCCTGTTTGTCTCCTGAAAAGAAAGTGCCCCACCCCCAGCAGTCTCTGCTTTGGCCCCCAGCAGCCCCCTGCACCCTGGATGTGGTTCTGAGCCCTGAACCTAGTGCCTGCTCTTCCCTCTGGGTGAAGCCGGGGATGCCGGCCTCCTCTACCCCTGAGTGCAGGTTCCCCCCTCACCCACCAGACCCCCCACCTCCGCCCCGGGCACGTCTGCTCCAAAATGCCAAAAGCGACAACGCCCTCCCACTGCCTCAGCTCCCCACCAAGCCCAACCTAGGCCTTGGACCCACGGAGAAGGGAGAATGGGGTTGAGATGATTTAAGCAACTCTGATCACTGGCTCAGCTCAAGCCCACCATCATGTGCTTTTTTGGAAGTAACAGGACCTGCAGGAGGGAGAGGATAAAAGTAGAACTGCAGAAAAGTCTGGTGGTCACATGGTCTCCTCCCCACCCTCCTCAGGAGAAGAGCAAAGGGGAAATGATGAAGGGCTTTGCAGGGATGGTCAACCTGAGCCTCCAGACGGAGGCTGCCTGGGACGGCCATGGGCGCCTGGGTCACTACCTTCCACCCACGAGTCATGGGCATATTACTTAACTCTGCCAACCCTCAATCTCCTTACCTAGTAAATGGAGATAATAACCAATGACCACACAGGATGACTGTGAAGACTGAGTGAAATGTGAATGTGAACGTGCTTGGCAAACTGTAAAGCGCCCTTAGAAACGGCAGACATTTCCCACAGTCTTGGGAGGTGGGGGGCTTCAGGTCAGAATATTCGGCTGCAAGGGAAATGGGAAACTGGGAATCCATTCCAGTCGGCAAACCTTCCAGGACAAGGCACAAGTCTCCAGGGATTGCAAAAACACTGATCGAGACCTATTGCCCAGTCTCAAGCACTCACTGTCAGGTGAGGGGAAAGCTACATTTGCACCATAAGGCAAAATAAAAATGTGTTACTGGAAGGAGAGTGTGGAGAGGATAGGACATTTTATTCTGGCCTCAGAGGTCAGGGAGGCTTTTGTAATAATATTATAACATTATAATTATTAGCGTAATATTAAGTCTTTGTGAGTGCTTGCTATGTACGGCAGTTCTAAGCATTTGCATGGCCCATCTCATTTAATTCTCATAAAAAGCCTGTGAATGGGTTCACAGATGACAAAACTGAGGCACAGAGAAATTCACTCCTCTCTTGGCCTCACAGAGCTGGTAAATGGCGGAACTGGAATTTGAAGCCGTCAGACTCTGCTCCTCCAGCACACGAGGGGCGTGGTCAGCCAAGACAGATCTCAGACTCTCTAGGTAGCTGAAAGGCTCTGATAAGGCCTGCAGGGATGAGTCACTGAGGGAGGACGCTGACTCACTCATGGCCTCGCCTGCTCCTGGGCAACTCTGACTGCTGGGCCAGGGTTTCCACTCTGACACTGCCCCTGGTCTGTCCTGGAAGTTGGCCACACCTCTGCACTCCCCAAGGCTCCATATGGGCACCAAATACCAAGGGAGGCCGATGTAAGAACCTATATGTCAATGTACATTTATGTAACAGGTCACTTATGAAGTAACTTCTTCTTATTGTAAAAGGTAGTCAATATCAGAGGGAAAAGAATTCGCAACTTCCGGCTCCGCCACTTACTCTGCTGTGTGACTTCAGGCAAATCTTAGCCTCTCTGAGCCTCAGCTTCTTCATCAGTAAGATGTGGTTAAGTGTTTATCTCAGGCAGTTGTTGCAAAGATGAAATGAGATAATATGTCTAGTGCAGCACCTGGCACACCATAAATTTAATACGTTACGGTTGAATCAGATGACTTTACAAAGGGTTTCCACTGGAAAATTATTTGCTTCACAATAATATTTGGTGGTAATAGTAGTCCTTTTAATTAGTATTCATCTGCCTCTAAGCTAAATCCATTACATGCGTTACCTCATTTAATCCTTAAAAGCATCATTTTCTTCATTTGATGTAGCTTTAGGACAACAGAAAGAATATGTCCAACACATTAATTTTACTCATACATACACATATAGGGAGAGAGAAACAAGACTGTCAAACAAGCTGATATACTATAATATACAAACTTACTATATGCCCGGTACTGTTCTAAGCATTCTACATTCAATAACCTATTTCGCCCTCTTTAAAATGTGCCTATAAGGTAAGTACTGTTTTGCCCTCATTCTACAGATATGGAGCTTGAGGCACAGAGAGGTTAAATAACTTGCCCAAGGTCACTCAGCCAGGATTCAAACCCAGAATAATGAAAGAATACTAAAGTAATGAAAGAAAAGTCACAGCAAGAATGTTTAAGCCCCACATTCTAAGAACTTCGGGGCTTTCTTGTCGCTCCCCTCCCCACCTAAGCTCTGCCATCATCCCCCTTCTGCCAGTTCCACTCTCACCCTCACCCCTGTCCCATTGTTCTTGCTCCCTAGCTCTGCCCCACTGCTCCCAGGTAGGCAATGTCAAACTAATGGACTTTGTTAGGCCCTGGTCCTCTCCTCCTGGTATCTCAGCTTCTCTGCCTCAGCCCCCTATATCCCATCCTCTACAAAGCCACTAGGGACATCTTCCCATATGTGGCACTCCTCTGCTCAAGAACACTCTACGGGTCCCTGCTGCCAAGAGCTGAAGACCCCAATGGGTTGAAGAGGATCAATGAAGGACTCAAGACCCCCACAGGATCTGTCTGGCCTCGCATCTTTCCCTCTGGCCCCAGACTTCTCACTTGCTGGTTTATAAGTCCCAGCACAGGGCGAGTCCGTGAGGCCTTTCCTGACCACCCTATTTAAACTTACAGCCCTCCCCGCAACAGCTTCCTTCCACATGCACCCAGCACACTCTAGCTTCCTCCCTGCTCTAGTGTTCTGCAGCCCCCTCTCATCACCTGGCCTCACACATTAACTTAAGTCTTTATTGTCTCTCTCTCCCTCCTAGAAGTTCCACGTGGCAAGGGATTTTACCCTATTTTTTTCCTGCTGTAACTGCAGCACCTAGAACAGTTTCTGGCACAGAGTAAGAACTCATAAGTACCTGCTGAATGAACAAATGAATGAATGAATACACATTTAAAATGTCTAAGAAGCAAGTGTCCAAACAGAATAATGGTGGGGGTGTGGCTAGCATGCTTCTGGGCCTCCTCTCTGCTCCTGAGAACATTTCTGGAGGACAGGCCTAGATTAAAATGTCTAGAGGTCAAAGCCTTCCTAGGATTTACAAGAGTTCCCTATAAGACCCTGGGTCCTCATCCTCCCATTCCTGTTCTGAACGTTCACACACATATACACATGCACAAGCACACACACACACACACACACACACACACACACACACACACACACACAATCTATCATATTGAAGGCAGTCTGCATCTCTCCTAAACTCCTCTGCCCAGCCTCATTTCCCTCTGAGACCCACCTTCAAACCAGGCCATTTCCCACTTCTCCTGGCCTGAACACCACCTAGAGGTGCTCTCATCTTCCTCCCACTTATCCATCTGCACTTCACCTACTCTTCAAGATACAGATCAAATGTAGCCACCTCCGCCTCCACCTCCTCCAGGAAGCCTTCCAGGCCCTCTCCAGCCTCTAGAAAACACTCCCCACACCCACTTCTGTTTCCACCAGTCACATGGAAATTAGTCATGAACTACTTTGTGACTTGCCTTCTATGAATGAGCTGAACTGTTACCAAAATCTCCTGTTACTTAATTTTTTTTTAACACGTGTATCTTGTCTTTTCAAGAATACTGTGAATGTTTTGGGAGGAGAGGCTGGGCCTTAACCATATTGTCATCCCCATGGCACAGGGCCTGGGGCACACAGTAGGTGCTAAATGTATGTTTCTTAATTAACTGCCCAACATAAGCAAGTCACCTTCCCAATCAGGTCACTTCCTCAATTATAGGTACCTGGACTGGTTTCTCCCAGTGCCCTGAATATTCTTTTCAGGGCCTGCTCTGACCTTGGTTGCCTGCAAACCCAGTCATGGGCTTGTGTTTTCAAAGGGTGTCAGACCCGTTCTAATCATGTCCCCCTGTGCTGAGCAGATGAGGATGACTAGGAAAGAAATGATATGTAAAGTCCCACAGGTCTGGAAAAGGAAAGGACATAGTTGTACCAGGCAAACCCAGACATTCAGAGTGTTTCCATTTCCTCAAATATGGGAGTTCAACAGAGGAGAAAACAAAAAAACAAAAACAAAAATGGTGAAAAAAACAAAAAATAAATTAAAAAAAAAACCCACAGTGTTAAGTTTTAGGTGATTTACCACAGAAAACCAATACTTGAGGCCCAGGTACGCCTGCTGAGCACCAGCTCTAAGTAAACTGAGATTAGAACAAAAGGCAGCAAAATCTCAAGTTACTTCTGAGCTTGGAGAGATGAGAGTCAGGGAGGAGGGAGGTGGCCCTGTGTGCTGCAGACCCTCTATGCGCTGGGCCCATGCCAGCTCCAGGGGAGGGTCTCCCGGCATCCTCACTGTGAGGTAAGTGGTCTGTTACCAGCCCATTCACAACTGAGGAACTGGGCCCACATGGCAGCAGAAGGCAGAGAGCCGACTTGACCAAGTGAGTCATCCTCTTTCCACAACTCGCCAATCAGGACTCCCACGTTATCTATGCTTTTGAAAATTTTGAATAGCAAACATATCACTGGGTTCAGAAATCAAAAAGCACAGATGTATCCAGGAAATGTGCCCTCCTCCTCCTGTCCCATCGACCCGTTCTGTCCCTGCTCCGAAACAGGTAACCACAGTTATTAGTCGCTCACGTGTGTTGTGAAGGTGTTGATGTACATACATACAAATAGAAATATGTCTTCTTTCCATTACGGACAGCAGACTATACACGTTTCTCTGTGCCCAGCTTTTATCTTTTAAAGGAATGGACTTGGACTAGGACAGGGAGACAGATTATCTCTACAAAAAAAGAAAAAAGAAAGGTGGGTCTGTGTGAAAGGCCCATGAAACAAAGAGACAGAAATATTCTGGAGAACATGCATGTGGGGAGACTGAGGTGTGACGGTCCAGTCACCGTGGGTACCACTGGTCTGTGGCTGACCCGGATCCCAGGTCAGCCGGAGGAGAGCCCTGAAGGTCGGGGGGCAGGCAGGGGATCAAACACCCTGATGGCACTAAAGGCCCACCGGCTAAAAGCTCTGACCAGCCTCGCCGAGCACTTCATCTTCCAGAAGAGAGAGGAAGCGTCTATAAGAAGGGGATTAAGCTCATTCCCAAAGCAATGACCGAATGGGTAGTGACTAGGGGGACACAGGAAGGAACTGCAGAGGAAAAGCAATCATTTCCTCTGGAACTTGGGAGGGACCAAGAAGGGGAAGTTGGTGCCTGAGACTAAGGAAACAGACTTCAAATTGCTAAAAGAATAGAAGGGCTCTAGGACCCAAGATTGAGGAAGTAAATGATTCAGACACTCTGAAATGCTGTTCGAACTGTGCAGTTGAAGATGGAGGTGGGGCGGCAGGGGGACAGAGGGAGAAAGGAGGAAGAGGAGGGAAGATGGGGCCTTTTAGGAAGCAGGCAGCTCACCATTATGGTTCAGAGCTGGACTTAGGGACAAACTGACTAGATGCTAATTCCGCCTCTCCCCTTCCTAGCTGTGAAATCTGGAGCAAGTCAGTTAACCTCTCTGCACTTTAATTTCCTCATTGGTAAGTGGGGATAATGAGAGTATCTACCTCATGGGGCTGGAACGAGAATGAAGTGAGTTAGTGTTTACAGAGCGCTCACATGGTGCCGGGCTCACCACAGTTGCCATGTGAGTGTTAGAGAATAGAGCCACGTGGTTGTACAGGAAACCCTGACAAGGTCAGTTGTTGAAAAGAGCAGGTCCCATCACTGGGAGAAGGATGCATAACCAAAGAAGCCCCTGAGACAGTGAGGCAGGGCCTCCCTCAGAGCATCAACCAGAGGAGGCCAGCCCAGGATGAGCTGCGGCTCCACAACATGCCTAGATGGCAGGAAGGGGTGGGGGTCGTCTTGAGCCAAGAGGTCCAGAGGCATAAAGGGACCCTGGGAAACTGGACCCCGGCTCCCACTCTGGACACACGATGGCCTCCGTCAAAGAGAGCTATCCTTAGACTGACACATAAAGATCCAACACTAAGATGAGAAAGGGGGCTGGGAAGGGGGGTGGGGGAAGCTTGGATTTTAGAAAAGGATATTTAGATAGTTTCAATAACATCAAGCCCCCTGGCCGGCCCAGAACACTGGGAACTCTGGCAGATGAGACCGCTGAACTGCATCTGTGTGGGGCAGCCTGGGGACACCTGAGAGCAGTCCCGGAGCCCGGTGGGAACTGAGAACACATGAGGTCAAGGAGCGTTCATGCCTTTCTGTGATAGGATGCTTAATGGTTGATGGAGAATTACAATAGATTTGGCATAACTAGACTCAAGAAGGCATCTGGTCAGAGGTCAGAAGAGCAAAAAGGCAGAGACTTAAGCAGGAGCAGCTTGGACTACCTTCCCCAAGCAAGCCGATGAAAGGTGACGTTCCGAGGGGAGGACTCTGGCAGAGGGCTCTCTCCTGATAAGCATTTTATCAGTGACTTGGGAGATGCTAGGGAAGGCACACTAGTTAAACAGGATCCTGAAAGAGCGCAAGGTAACAGAGGGCTGCACAGAATTTAACCCATTGAAATTTAACAGAAATGCTTGTTCTGAATCAGATGGGAAGAAAATAGGAGGCTCTGCACTTAAATTCTAAAACCACACACATTGAGGACAGGGGAGAAGCAGCTTAGCAACACGTCATGTTAAAAAGATCTGGTCAGGGGAATTCCCTGGCGGTCCAGTGGTTAGGACCCTGCGCTTCCATTGCAGGGGGTATGGGTTCAATCCGGGATTGTGTAACTAAGATCCCGCAAGCCGTGTGGCACGGCCAAAAAAAAAAGATCTGGTCAGGAGTAATGTCAGTGAGTCAATAACGTGAAGTAGCTGCCAGAAAAGCTAATGCAATCTTGGGCTGCATTAAAAGGAGTAGAATGGCCTGAACTAGGGAGGTGATAACTGCCTTCCTCTGCTGTGGTCACACCACACCATGAATATGGTAGATGGGTCTGGGCACTAGCCTCGATATATTAGAAGGATGTGGACAAAATGGAGTTTGTTCAAAGGAGAACCACAGGAAAACACCTGGACCCACATCATGGGTTGTAAATCTGGAAGACTCAAGAGAGGACAAGAGGGCTGTCTCTAAGTATCACATTGCACTAGTTAGGAGATGTGCATTTTTTTTTCAGTTATAAAATGTCTGAAAGCAGAATTATCTTATAATCCCCTAACATCTAACAATCTCTCTAGGCCAGAATGCAGCTGGGGCATAGCTGTCATCGCCCCATTGTCATTGTCATGTGGAAATTTGACTACTATTCCTGGTGACACATCTGGACAACTGCAACCCTCAACATTTCAAGAGCCAGAACATTTAAGGACCATTTGAGGAAGAAATTTGAGTCCTGGAAAAAAGAATTCCAAAGACAACAGAGATTAAGAAATACATCACCACTTTACCAGAATATAATATGTCAAAAAAAAAAAAAAGAACCCGAACATATGATAACTGAGTCAAAAAGTGATTTGAAAGATTTGGATTCTGAAAGTGAATACGTTTTAGAAATGCTGTTAATAATTTATTTCCCTTTTGATGTACATGCAGGAACGATATGGAAGAAAAACTTATGTCTAAAGTCTAAGAGAATTCTTTCAGTAAATATAAACATTTTAAGTGATAACACAGTATTGTTCCACAGTTTAACTGGAAGCAGTTTTTCTTTCTTGAAGGTTCATAAAATAATGGTGTATCTTACAATCTATGGTATCAGAGATTTGATTTTAAAAAAACAGTATCTGAAGAGCTGTCACATGGAGGAAAGACTAGACTTTCCTTCTCTATGGCTTCAAGGAGGAAGAACTAGGACCAAATGCCAGAAGCTATAGGGAGCCGGCAGGGAAGTGACAGGAGGAGCCATCCAAAGATGGAATGGGTCACCTTGGATGTGAAGCCCAGGCTGGAACACAGTGGGGAAATCAAGCACCAATGTGGCAGCCCTGTGATCCCAAGGTCTGATTGAGAAAACCTCACCACGAAGAGAAAGGTGGCCCATCTTTCTTCGTTACCCACCTATGTGCTCAGACTGAGTTATTCTCTAAAAAAGTCACCACTTAAGGATAAGAGCCATTTAGGGAACAGTACTGAATGGGAGACCTGAGGCAAAGAGGAATGCCGCCCACACCTGTGCTCTCAGACTCCTGTGGGCCAGCCGGGGACCACCTACATGCCTGCTATGTGCCAGGTACGTGACAGGTGTGCTACACACACTGCCCCAGTTAATCCTCACAGCCCCTTGTGAGGCAAGCGCTATCACCCCCATCTTACAGAAGAGAAACCTGATGCTCAGAGAAATTCAGTGGCTTGCCCAAGGTGTTACTGCCACTCAAAGCCATGGTCGGTCTGTGACAACCTGCTTCAAATAGACGGTCGTCCAGAAGTCTTGATTGGCAAAATGAATGAACTGAGCGCTCAAATGAGCAATCAATGAATGGACCAACGTGGTCTCACATTGGTAGCACAGACGCTAGGAGAAGAAAGAAAGAGGAGAGCCATTTTAGTGTCCCACCCCCTATCAATAGCTCCCACGGGCACGAAGCTCATGCCATTTGCTCCCTGCAGAAGCAATTTATTCCACCACATAAAGCAAGGGTGTTTCTGAGACGTCTATGGCAGAGAACAGGTGCCAGCTGCCCTGCTCAAATGTCAAAGCACACCAGGCTGCCATGCCTTCCACCTGCCAGGTTAACACTGGAGTAGGCAGAAGCTGAGCTCAGCTTTTGTCCGTGCCAGGGCCAGGATGTCCAGAGGGCTGGGGAAAGGCTGGGGAGTCAGCCAACTGCCCCCACAATGTGTTCCAGCCGCCTGGAGACATCCAGTTCAGCCCCAGGCCACCCAGGCTTCCTGCTTCACTGGGGAGGTCAAAGTGGGCACCAGATACCAAGGGCAGCACCCACCTGAAGGGGATATTCAGGTGCTTAAGAGATCACAGAAGGGGGAGAATCGGTCATTTCTGATGATGGCCCACAACGCCTGTGAGCAGGTGACGCCTGCAGAAACGATTCTAACGAAGGAGGAGGGGCTCACCGAGGTCCCTGCCCAGCCCAGCTTTGCTGCCTCAGCCATGTGTAGGCAGGTAACGCCTGCTCCTGATCTACGGGTACCCACCGCCAGGGGCTCAGCACCCACAACCCCCAAATCCATCCCCCTCAGGCTGACCTCGAGGGAGGGAAATGACCTCCTGTAGTGAGGTGGTGAAAAGCAGGGGCAGTTACCATTTTTCTGCAGACGACAGAGCTGCCAAAGCGCAGGACAGGCGCACTTGGTGGCACAGAAAGTGACAGATGTCCCATATTCTAAGACCCTACCTGAGGGGTTCCAAATGGGCTGCCCAAGCTGACCCCCTTCACAGGGAAGGTGGTGGGGCAAAAGCACAGACAAGGCCTTATTTGGGCCCAGTCTTAAGTGCCCCCGACCTCCCTGTTCCCCACCCCCTGGGGCACTCCTTGGTCCAGACTGACAGCTACAGTCTGGTCAGTTTAACCGACCAACGCACAGAGGGCAGTGCAGGCCTCCTAACAGATCCCCACCCACGACTCCCACACAAGCTTATCCTGCACAGTCTGATCCGCCTGAAGGAACGCTCTGAACATCCCTCTCCAATGGCTGTCACTACCTGCAGGATTAGGGCCATACCCACCCCTTCCCCAGCACTCAGGGCTAGACTGATTCCAGCCTCGGCTTCCAAAGTTCCCCCAGGCAGCCCCCAGGTTTCCACCACGTGACACCCTGAACATACCCTCATGTTTCTACATCTCTTTGTGCTCTACCTCTCCCCATCTCTGCCTATGGAAATCCTATCTTCCAAGGCCCATCTCAGGGACCAAGTGCCACCTCCTCCAGGAAGTCTCCTCTGACTCCCCCACGCTGTGCGACTGTCTAAAGCACATTCCAAACTCTTATCTTGATGTGTGGGCATGAATGAACTTATCTAAGGTACCTCTCTCCATGAGTTAGATGAAGGCTCTGCTCCTGTCATTCAGCACAGCACCCCCGGCACGGCAGCTGTGCACCGTGAGCTAAGGAGCCTAGGTCACAGTGCTCCATGCCGGCCCTGACAGCACCCTATTTACAGTCCTTTCTGATTCCCTCCTCAACCTACTTCCAGCTGACTCATCCCCCGTTCTATCGAGGTTTAGCTCTCAGAGGACAGCTAATTGGAGATAAACTAATCAACATGGTATCCTTCCCAATTAAATTCTATATTTTTAACAAAGGCCCTCTGGAGACAAGGGCTGAAGACAAAGGTGGGAATTATAGGCCCCAGAGCTCTGGGGGAGGTATTTTTGTTAAGGAAAGATCTTGCACCAAACCATTGTGCAAGCCAGTGTTACCAGGGTATATATCCTAAATTCAAAGCATGGGAGAGCTGCTAGAAAGCGGGGTGTCGCCTGGTGATACAAAAGGAAAGGCCACCGGCAAGTAAGGCTGCCCGAGGCTGGTCACAGGCTCACAGCCTGCCAGAAATGGAGGATGGAGAACAGACTTGACTATGACCTGGTTAGGTGCCCTTGAGCCAGGAACCACACCTCTTGGCCTCCGCTCAGTATCAAGAAGCCTCTGAGCCTCAGTTTCCCCATAGGTAAAAAGGAGGCAGGAGTGAGAATTAGATGATCCCAGAGGGCCTTTCCAATCTGACATCCCAAGGCTCGGCCTCCGCCTCTTCCACCCTCCTGGGAGGTATCATTTGAAACTACCCTACTTCCACTCCCTCCTTACCTTGAGCCCCACCTGAGTCCAAAGGGAAAACTAAGCCTAAAGATCTCCCAGCCAATCAGCAGGCAGCATGCAGGGGGCAGGCCTCTCCCAGCACAGGGGAAAGGAAGGGGCAGATGTTGGTTTCTGTGGACACAGAAATGCTCCTCTCACTTACCCAATTTGTCCCAGCCCGGAAAAAGACAGTTGGCTGATTGCCTTTGCTTCCCTGACCTACCTTTTTAAGAGATTACAACTGCCTGCCAAATTTAAGTGCTGCCCTAAAATCAGGACATATAAGGTCTCTCAGCGTGGATCTGAAGGGTTTCAAAATGGGTAGAGAGTAAGCGTGATGAAGAATGAAACTTGGAGGCAATCTAGGCCAGGGTGTGCAGCCCTGTCAATTAAAGACCTTTAAAAATAGCCTCTCTTCTCTCATGCTGAAGATAAAGATGAAGTTTCAGCAATAAACAGACATCTGCTGGAGCTTCTGAAGAGATTACAGCATAAACACCCCAGAGAGCAGTCATAAACAGCCCAGAGCTCTCTCCAGGTACCCCCAGCATCCTGTTCACCAACGGCAGGGGAGGGCTTAGGGGACGGAGGGACAGAGAAGGAGGTGGTATTCAGAGGCTGGGGAGGATGCCCCAGGAAGAGGTGGTGCAGGAGAGCCCAACCTGGCAGAAAATGGAGAACTGGCTGCCTTCTGCAGGGAAATAAAAGCTCAGGGATCTACCAAGAAAATTTCCAGAGGATTCCATGCCAGTGTCATTCATTCTGAAAATGGGTCACTCCTTAAAATTAGGAAAAAAACTGACATTTTTGAGTGCCTACCTAAGCAGGGCACTTCACAAATATTTTAATTTTACCTCTACATCAGTTCCCCAAGATCGGTGTGATTAGCACCTTTTTAAAGACAAAAATACTAGGGTTCATTGACGCCCAAGGCCACATGCCTAGGATTCAAATCCAGGTTCTGTCTTAGCACATTTGTTTGTCTTTGCCTATATCACCTGCACCTAGAACATGCCCCTGAGGTTTATTCTCAGTGCCCAGACTCTCTACACCCACAGATCTAACACAAGGAGAGTCCTAAAGGGGAGAGGCAGCAAAGCAGAGGAGAGGGGCAGGAGTTAAGCCATGTGTGCCTAATTCAGATAACTGCTGAGTCTCGGCAGCCCTGTGGGTCCTATCGCTTCACATCCTAGTGGCTTCCCAGCAGGCCTGAAGATGAACAAAGGGGGAAACAGGCACAAACATATGCCTAGACTCTGTCTGGAAGGAGCCACAGGAGACTGGGGACAGCAGATGCCACTGAAGAAGAGAACTGAGGACCAGAGGACGGGAAGAAGAGAGACTTGCTTTTCACTGAATTCTCTCTGGACTGAGTGAATATGTTCCCCTGCACCCATGTATATATGGAGGGTGAACAGCATCATCTGTGTGTGTTGGGGGGAGTGAGTGCCACGCATCCACACGTGTGTGGGTGGGGCGCGGTGAGTACCAGCATCTGCGCATGTGTGTGTATGAGGTGAGTACCCTCATCCATGCACGTGGTGTGAGGAGGGGTTAAGTCCCTTTTAAGAGAGTCCAAGATGTTAGGTACAAGGTAACAGACACATCCAATCTGGTGAAAGCGACCTGGACCAAGCAGGAAGTCCTGGGTCCCCTGGTCGCAGCAAGCC
Source organism: Delphinus delphis (assembly GCF_949987515.2). Taxonomy (NCBI): domain Eukaryota; kingdom Metazoa; phylum Chordata; class Mammalia; order Artiodactyla; family Delphinidae; genus Delphinus; species Delphinus delphis. Next base: position 67,196,913 of record NC_082690.1, on the reverse strand, counting down.
TGGAATCCAGAGGAAGCCGGGGCGTCATCCAGAGCCTCCTCCTTCCCTCACAACAGGAACGTGCTGCAACCCCAGGCAGATGGCAAGAAGCTCTCTGAGCATGAACCCCATGGCCCCCAAGGCCGAAATCAGTAGCACGAGCCCCCTAGGACATTCCCTGAGGAAAGAGATTGACTGAATCCTCTCCTTGAGGCTGTGGAGAGAGGCCTCCCCCATTGCCCTGCTTATTCCTCTATTCTGTCCCTTTCTTCGGCGATCGGATTTCTCACCCCTCCAAGCAGGGAGCTCCTGACTGCTATCACCTTTGTATCAAGCTGAGCAAAAGCCCAGCTGTCCCGACACGCGGAGCCATCAGCACCCCAACTTTATAGCAGCTGTGAACTCCACATACTCCACATGCTGCACCTTGACCCCCCACGTTGCTCCCCCGGGGTGAAGCTGTCCAACAAAGGGGTCAGCAGCTCTGCCAGGCCCCCAGCAGACCCTGGACCCGCCCTCCTCCAAGGAACAGCTCTCGTTGGTGATCAAAAAGTCCAAGTGACTTTTTCCCAGGCACTTCTTCATCCTCCCCTCCACCTCATTCTCCTGGTCCCGGCACAAGTTAAACCCTGAGATCCTGCAAATCTTCCCCAGATTCAGTCAGTACTCAGATCAGTAGCCAAGGCCAGCCATTCAGAGTCACCAGAGCCAAGAAGCAGTTTCCGCATCTTAACACATTGACACTACGGTGCAGGACAAAATGTTCTTAGACTCCCACTCCCATCTCTGGCCTGGCTGGGCTTCTGCACTGGGTGTGTCAGGAGCTCGGGCCTGCAAACATCCCAAAAACCTGCTGTTGCGGCAGCTCAGGGACCAGGGGCCACCGGCCAACTCCCTGCCATTCTGTCTTGCTGCCAGCAGAAAGGACATGGGCACTGGACATCCTCCCCTGCAAGGGAAGGGGAAAACCTGAGCCCCAAACCAGCAGGAAACAAGTCCCTGTTCTCAGGCCTGCCTTGATCTCTGTATTCCCCAGGAAGAAAGCTGACCTTGCCTTGAAAGGAATACAAGAGTGGCAAGGTCTCTGGACACCAATGGGAGAAGGCGGGTGAGGGAGATTACCCTGACCCTCAGGGGAGAGAAACACCAGTGCAAGTACGGAACACACTAAAACTCCCACCCCTAAGAACATCGGCACCATCCCCCACACACCACTCACTGCCAGCCACGCGGGAGACAGACAGGCTTTCCTGGGAGGAACTGTAGTAATATTTAGATGCATGGATGGGTACAGAGCAATTGCATTTGAGAAACGATACCATACCTGGTACTCACAAATGGCTCTTCATCTGGGACACAGGGATGGACACTTCCTCAACAGCTAACAGCGAAGGGAAGCATCGCAAAACTCAGACTCCACCGTGACCTAACCCTGCGATGAAGGTTGGTTTGTGACCAGAGGGCCCAAGTCCCCATCACCCCCACCAACTCTGAGTTCTGAGACCAGATGATCAGGGCTTGAGAAAGGAGGAGCCTTATCAGCGCAGACCAGCCATGCTTCCTACCTCTCAGGAGGTGGCAGGGAGGAAAACAGAAAACGGTGGAGGGAGGGGTCAGGGCCCCCCAAAGTGAGGTCAGTGGGGCGTTTGGCCATCAGGCACTTTCCCAAGAGGAAAAGACAGGCTGTCTGAGCCTGAAGCTTTGCCCTGCCTGCTTTTTCTTAACCCACTATGTTATTCTGTCTTCCTCTGATATCGCAAACTCTCTGAACAAAAAATCAAGAGGCTAACATTAGAATGATTTCATTCTGGGGAAACCAAAATGAAATTCTCAGGAATGAAAGGGAAGTGGTAGACTGGGAGGGAGGGTGAGGCTACACGGATTTCATAGCTTCCCATCTCCTAAGCTCCAGCTTTCTTTGCTTTCTAACTTTTAAAAAGTACAGGTATGGGAATTCCCTGGTGGTCCAGAGGTTAGGACTCTGTGTTTTCACTACGGGGGCTGGGGTTTGATCCCTGGTCAGGGAACTAAGATCCTGCAAGCTGCACCTCATGGCCAAAAAATTTTAAAAAAATTTTTTTTAAGTACAGGTATGTTCTTTAAAAATAATGTCATAAAATAAGCAAATATCAAAATCCCAATGGCTCTGTGACCTATCCACACATAAAACTGTACCAAATGCATGTATAATTTTGTCTACCCATCCAAATTGGTTGAAGGAAGCTCTCTTTTTTAAGAGGAAAAAACCCCCCAAATATTTGGATTTTCCATTAGAAAAATAAAATATTTTTATTATAAAAATTTTAGAAAAATACTGAGAAATAAAAGATAAAGGAAAAAATTAACTTTATCCCTGCCATGCAGAGAGAAAGACAACATTTTCTTATACTTAATGCCTAGTGGAAAAGACTGTTTATGTTTAAGAAGAAAGAGGAGGAGGAGGAGGAAAGAAAAAAGCCTCTTAATTTGGGGGCCTGTGTGCAGAGAAAGGTCTTTTTTGGGTGGGTCAGAAGATGGCTATCAGAGTGCTTAGCACAGGGACTTCCCCAGTGGTCCAGTGG